>NC_134138.1:136111600-136414630 GCF_033958435.1 Carettochelys insculpta | reverse complement strand
ATTATGAATACAATATAACAATGCCTTCCATGCTCAAATCTAGTCTTTTTACCCATATAATATTGGAATGTTCTTTTGTATGGGTTACTACATTAATACATATTAATATCATTTTAGTTGATTACCATACCAGTCACTTCTTGCTTAAACTGGCTTATGGTTATTACTTCCATGTTCCTGTGGTGTTCCTGTGGTTGCTATTTCCTAATAAATTCCGGTTTCTACCTCTGCATCTAATTCAAGCTAGTATCAGTTGCCCAAAATCTCAGAGTGATTGTTGAATCATTTATCTGCCAAAGGTGGCATCCCTATGCCATTTAGCTATACATATGCTAATTTTCTTAAGATAATCTCTTACAGGAAACAGGCCTTTATGTTCTCTGAGAAGTTACAGCTGAATACAACAAAGAAAAGCTAGCTGTAACAGCTGCATTATGCATTCATCACTCAGCCATTATGTGCAGAAGGCAGGATGAGTACACATGCTAAGGCTAATATTTTGCATGTGCAACTCCTGGAATTTCTTTTTGTCCTAATTGTATTAGAGATACTCAGTTCCTTATATTTTCCGGATTATTTCTTTTCTACTGGATTGACATAGGAAATTGGATGTTCTATATAATCAGATTCATTATTCTGACACTGGCACACAGAATGCATCCCTTTAAAATATGGAAGATAAACAGCTTGTATTGTGGGGTTTGTTTGCTTGTTTGTTTTTGTTGGTTTGTTGTGTTGATTTTCATCCCTTAAAATGAAACATTACAATATAATTAAAGTAATTTTCCTTATGCTTTTAATTCTAAACATTTTGTAAGTAATATCAGATTTGTAACATGCCCTTCTAACTCTTTTAAAAGTGATCTCTTGGGGAAAAAACAACAGTAACAACAGATGGCAACAAACAAACAAAAACAAAATCTTTAATTTCAAATAACATCTTAGTTGACAGAGAGAA
Source organism: Carettochelys insculpta (assembly GCF_033958435.1). NCBI lineage: Eukaryota > Metazoa > Chordata > Testudines > Carettochelyidae > Carettochelys > Carettochelys insculpta. The sequence continues at coordinate 136,413,672 of NC_134138.1, read as the reverse complement.
CCACTTAATGAATTAACCAGCAGGAACAAATGAAAGGCATTTTAAAAATGAAAGCAACTCACCTAAAGCCATTAAATCTGAGGTGCAGGACACTAGCCTGAAGGGAATTCATTACAAATATTTCATATTTTGTACTGTATTTTATAGCAGTGTTACCTTTTAATTTTCATATCAGCTCAAGATTCCAAAAATACCTCAGATGAGCTAGGTTAAGAGGGACAGATGAATGGAAGGATGATTGCACTTGTATTGCCAAAGTATGTGCAAAATATGTGATGTAGACAAAATAATCTAAATTAAAGTCAGTATCCTTCTCTGACAATCAGAGTAATTGCCATTTCTACTTAAGCTAATTAGAATATTCATTGCAGTTGGCTTTATAAAATACATGTCTTTTCCCCATGGGTCTGAACACATATATACAGTACATTTCTCTCGTAGTATATTCGGCTTGCTTAAGTAAATCAGGTTGCTCAGTTTCTGTGAAGGTTCACTTATGAGAGACAAGGTGGGGAAGGAAATATCTTTTTGCAGACCATCTTCAGCCGGTGAAATATAAGCTTTCAAGCTGTACAGAGCTCTTTTTCAAGTCTAGGAAACCACTCCCAGCATCACGACACAAAATAAGGTGTAACAATTTATAACACTCATCTCTAGCTAAACGAGCACAATTAGTTCCCAGATTTCTGCTCGTAGGCGAAAATTTGTAGGAGGGTCACTAAATTGCCATTAAAATGAATGTAAAAGTCTCTGATTGGTTCCTAGTGCTTCTAATTGGGGGAAGGAGTGTCAGCATGCAGCTTGAAAAGTAAGTGAACTTTGGTGGGGGGAGTGTTGGAAAAGGTGCAGTACCTGTGGGAAGAGTGGTGGGCTGGGGGGTTCCGGGCTTGAGTGGGTGTTGAGAGTGCTCAGGGCTGGGGGTGAATGGGAGTTGCATGCCAGGTGTGTTGTGAGCATGCCGGGCAGGGCTACGGGTTTCCCCATGCCCTGACCAGGGACCCCGCGGCTGGCTCTGCTCCAACCACTGTGCTGCAGGTCTCCCTGTGCCCCGGCCAGTGACCCCATGGCTGGCTTGTATAAGTGGGGAAAGTTCACTTTTTTAGTGAACAAAGGTATGCATTCATGTCTCTTGTTTTAGCGAGTATTCATTAGTCAAGTACTCATTAAACGAGGGATGAGTGTATAAGAAATTAGCATATATTGTAAAGGGTCTTTCAGGGTAGAGTAGCTCCCTATCACCTTTCCAGACTTAGGACAAAAAGCTGAGGAGCAGAGATATCAGGTCAATAAACCATAAATCCTGCATCTCTATTCAGTCCACAATTTTTATTTTCTATGGAAGTAATGAATTTAAGCTTCAAATTTCATCTTTTGAAAGTGGTGAACAGGTTTCCTTTGAGGATGCCGACTGATAGGTCAGATCTAAAGTGACTGCTTTGTGAAAGGTGTTCACCCACAGGTGATAGGATGCTTTTGTCTTTTATCCTTTTCTGAAAGATTTTAGTCAAGAGAGAGTGATTGTCTAACCTCACCCACAGTTACAAGCACTGGGTGAAGTATACCATATGTTGTGATAGGTAAGTATAGGACCTATATACCTAGAAGAGCGGGTTGTAGAGAGTATTGATCATTATAACTGCATCTGCAGATTTTGCATACATTGTTCTGGCACAGTCTTATGTCACTTATAGGTGGTGTGTCCTGATCTATGGGGAGTTTGTGTCTGATGATGAGGTTAGAGGGCTAGAAGTAGGTGGAGAATTGAGTGAGTTAGAAATTTAGATCTGCATCCGATCCAGGATCTTTTATTCCTGTTTATATTCCTGCAGAGGCCAGGAGTGGAACAATTACTTTGTGTGAGGAAGATGCTCCTTCTACTATCTCCCCAATGTACGCCACTTCACAGAATAAGCATGACCTTGCCCAAATATTTATGATGATTTTTTTAAAGTAGAGTCATATTTCTATAGTAACAGCATAGGGGATGAAGAAAAGTGGAAACAGGATGTCAATGCTGCATCTATGCATTATTGTTGTTGTTGAGTTGGTTCTGAGATATTAGAAACAATGGGATGAATGAATTGTACCTTGAAATATGTGTTAATTATTTATGCTAAATAATCTATTTCATCTTTTGTATCTACCTGTGACACTAAGTTTCCCAGATCTGAAGCTGAGCTCTTAAAGTTCTAAAGCCTGCATCTCACACCAACAGAAGTTTGTCCAATTAAAAATATTACTTAACCCATCTTGTCTCTCTAGTACTGTAACTGGAGAAATGTCCAGCTTTCATTCATATTCCAAATAAATCACACCTGCCTGAAGTTTTGTTCAAATACCTGCATTCCCATTTTTATGAAAACAAAAACAATAAAAAGGAAATCACTCTACTCCAGCTAATTTTGGACCAATGAATGGAAAGAACTGCAATTGTGTTTGACCCATTGTGGTACCTGAGCTGTGCAGTGGAGGGATAGATGGATTTTTTAAAAATTATACCATCTTTTTTTGATACCTGAATGAAGGACTTGATCTAGAAGTTCCCCAAAGCTCATGAGTACCCAAACAATGTAATATACCCCACTTTGTCCTGTCATCTGGGATCCCACCCTCATGCCACCTCTTCCCTGAAGGACCCTCCCATGCTCACTGCTCCTCTTTGCCCTGTCTTTTTGTATTTTATTGGAGTTCAAAACTAAAATTAAATTGACTCGCATTATAAATATATGTAGGAAGAAAGGAAGAAAACATACTTCCCAATCATCTGGAATGGACTACATATTTCTTCTTTTATTTCACAGCTTTATGAAAAATAAAAGGCAAAAGATGAGGGAAATTAGAGGCAGTCATTCAGAATTTGAAAGATGTTATAAGAAGAAGTCAGTCTGACTGTGTAGCTCACCAAGAAACTCTTTTAGTAATTTCTGCATCAATCCCATAACTGCCTCACTAATCAATTCTATACTTTCTCATGTGTTTTTTACAGGTATTACTTGAAAAGAGGACCTATATGAAATCTACTTTCTACAACCTTTTCTGTAACTGTTGGACTAACTGTCGGCTTTTTGTGGGCTAAGATCAAGTGTAGTATACACAGAAGCAGTGTAAGCGGCACCTGCTCACCACCTGCCGAGGCCATAGTGCTCGTGTGCCCCCCACGGTTCCGATTCGTCTGGTGCCGACAACAACTCTTCCAAAGGAGCACCTGCGGCAAGCTGGAGCCGTCCTCCAGTCAGACCTGAGCTCCTCCGCTGTGCGACCTGTCGCTTCCATCCCGCTATCCGGTTCCTCCACCAACGTTCCAGAGGTACGGGCTGCCCCTGTGTGCTCCAGCCAGGTGGTGAGATCTAGTTCCTCGCTCCCTGCTGCTACACTGGGGACCAGCCCGCCCTCGGGGATTCCCATCCTCGCCTCCGCTGGCCAGCGTGCACCTCCATCGCTGATTGTCCAGAACCTTTCAGACCGCTTGGACCAGCTCCTTTCCTGTGTCCGGAAGACAACTGGTTCATGCAGGATCAGTGCTTCTTCGCGGGTGACCGAGCCTCGACCGTCTACTGGCAGACCCAGCCTCCCTCCGCAGACCGCTGGTCAGAGGTTGTAGGCTGCCCCACACGACTCTTCCCCGTGCCCCTCCTCAGCCTCCACTGGGATATCCGCAAGATCTCGCAACGTTGCTAAGAACTGCTCCTCTCGGGTCCTTTCTCTGCCGGACCCCTCCCAGAGGAAGTCCAATAACCACCCCAGGACTCTTGGCGTATCTGAGGGTCTTAGTTCTGGCCTTAGATCCCCTGATGCTGCAGCCTCACCACTAGAGTCCGCCGCTGCACCGCCCAGCCAAGCTGCCTGCACCTCCGCAAGTCCACCGCCTGCCGTGCCTGAACCCGAGCCCACGTCTCATCCAGAGCGTACGCACAACCGCAAGCGGGCTGCCACGGCGTGGCAACTTCTTTGGCTACAGGAGTTGGTGGCTGTCCATACCTATGAGGACCTAGTAATTATCACTGAGCGCCTGACACAAGACCTCTCCGCAGGCATAGTGGACGGCTGCAAGCGCCACCAGGAGGTTGCCCATCATCCACACCAGCCCATGACCCCTAGACTGGCCCCTGGCAGCAGGGCTGGCAGACGAGGGGCCGCCGGCCACCAGGACGACCCGGTCACCACCACTCGCCTCCAAGGCCTCTATCGCTCTGACCGTCGGAGGGCTATGAGGGAGATCCTGGAGGGAGCCCCGATGCACTGCTCCGTCCCTGCAGAGGAGCTCCACTCCTACTCCTCGGCCATCTTCGAAGGGGGGCCTCCCCGTGACCAGCCAAGGCCAGACTGCCTCCCCCAGCTGCCAAGGATCCACGCCGATAACGCCCTGGACGTGGATTTCACGCCCCATGAGGTGCTGGCTAGACTGCAACGGACTGCAAATACGGCCCCGGGAAAGGATGGCATCCGGTATTCCCGCCTTAAACAACGCGATCCCGGATGCCTGGTCCTTGCTGCCCTTTTTACCGCCTGCAAGAAGTTGCGGCGTATCCCGGAGGCCTGGAAGCGGTCAATGACCGTCCTCCTTTACAAGAGGGGTGACCGCGATGACCCTAACAATTGGAGGCCCATCACGCTAAGCAGCACCCTTTACAAACTATATGCCAGCTGCTTAGCCGCCAGGGTTACGGATTGGGCAATTAGTGGCGGTGCTCTCAGCTCTGCGCAGAAGGGCTTCCTTTCCTGTGAGGGCTGTTACGAGCATACCTTTCTGCTCCAGGCGGCCATTGAGGAGACGAGGAGATCCCGGGGCCAGTGTGCCGTGGCCTGGCTGGACTTGGCTAATGCCTTTGGCTTCATTCCTCATGAGCACATTTTCGATGTTCTCGCAGAGTTTGGGATCCCAGACAGCTTCCTGATCATCCTCGGTGATCTTTATAAGGAATGTGTTACGACCATCCGCGCTGCTACCGGAGAGACCGCCCCCATCCACATCTATCGTGGTGTCAAGCAGGGTTGTCCTCTCAGCCCGATTATTTTTAACTTGGCCATGGAGCCGCTTTTGCGGGTCATCTCCAGCGGTGGGGACGGGCTGGACCTCTTCGGCGTCCAGGTTGATGTGCTGGCGCACGCGGACGACCTGGTCCTGATTGCTGATTGCGATGAGGCTCTCCAGCAAATGCTCCACATCGCCGGTCTGGCTGCCAAGTGGATGGGTTTGCGCTTCAATGCAAAAAAATGCGCCTCCCTCCATGTCGACGGCAGCCTGAAGACACTCGCTAGGCCCACCGTGTTCTCTGTACAGGGCCAGTCCATGATCCCCCTGGAGGAGGGCCAGTTTTACCAACACCTGGGCACGCTGACGGGGGTCCGGATCCAGGGCACGCCTGAGGGCACCATCTGCGGGATTTTGAAGGACACCGAACGCCTCGATGATTCCCTCCTCACACCATGGCAGAAGATCGATGCACTCAATACATTCCTCATCCCACGCATCTGCTTTACCCTCCATGGCTCTGCGGTCGCCAAGGTCCCCTTGAATAAAGCAGACAAGACCATCCATCACCTGGTCTGGAAGTGGATGTATCTCCCCCCAAGGGCTGCCACGGACATTATTTACATCTCCAACCGGCAAGGAGGCGCTAACGTCCCACGGATGGGGGACCTGTGCAATGTGGCATCGATTACCCATGTCTTTCGTCTCCTGACCTGTCCGGACCTGAGAGTGCGGACCGTTGCGGAGAATGCCCTGAGGGGCACAACATGGAGAAGGATCGGCAGAGCTCCCACTGCTCAAGACCTGGCCACCCACCTGAGCGGCTCCCTCGAAGGCGAGTTCGGGAGGGACGGAGGCGACCTGTCATCTCTTTGGTAGCGTGCCCATAACGCCTCCCGTCGCCTGGGCAAGAGGATCGGCTGCCGTTGGGTGTGGAGTGAGGAACGACGGGAACTGGGCATCCTGATACCCCGCATTGCCACTGAGGGACATACCATCGTCACCCCGTCCGCCCGGACCCTGCTGGAAAGCCTGCTAAAGAGCACCATTCGCCACCAATATGCCGAGGCCCTGCGGAAGAAACCTGATCAGGGAAAGGTGTTTGACGTAACCAGCCGCTGGGATGCCAGTAACCACTTCCTCCGGGCTGGCAACTTTACCCGTTTTGCGGACTGGTGCTTCATCCACCGAGCGCGCCTTAATTGCGTCCCGCTCAACGGTGCTGTCCGCCACGGGACCTGCGATAAAAGGTGCAGGCGTTGCGGATATCCGCTGGAGACTCTTCCCCACGTCCTCTGTTGCTGCATGGTGCATTCGGCGGCTTGGCAGCGCCGCCATAACGCCATCCAGGACCAGCTGGTGAAAGCGCTGCCTCCGACCCTTGGATCCGTTCCTGTAGACTCTTCCATCCCTGGCACTGACAGCCTTCTGCGGCCGGACATCATCATGATGGACGAGCGATCTAAGAAGGTCCTCATCGTGGACATTACGGTGCCCTTTGAGAACCGCATGGCGGCCTTCCGCGATGCCCGGGCCAAGAAACTGCAAAAGTATGCCCCGTTGGTGGACACCTTGCCGTCCTGGGGCTACTCGGTGGAGGTCCATGCATTGCTCGTGGGGGCATTGGGTGCCTGGGACCCCCTGAATGATGAGGTCCTGGAAGCCTGCGAGGTCAGTCACTATTATGCTCGAATGATGCGCAGGCTGATGGTGTCCGATGTCATTAGGTGGTCCAGGGACATCTACACAGAGCATATCACGGGCCATCGCCAATATTCTGACAGCTGATTACCAAGCTCCTTTGTGGGTTTTTTTTTTCCTTATTTTATCTATTTTTATTTTTTTTTCTTATTGTAACTTATTTAATTTAATTTTATTTTATTCTACCTGGTACTTAATGGGTCGGGGAGTTTTATGTTCAAAGACTTCTTTTTTCTCAGGGACCGGCCGATAAGCTGATATTGTTTATTGTCTAGTATCTGTAAAATACTCCCCTTTTTGATTTTCCCCTAGCGATTGGGATTGATCCAAAGGCCAATATCTTATATTGTCTGTTACTTTAAAGTATTTTCCCCTTTTTCTTCTCAGGGTAGGGATTGATTAAAAGGCTGATATTTTATTTTATCTGTTGTTTGTAACTGTGTTTTCTTGTCTATCTGAGACTAGTTGGGTTTCTTATGTAAGTACTAAGATACTGTTTACTGTATATTACGCTCCATAACCTGTTCTAGTTTCTCAGATGATATATCCTTGTGTATGTTAATTTGTTATGCTCCTTGCTGTATTTGAAACATTCCCTCAATAAAACTCATTTAATCTGTTCTTATCAGTTTAATATCTGATATGTTCTCTCTCTAAGAACTATATATTAAATGGATTGTTGAAATTATGTGAAGATGAAATATTTTAACACACTCTAGCTACGTCTACACGTGAAGCCTGCATCGAAGTAGCTTATTTCGATGTAGCGACATCGAAATTATTTCGATGAATAACGTCTACACGTCCTCCAGGGCTGGCAACGTCGACGTTCAACATCGATGTTGCGCAGCACCACATCGAAATAGGCGCTGCGAGGGAACGTCTACATGCCAAAGTAGCACACATCAAAATAAGGGTGCCAGGCACAGCTGCAGACAGGGTCACAGGGCAGACTCAACAGCAAGCCACTCCCTTAAAGGGCCCCTCCCAGACACAGTTGCACTAAACAACACAAGATCCACAGAGCCGACAACTGGTTGCAGACCCTGTGCATGCAGCATGGATCCCCAGCTGCAGCAGCAGCAGCCAGAAGCCCTGGACTAAGGGCTGCTGCACACGGTGACCATAGAGCCCCGCAGGGGCTGGAGAGAGAGCGTCTCTCAACCCCTCAGCTGATGGCCACCATGGCGGACCCCGCTATTTCGATGTTGCGGGATGCGGATCGTCTACACGTGCCCTACTTCGACGTTCAACTTCGAAGTAGGGCGCTATTCCCATCCCCTCATGGGGTTAGCGGCTTTGACGTCTCGCCGCCTAACGTCGATGTTAACATCGAAATAGCGCCCAACACGTGTAGCCGTGACGGGCGCTATTTTGAAATTAGCGCCGCTACTTCGAAGTAGCGTGCACGTGTAGACACGGCTTCTGTGGTAATATATATTAATGACAACACAAATACTTGGTAATTCAGGTAAACACAAAAAAGCAGATAACATCAGAGCACTCATTAGGGGAGAAAAGTTTGTGTTAATGTTAAAAAGATATCCTGAGATTTTTTTCCCCCTACTCCATTTGTTAGGTTGATGATGCATTATTTCCTTCTGTATTTCAAATCCTCTATTTAGTAATAATACAACAGTCAGCCTTTTCCAAGAAAGCAGGGATAAGACAGAATAGGCATCATTCCTTCAAAGGGGTGTTGCCAGTCCTTGGTATTCTATTTGGAGAGTGAATTATCAGTGTCATAGTTCACCTCTAAATATAGCCTTTCTTCAGGAGAATCTATTAAATCTCTGGTAGGTCTTTTAGAGATTTCTAGTCTATGGCTGCGTCTACACGTGCACGCTACTTCGAAGTAGCGGCAGTAACTTCGAAATAGCGCCCGTCACGTCTACACGTGTTGGGCGCTATTTCGAAGTTGAAATCGACGTTAGGCGGTGAGACGTCGAAGTCGCTAACCCCATGAGCGGATGGGAATAGCGCCCTACTTCGACGTTCAACATCGAAGTAGGGACGTGTAGACGATCCGCGTCCCGCAACATCGAAATAGCGGGGTCCTCCATGGCGGCCATCAGCTGGGGGGTTGAGAGATACTCTCTCTCCAGCCCTTGCGGGGCTCTGTGGTCACTGTGGGCAGCAGCCCTTAGCCCAGGGCTTCTGGCTGCTGCTGCTGCAGCTGGGGGTCCGTGCTGCATATACAGGGTCTGCAACTAGTTGTTGGCTCTGTGTATCTTGCACTGTTTAATGAAAGTGTGTCTGGGAGGGGCCCTTTAAGGGAGCGGCTTGCTGTTGAGTCCGCCCCGTGACCCTGTCTGCAGCTGTGCCTGGCTCCCTTATTTCGATGTGTGCTACTTTGCCGTGTAGACGTTCCCTCGCTGTGCCTATTTCGATGTTGGGCTGAGCAACGTCGAAGTTGAACATCGACGTTGCCAGCCCTGGAGGACGTGTAGACGTTATTCATCGAAATAGCCTATTTCGATGTCACAACATCGAAATAAGCTATTTCGAAGTTGGGTGCACGTGTAGACGTAGCCTATAAGTGCCAAAAACTTTGGTCAACATGATAATTGAGCTATTAAATAAAATTGGATTAAAATACTTATTACTGTCCTGTGTATGATTCCATAATAGATTTTTGTTCTCAGGATAGCGTGTGTGTGTGTGCATGCGTGCGTGTGTGCATGCATGCATATATATATTCTGAGTGTGATGTGATATATATATATATATATATATATATATATCACATCACACTCAGAATTGTATCATTTTCAGCATATAATCTTAGTTTATATTATTTGTATCAATATTATTTTTGTCATAATAACTAAGGGCCCCAGATGCATTACACTGTACCGTTTTTAAAAAAACAGACAAACAAACAAACAAACAAACAAACAAACAAACAAAAACAGAAAGTACAAAGCCCTTACATTCTAAGGATAAAATGAAACTAATGGACACATATAATAGACTGGCCAGCTTCACCCTAGCTCTTTAGAAACAAAACAAATGAGATTGCATTAAATGTTGCCTCTCTCTCTATCATATTTCAGTGCACACCCATCTTGTGAAGAAAAACCATCAAACAATGAGATTTAGAGAGTTGTGTGTCCAGTTTCCATTAAAATTCTCCTCACTAAGACCCCTTTGAAAATCACAGCCTGTCTTTGGATAGCCCTGAAAGGAAGATTTCTTTCTTGCTACAATATCAGGGGGTTCACAATGACTTTTATTATTGCTTTTCATCGACACAGTAGTCCAGCTTTAGAACTTGATATCTTGCCAACTTTATCGTATATTTCACATAATTGTTTTGGAACTTATCAAGTGGAAAAGGCACATTATACTCTCCCACTAGAAAGACATATTCATTTATTTTACAGTATGTCTGATTCTTCAATTGATTTATAAATTTTTTATTTGAAGATAGCATTGCATTTTGCTCATAAAAGCTGCTTTCCAAAGAAATAGTAAAGAAAATTTTCATTCCTAGAGTTGCCTGACAAAAAGAGAGAGTTAGAGAATGAAAAATTAAAATCGGTTTTACTTTTTATTCTTGTGAAGTATTAGCAATGATGCCTAGCTCTTTTGCTGGTGCTACAGACATTGATATAAATGTTTGTTTACGAAACTGACCTTCCATAAAAATAGTTTCCTAGAAAAAGCTGTGGCAAATTTCACAGACTTGGACTACTATATTCCTGGAAAACAAAGTGATTTGGATTAAGAAAAACTAAAACAAAACCCTTTCTTGAAAAAAGATAAGGTTAACAAGGATTGATTTCACATAAAATCGAAAACTGTGGAAACAACAGCTCAGCTTGGGGACTGGAAATATGGAAGTCCAGTTTTCTTGGAGATATGAAGTCTGTTTTGTTGGCTTTAGTTATCTTTTATTTATGTACGGGTTTTTATATTATTTTTATTTTTACTATTGAGAGAGAGAGAGAGAGAGAGAAGGAAGATAAGCTCTCAAAGCATTATGGATAAAAATTCTAAAACAAATAAATGTTCCCTAAAGCCTGTTCTACACTAGCAGACAAAGTCACTTTAAGGCTCTATGTTAGATTTTATAAACCCTCTGTCTACACATCAGTGCTCTGTAAGTCAATTCTAAGTTGCTGTAATGCCGACTTCTGTTCAGCTGATTTCCTAGTGAAGTTACTCAAAAAGTTGAATTTTCAATGGTGAGCTAAAGCAGTGTAGATTAACAAGTTTTAAAATCAATTTTATTAGCCTCAGAAACTATCCCACAATGCCTGTATAGATGTCCTTTTCCGTCATTGCCCCACTCTCACTGCTGTCCAGGTTAAGTGGAAGTAGATGACAAGAAGCGGTGTTCATCAGTCTCGGAATTTTGATTAGATTTCCTTTTCGCTCTGGCCAGCATGGCAAGCAGACATATGGATCACGTCTCTGCAGCACACTAGCACACCTTGTAGCCATGAGCCCCCAGGATTGCAAAACGGCCCCAGTATGGAGCCATTAGAAGATCTTGGACCTCTTTTCAGTGCGAGGCAAAGAAGCTATTGTGAGCCAGCTCAAATCCAGCAAAAGGAACTCTGATATTTATGGTAAAATATTGTAAGTCATGATCAAGAAAGATTACAACAGGGACCCTCAGCAGTGTTATATGAAGATCAAAGAGTTGCTTGAGAACTGTCGGAAATGCAAGATACCCAAAAGTCAGTCTGGAATATCTCCCCAGAAAAGCCAATTCTATGATGAGCTGCATGCTATTCTGGTGACAGACACAACTTCTTCCCCCAAAAGTGGTATCAACAGCTCTGATCATGGGCAGAGTGCTGAAACATGTGATGCTGAAAAACTTATGGCTGACTGTGGGGTGAAGTCCAGTTTAGACTTATGCCTGGAAAGCCAGGAGCTTTTCATCAAGCTGGAACCTGTAGATCCCATCCCTGAGTCTTTAACTCAGGAGGCGGTTTCAGTCCTGGAGAGGGCACTTCTGGTAAGCAAGCTCTTTTTTTTTTTTTTTTTTCTACGGGTAATAGTATGTTACAATTGTGTTGTGGAGAGTGTATACCCTTTTCCCAAGAGAACCAGTTGTAAATATGCCTGGGGATGGAGCAGAGATCCTGCTTAGACAAAAAGCTGATGATCTTATAAAGGTACTTGTGGATTTCTAGCAAGAGATTTTTGGGGAGACCTGACTTATTCCTGCTTCTGTGGTAAGACACCTTAACATGCCAGGCCACCAATAAGCGATCTGGAATCATGGCACCATGAGCATTTTTGCAAATTGTCCAAAATGATAGCAGGATTGAAAGAGCAAACTTGCCTTATCCTTTTTCCTTAGTGTAATTAGGTTGATGTCTCATTAGGCTACCTGGAATGCATGGGAAGTTTAATGAGTCACTCATGACTTTTTGCCTGACATCCTACCCACTGCAAGGCAGACTCATGCATCTCCTGGGGCAGCCACTTTAAAATCCAGGGTGGGTGTGGAATCATGCACGTGGCAGCCCCCTCCCCCTCCTCCCTTCGGGGCTAGCAAGTGACCAAACCCTCCCCTGATTTATGACTTTTGGGCTACGTCTACACGTGAAGCCTACATCGAAATAGGCTATTTCGATGAGTAACGTCTACACGTCCTCCAGGGCTGGCAACGTCGACGTTCAACTTCGATGTTGCGCGGCACCACATCGAAATAGGCGCTGCGAGGGAACGTCTACATGCCAAAGTAGCACACATCGAAATAAGGGTGCCAGGCACAGCTGCAGACAAGGTCACAGGGTGGACTCAACAGCAAGCCGCTCCCTTAAAGGGCCCCTCCCAGACACAGTTGCACTAAACAACACAAAATACACAGAGCTGACAACTGGTTGCAGACCCTGTGCCTGCAGCATGGATCCCCAGCTGCAGCAGCAGCAGCCAGATGCCCTGGGCTAAGGGCTGCTGCCCACGGTGACCATAGAGCCCCTCAGGGGCTGGAGAGAGAGCGTCTCTCAACCCCTCAGCTGATGGTCGCCATGGCGGACCCCGCTATTTCGAAGTTGCGGGACGCGCAACGACTACACGGTCCCTATTCCTATCCCCTCATGGGGTTAGCGACTTCGACGTCTCGCCACCTAATGTCGAAGTTAACTTCGAAATAGCGCCCGGCGCGTGTAGCCGTGACGGGCGCTATTTCGAAGTTAGTGCTGCTACTTCGAAGTAGCGTGCACGTGTAGACACGGCTTTGGAGTCATTCAGCAGCCTCTTGGGAATTTAAAATATGGCCACTACTTGAAGCAGCATATCTTCACTTTCCCATGGTCCGGTTTCCTTGGGACATGCCACACCACTCTTCCCGCCCACACACCATGGCGCTGCTTTAATAAAGGTTTGTTTTTTTTCTTTTTTTCCCTGTGAAATGAGAAATAGAGGATGGCTTACCACAGTGTCAGCTGTAAACCTCCTTTGTGGACAAGTTCAATGCATTCTGCTTGAACTCATGAATTCTTCTGTCTTAAAAGTAACAAGAGTGACCTTGCAGTTACAATGCATTCGTACATACAGACAGGCAGCCCTTACCTCCTTGACCATGGTTATTCTTCCAAGTAAAGATGAAAATGTTGCTATTACTAATGCATATTTCTATATTTGCTTTATCAACAAATGACCCTGGGAAAAGAATGCATAGTTCAGCAGATAGCCATCTGCCTTCAATGTGGAGGAAGAAGAAGACCAAAAATGAGTTGTTGAAGAGCTATATGCAAGCAGTTTCAAAAGAAAAGAGTGAAATTACTGATTGGAGGAAGCAAATGATGGAGTCACAGCAATGAATACATGAATCAATGATGTCCTTTACGGGCAAACAGACAGAGATACTGAATTCTGTGATATAGAGATTGGAATCAGACAGATGTATTATGAGTAAGCAGATGGAAATAATTACCTTCAGTGATCCATGCATGCCTCCCTCCATGCCCCATTACATGCCCCCATACCCATTTATATTACCTTCCTCTTTTAGAGGCACAGCATCCCCATATCTCTCCAGGCACCACCAACACATGCCACCCTTACCACAGTTATTCTCCTTCCCTGGACAGGGCACTGCATCCCCCAGCCATGGAGAGAACAGCTTCCTAGCCCCAAAACCTCAACACCCATCAGAAGGCTAACCTTTGACTAACCATGACCTTAGTATCATTTTCTTTCCTATACCCCCCAACTCAGTTCCCCCTAAATAAAAGCATTAGATTTTGGAAAAAGAGTTATTGTTTAACATGCTTTGGGGTTTCATGGGTGGTGATGGCTGTGTCATGATTTATGGGGAGTGTCATAAAGAAAACAGCATGGTTGGGAGGGTGCCAGTTCACATTCATTCACTGTAGGAACAAGGTCTGGACACTCTGTAGAAATAAAGCAGGAAAGTTTATTATGCAAAACTGGCAGAGTGCCACTTCACAGATCACTGTCAAGCAATTAGTTACAATTGATTATATAGGATGCCAACGGGTGGAGGGAAACAGTGGGGTGCAAGTTCTTAAGCCCCTGGATAGGTGCTGGCTGCAAGAAGAATTGAGAACAAAAAGCCAATAATCTAAAAGATTACACAATGACTCCGCCCACAGCTCACATAACATTTTATCTAATACACAGGTGGTTTCCCCCAGCAGTTTACTTAAACAATGTGTTCATTAAATTCTGATTACGTGTCCAGGGAATTAATGGTGACTCTTTGCAAACTCTCCTGGTACCAGTATGTTCCACAGGTACATATCTGAGGTATTTAAAGCAGAAAAAGGTAAAGTAAAAGTACATACCAAGCATACTTATTTGTAACATTGTGTTCTTATCTCTAAGTACCCGGGCTAGCAAACATGGGAGAGATCTGCTAGGGAGGACAGGCAAGATGCTATATCTCATTACTGACAATTTAGACCTCTCTCTGAACCTGGGACCAGCCTTGGAATGCAGCTGATGGGGCTGTTATCTCTTCCTCCAAACATTGAGGCCCCATCTTAGGCTTCAGCCTTGCTTGGGCCTGTCACATAGGATAAAGCAGTAAATTAGCTGCAGTTGTGAACCCTCTTCTCATTAGCTAGGCTTCACATCAGACTATGGAATTTGGGGGTAATGGGAAGGGGTCTTAACAGAAACCATAACATACTTTAGGAATTTCCATCCTACATTCACAAACATAGTTTTCAAAGCATCCCTGATGTTCAGTGCATCTTTCTGGGATTTCCTGTTTTTCCTTGGGGTCAGCTGCTGATAATTTCTTGACAGGACCTTTGCCTCAAACCCCTCATGCAGTCATTAAGTTTCCCTCCCTTTGCCTTGCAAATGTTATCAAGAATACAACAAACCCCAGTAACCATAGCAGTGTTCACTTCGCTGAAGTCCAAGTGGGTCAGAAGGCAGCTACGTCTCACTCTTAAATGGTCAACAGCACATTCTGCCACCATTCTGCACCTGCTCACCAGTAGTTAAAGAGCTCCTTCCTGGAATCCAGGGCATTTGTGTACAACTTCATGAGCCAAGGAAACAAGGGGTAAGCAGGTTCACCAAAAACCACTATGGGTATTTCCATGCCCTCAATATTAATTTTATGGTCTGGGAAAAAAGTATCTCTGTGGAGCCTTCTAAACAGACCAAAAGTTCTAGATTCACATGTCATGCACCATTACTAATCACTTCACATCAGTGTTGGTGAAACGACCTTTGTGATCCACCAATGCCTGCAACAACATAGAGAAGTACCCCTTGCGGTTTACGTACTCTGAAGCCTGGTGGTCCAGTGCCAGGATGGGGATATACGTTCCATCTATGGCTCCACCACAGTTAGGGAGCACCATGTCAGCAAATCCATCCCCTATGTCCTGCACTTTCCCCAGAGTTACTGTGTTCCACAGGAGAAGCATGTTGATTGCCTTGACTACCTGTACGACAACAGCCCCTACCATAGATTTGCCCATTCAAAACTGACCGTCCACTCACCAGTAGCTGTCTGGCATTGCAAACTTCCAAAAGCCATTGCCACATGCTTCTCAACTGTCAAAGCAGGTCTCTTTCTAGTATTGCTGCACTTCAGGGTGGGAGACAGCACTTCACAAAGCTCCTTGAAAGTAGCCTTACACACACAGAAGGTTTGCAGCCATGCTGGTCATTCCATGACTGCAAAACAATGCGATCCCACCACTCTGTGCTGGTTTCTCGTCTCCAGAACCTCCACTCCACTCTGTACAGTGACTCCAGTGCTACCAGAAACTCTACAATTTTTCTTTCTAGAGATGCCTTTCAGTTAGTGACCCCAACAATAACGCATTGTCATTATGGTCAGAGGATAGTTCATTACAGTGTGTGAACTGAGACCCCAAAACTGCATCAACCTCTGCAATGTATTGGGATCCATGGTAGTATTGGTATGGTAATGGTAACGGTTCGCAGCTAGGTCCCCTGGCCAGGGCCTGTTGCGTGGGTCCGCAGCCCCACCCAAGAGTCTATGGCTTGAGTATAGGGTGTGGCCCTGAGGATCGAGTCCCATCTTTTGGCAGAAGAGGGGCTTCCAGGGGTGGGGGCTCCCCACTCCCCTCTGGACCTGAGGAAGTTTCCTGGTTTGCACCCTCTAGCAGCTAACCAGGTAGCAGCTCCAGCCTAGGACCTCCTGCCTCAGAGCCAGCTCCTGCCTCTTATCTGGTCAGACCCAAACTGAGCTGGCTTCCCTCCCTTTATGCCCCTCCAGGCCTGACACTGGCTGCAGGTGAATCGTGGCGGGGCTGATTGGGCTAACAGGCCTTCTTTAACCCCTGCCTTGCCTGGCCTCCCTCTCATGCTCCTACATTCATGAACACAGTTCAATGTCAATACTATTTTGTGGTTTTCAATTAAAATAATTTCAATGTAAAATGAAATGTCAAATTGCCATTAAACAAAATACAAAATGACATTTTGTGAAGGTTTCACTGAAAATAGAGGATTTTGTGAATATTTTTGGGTGAATTTGGTCCTTCAAAGTTTTTGTTTGTTTGTTTTCCCCCAGGTGAAATACAAATGGATTTTGCTACCAGCTCAGTCTTTGCAAAGTGAATTCTAGTATAGAGAAATGATTGCAGATAATTTCTACCACAGATCTCTGCCCCAGGAACCTTTTTGTAACAACTGAAAACAGGGAACAAGGGGTGCATAGAGTATCACATGGATCCCTTAGGTCAGAGGAATGGATATTAAGTTTGCTGAAGTATAATGTAAGTTCTCTACCAAAATCTAGTAGACCGCTGGTTGTCATAACTGCTGCAAAATTAGACACAGCTGTTTAAGGAACTGAGTATTTCAATTAGACATTGTGTTCCTAAGGTATAAAGTTTAAAGCAGGTCACCAGAAGGTCATAAAGACATTCCTAGCAGGTAGAAGGAAGAAGAAGCATTTCTCTACCTAGCTGATCAGCTGTGTATAGTCCTCTTCACAATGGAGGATTGCCTACAGAATGGACCCAACGGTAATGGACGTTGTGAACTCGGTATGAAACAGGCACACCAGAAGGAAAAAAAAAATCCTAGGTGGAAGCATATTGTTGCCAAGTAAAGAATGGATTGGGGGTGGGGTGGGCTGGGATTGTGACATATGAGGGTCTAATCCAAAATAAAAAAAAACGTTTGCGCTCATCCAGGCCCTGTAACCCGAGTTCCCTTTATCAATGCTTTGCTAACTGCAGCTTCCAACACGGATTGCTTGGAAATACTCTCCAGCAATGCCTATACAGCAGTTATTTTTAAATAAGTTATTCTGGAAAGCTACATCTACACTACAGCTCTCTTTTGAAAGATGAGCTTCCAAAAGACATCTCCTGGGGTATTGTCTTCCAGAACAGTGTATCTACATGCTGAAAGCGGATTGAGCTTGTCATCCACTCTTTCGAAAGATCACACCACTTTTTCAAAAGGGAGCATCCACACATCTACAGGTGTTCTTTTAAAAGAACCAAGCAGGAAACACTGTGGATGGGCACACATGGCTGACAAGCTCTTGTGGGGGCTGCAGCCAGTCACTCCCTTAAAGGACCCCATCCAAACATCCCTCCCCACACAAGCTGAGGCCTAAAGAGCTGCCACGCACACCACAGACCCATGCAGGGAACTGATGGCCATCACCATCTGATGGATCCCCATCAGGAATTCCAGTAATTAGAGCTAGCCTTCCTGGATGCCATGGTCAGCCACCTGGCTACACCTGTCATCCACCTCATCCTGGGGGCGAGCCCCCTTCCGCTAGGGCCCTGGAGCCCCCACACCTAGGGTCCTGCTGGTTGCCTCCTCTCCCCAAGTGACCCAGTGCCTCTGGTGTCACCCCAGCATCTCTGACTGGTGGGAGTGGCTGGTGATGGGGGACTGGGATGATGCCAAATGGCTCCAGAATTTCCACATGAACAATTCCAGGAGTTCTGCCACTGGCTTGCCCCCACCCAAAGTTACCATGACCCACTCATGCAGCCTGCTTTCCCCCTCAAGAAGTGGATCGCCATCACCATTTGGAAGCTGGCTATCCTGTATAGCTAGCATTCTGTGGGGCACCAGTTCAGGGTGGGCAAGGTCACTGTGTGGGCTGTCCTCATGGAGATAAGGTGTGCTCAGGTCATCCACCTGCCACAGGGAGAGGGGAGGGAGCTCCCAGGCAAGAGTGGCCCTTGGTAGCTGGGAGCATGGTGGAAAGGGCCAGGAGGAGGCATGGGGGAAGGGGTAATAGTGAGATAACAAGGAGGAGGCACGGGGAGGGGACTGGGGAGGGCATTTGGGAGAGGCCAGGCACATGCCATCGTGCCCTCATGATAGCTCACTTGATATCTCCCATGCAGGTTGTCTGCACCATCAATGCAATGCTGCTCCACAAGGTCATCCACATGGGGGACGTGGATACAGCTGGGACAAGACACACATCCCTATCCGTGCCCTGGAATGCAGTACTGGCCACTATGTCAACACAAAAGTGCTCCAGGCACTGTGGACTTAAAGGGCTGCTTCATGAACATTTATGCAGGCTGGGTGGGCCAGACATATGAGGCCCATGTGTTCTGGAACTCCAGGCTCTTTTGATGCATGGAAGCTAGGACATGATCCCTCCTGTGGGAGCTCCAGATTAGTGATTTCACTATGTTTGTCTGTGAAGTGGCAGGCACCACTTATACCCTGCAGCCCTAGCTGATGATGTCCTACACTGGCCACCTGACCCCACCGAGCAAGCTTTTAGCACACAGCTCAGCTAGGACCGCAATGTGGTGGAGTGGGCCTTCTGGAGCCTGAAGGGCCAATTCTGGTGCCGCCTTATGCTCCTGGAGGGTGGGTTGCAGAACAAACCACAGATAGATCCACAACATTATCCACAACATAGAAGTAGGGCAAGGGTGAGGCTTTCGTAAAGGGGTTGGTGCTGAGTCTGGCCCCAGTTAGGAGCAGATGGCCGCTGCCCCAAGTTGTCAGGCCCACCAGGACAGGGTCCGCATCAGGGAGGCCCTCTAACAGAGTTTTGCTCATGGGCCCCAGTAATCCCCACTCACAGCCACCCCACACAGGACCTCGCAACATAGCCTTCTCACCATCCCCCCACCAGCACCCCCCCACACACATGCACCCCTTAGTGTCCCTTCACCAAGAGCACAAGACATGGGGATGCTGGAAAAATAAACTGTTTAATGGAAACTAATAACTATGTGGTATTTACAAACATCAGAACAGAACTATTTACAGTGGGGAACAGGGCAAATTATATATGGGGGAGCTGGGGAAGGGGAGCAGCTCAAACCAGGGGGGATGTCAAGCTGGAGAAGGGGAGCTGAGGGGGGACCTCAACTGGGGGGGGGCAGCTCAACCTGGAGAGGGGAGAGAGGGCATTACTCCAAGGCAGGGGTGGATGGCCTCCAATGGAATATTGTTTCCATCCCTGGGCACCATATTTTAAGAATGAAGTAGATAAATTGAAAGAAAGTCTAGAGAAGAGCATAAAGGTCTTCTGAAAGGACTCACGAAGAAAGACAGAAAGATGTGGGTTTACATTTGCCAGAAAAGAGGAGATTGTAAGGGGACATAATAATAGTTTTCAAATACCTCAGAGATTATTGCTGAAAAGGAGGGTAAAATATTATTCTCCTTAGGCACTGAGATAGGATAAGAAGCAGTAGGTTTAAATTTCAGTAAGGAAGGTTTATGCTGGACATTAGCGGGAAAAAAAAAGAAAAAGTATCCTAACTGTGTTGGTGGTTAAGCACTGGAATAAATTGCCTAGCTAGGTTGTGGAATCTCCATCACTGGAGATTTTTAAGACCAGGTTAGGCAAACACTTGCCAGGGATGATCTAGATGGTTCTTAATTCTTCCAGGAGTGTAGGTGGCTAGACTTGATGATCTCTAGATGTCCTTTTCAGTTCTATGATTCTATGAATCTAGTTATTGCTTCTCAGACAAACAGATTACTGATCCCAATGGGCAAATTCCTACTGTCAGCACAGTTCGTGTCCACATTGAAGCACCACAGCAGCTAAGTTTCAGCAACCCACCTGTGCCATGGTAGCATTTTAAGTGTGTACAAACCCCAAGTGCCAAAAGTTAACACAGAGCAGTGATCTGAGTTGTAACTGGTAAACTGAGCTCTATTGTTACCTTGGGGCACTGAATCTGTAATAGTTTCAGTGCCCAGTTTTACAGGGTCAAAACACTTCAAGGGATGCTCGGATGGTTTGGGAGTTGTTGTCTGCCAATCACAAACATGCACAGGACCAGCAGACCTGGTGTAGGCTGAGGAGAATGCTTATTTCACCCATGACTAGTGAAACTGGGGCAGCATAGATAAGTTTTCCCCATGCTAAGGGTAGGATTAGTGATGAGTCTTGCAATTGTGGGGTACCTCTTGGAAACGTCACAACCTGCTGCTGGACCCCCCCACCCCCCTTTTGGGAGACGTCTAGAGACCCTGAGCTGCATTTTCCTTTAATGTAGAATGAAAATAATGCAAGCACTACATGTTTGATAGAACTTCCTACAGATATTTGATTTGTTGTCTAAATAATAGCTGTATGCTCTGGCATGGTCATCCTGAGAGAGGTAGGTAATAAGTGGACTGATGTTTGAGAAACCAGAGTACTGATGCCAGAGCCAACTTTGTTTACTTATGTTACAGAGTAAAAAAAATAATTTTATTTTCAACTTTTCTGTGGTTTTAAGCACATGTATCAGACTTTGTCATCCTTTAGGGTGATGTGATTCAGACTGGTAAAAATGAGTGACTTTGATAGCTTGGAAACAGGAGGCAATTTGGTGGATGATTACACTGAAGACAATAGGTAGAAATGTAAAAGGTTAGGTCACTCTGTCTCGATTTTACCTATATAATGTATGGGAATTCATAACAGATGGGGAATGCTAGAAAAAGCACCAATGGGCTTGATACAATACAATCCCTTACAAAGCAGACTTGGAAATAGAGTTCAGGATTTCCTTTTGATACAATGCATGCAACGGCAATGCAATAGATAGAGCAGCAAGGTTTGAATATTATGGTGCCCAGCACAAGGAAAAAACTTATGATTGTGCACCTCTTTGTATGAAATATTATAGTTAGTGACAGTAGTTCGGCTTTCAATCTGACTTCAGAATTTATAGTACCTGAATAATCAAGGATTGACTCCAAAGTCCTTGACATTAATTTCTTTATCTTATCATGAATTATGCTGTGGATTGGACATTACAGAGCGCAAGAGATCCTGATAGCATTGTGGAGGGTTACAAATTATTTTTTTTTTATTATTATTATTATTATTATTATTATTATTACTATTACTACTACTACTACTATTATTACGTTTGAAGTAAAGAGATTCACAGGACTAGATGCGTCTGTGTGAACTGTTCCACCAGCAAAAAGTTTTCAGAGTCAATGAGTCAGTAAGTTTAACGTTCTGTATGTTAAGGCATTATGGAATCCCATTTTATAGGCACAACTTTGGAATCACAATGAGTTGATAAGAATAACATGAATTAGTTATAGATCAAAATTATGGGGACAATTCTTTGTGAGGAGAACAGGGACAGAATAGCTCATTGTGCCTAGAATAGTCCTGATGCTCCAAAACAATTCTGGAACACACACAGGCTACGTCTACACGTGAAGCCTACATCGAAATAGGCTATTTCGATGAATAACGTCTACACGTCCTCCGGGGCTGGCAACGTCGATGTTCAACTTCGACGTTGCGCGGCACCACATCGAAATAGGCGCCGCGAGGGAACGTCTACACGCCACAGTAGCACACATCGAAATAAGGGTGCCAGGCACAGCTGCAGACAGGATCACAGGGCAGACTCAACAGCATGCCGCTCCCTTAAAGGGCCCCTCCCAGACACAGTTGCACTAAACAACACAAGATCCACAGAGCCGACAACTGGTTGCAGACCCTGTGCCTGCAGCATGGATCCCCAGCTGCAGCAGCAGCAGCCAGATGCCCTGGGCTAAGGGCTGCTGCCCACGGTGACCATAGAGCCCCTCAGGGGCCGGAGAGAGAGCGTCTCTCAACCCCTCAGCTGATGACCGCCATGGCGGACCCCGCTATTTCAAAGTTGCGGGACGCGCAATGACTACACGGTCCCTACTTCGACGTAGAACATCGAAGTAGGGCGCTATCCCCATCTCCTGATGAGGATAGCGACTTCGACGTCTTGCCGCCTAACGTCAAAGTTAACTTCAAAATAGCGCCTGACGCGTGTAGCTGTGACGGGCGCTATTTCGAAGTTAGTGCCGCTACTTCGAAGTAGCGTGCACGTGTAGACATGGCTACAGTGTGAACAGGAACTCTTTTTATATGCTCTTTCCTTTACCCCATCTTGTGAATGGTGAGGCATCATTTGTCAATGTAATGTTGAAAATTATACACAACTATATAGGAGTCCTCCATTTTGATGACAACACTAAAAATCACAAGCCTGATAACCCTTAACCAGCTGTGGTGACAGAAGTAATGCCTATTTACTATACGCTTTATCATTAATGAGGACCAAATTACTGACTGTGATGAATGTCAATAAATACCCTTTACTAGGTTAAAAAAATCTTTCACTACCATTTACATTTTAATGAGATTTAAAATGTTAATGAATGGAGTCTAGTAATTACCTTGCTGAGCATATGAAATAGAAGTGAACTTAGTTAGATGAATTAATGTTTGTTCCTCATTAGGATGTCCTAATTGCAGGAAATAATTAATATTTTAGGTAACATCATAACATAAATTATATATATTTGTTCCAGGCTTTGACAAACCTCTTTAATGATAAATGAAGGACTGAACAATATGCCCTGACCTTCCAAGGGATGCACTCACAGACAGTACACCCTGAGTATTGTGAAGCTTAACATACCTTTATCTGGTTAATAAGGGCTGAGTGCTATTTTTAAGACCAAACACAACAGATATGTGCTTTGCAAGATCAATACGAGGGGTTTAATCTTGCAATACACAATGCCTGGGCCACATGGAGCCCCAGTGTAGTTAATGACTCTCAGTAAGTGTGAACCAATTTGATGGACTGGGGCAAGCCTTTCCAAGGATAATAATGTAAAAATGAAATTTACTGAAGGATAATTAATATAATTTAGTATCTATTATATGCATTTCTTTTTTTTTAGTTATGACCTGAAGAAACAATAAATTAACAGTTTCATAGAGCTATCAATTACAAATAAGTACACATTAGGTATGGCCTACTGGTGACTGTAAACACAGAGGTCCTCTGATGCATAACTAAGTGGAAACTCTGGTACATCATGGGATACATCCTCTGTAAGGAGTTATCTCTGGTCTTATTGGCTACAGCTACACTAGTGAGATTTGCCAACAAAACCAGGGTATGTGTGTGTCAACAAACCCAGCACTTTTGTCGACAGCGTTCTACCTCTCACCCAGGAGGCATAACAGTTCTGCTGACAGAGTCTGCTTCCCAAAACAAGTGTGGACACTATTGGGGGAATTTTTGTAGACAGAAAGGTCCTCCATGTTGTTAGCTGGCTAGTGGGAGAATCACAGCTGTATGCTTTCTGCCTTGGCCGCTCTTCAGAGTGCAGGGAGCTCCAGAAACCCCATGGCAGGAAGCTGAGACCATGTGGCCAGAGACTTCTGCAGGGCCCAAACTCCAGCCCCCTCCTGGACCAGGCCAGAGCTGGAGGGCCTGCTCAGCCTATGGGCCAAGGAGGATTTTCTCTTAGACATCTCTGAAAGGAGACACAACACCCCAGGGCACACCTGCCTCAACACAGTCCTGGATGACCGAGGACACCCCGTCTGTACTCTGGAGAAGTTGCAGGCAAAGGTCAAGGAGGTGCGGCAGGGGTACGTGCGGGCCCAGGATGCACACCACAGATGAGGGGCAGGGATCACTACCTGCCCCTACTATGCACAGCTCCATCAGTTCCTAGGGGGTGATGACAGTGCCCAGTGCACAGAGGCCATTGACACCAGAGAGGAGGCTGTCCCACTACAATCAGAGCCAGAGCAGCCAGGAATGCTGCTGGGGGCAGTCAGAGCTGGACACAAATCTCGAGTCCAGCCAAGGGACACCTCACCACTGCCCTGGACTTGGGCCCTTCCAGTGAAGAGACACCCTGGACATCTCTGGATCTCTTTGGGGGACCATCTGGTGAGTACCCCAAGGGTCATACATCCCAGGCCATAGGGGCAGGTGCACACAGGATGTGCCACACACTGGCCAGCTCAGCCTGGATAGAACCCCAAGCTGTGGACGCAGCACACACAACCAAGCACCTGTCAGTGTGTCCTAACAAGACCCAGCAGGCAGCTCCCAGCACAGGCACGAGCCTGCTGCCAGCCCCATGGGAGGCCACACTGGCCCCAGGACCCCAGGGTGGTGGGCAGCTTGCCTTCCCCACCACATCTGGAAGCAGGCCAGCAAGACAGGTGATGATCCAACCCCAGAGATGCCACCGAGGAGTGCACCCTGGCATTTGGCATGGCTGAAGGTGACAATATCATTAATGCTGCTTCAAGAGAATACTAAATATCTCTTGGGAGGATAGGCACAAAAAACTAGAGTCCTGGAAGGATCAAACATGACAAGCATTGAAGCCATTATCATTCACCAAGAAATTCATTGGACTGGTCTTGTGGTTTGGATGTCTGATCAGCACCTGCAAAAAAAGGTTCTGTTTTACGAGTTGAAGGAAGGACAGAGGAGCATTGGGGGCCAGAGGACATGATATAGAGATGTGCTGAAGGCCTATGTGAAAAAGCATAGCATCAGTGTCAACCCCTGGGGGCACCTTGCCCAGGACCAAGCTCAGTGAAGAGCAGTAATCCTTGAGGGGGTGGCACAATTTAAGAGATCCCACTGTGGTACAGATGCAGAGAGACAGAAAAGAAGAAAAGAGTGGCATGGCAAAAACTGCCCAGAGCCCCTCCAACAGCTACCAGCGACTGTCCTTTATGTAATAAGTCCTGTAGCTCCTGAATCAGGCTGATCAGCCACCAACATACTCACAAATGGGAGGATAAGAGGAAGATATCCTGTTCATTATTGAGTGACTGCCAAGAAGAAGGCAAATTCAAGATTTGCTTTAGAAAGTCTACAAAGCCTGAGAACAGATAGCTCTTAATAAACTCCTTGGTTTTTTTTTCTTTGCTTTGCTTTTGTTTTGTTTTGTTTTTTCATTTTTACTACAAAAATTTAGAAACCCCCAAAACTATTTTATATTCTGGAAAAAAATACCACTATACTTCCCTCATCCCCAAGCCATACAGGAGATTAGCAAATATCCTGCAACATATGAGAGTCCATATGAATTGTCTGAAAATATGATAGGAAAAAGAGACCCTACATGTATCTTCACTGGCATCTTTAGGACCTCCACAATGTCTTTTTCATTAAACAGGCCATCTATTACCAGACAGACATCAGAAAACTGACATTCTAGTCAGTGTCTAATAATGGAGAGGATATGTAACAGTGATAGAAATTTTGAAAGATAGATAAATTGAAGATAAAATGTAAGGGAAAAGGATACAAGTAATGAGTGTTATCTAAGACTACATAACTGACTGAAGACAGATCTAAGTGAAGGCAGGCAAGAGACAATTTTCAATCCATTTGTGACATTTACAGCCTCTCTTCTTTTAGAAGACCAGCAAAGTGATATTCAAATATTGGTATGTTTTAGCTATAACTTAAGATTTATGAAAGCCAGTGATCTCAGAAGAGGAAAATATATTTAAAGTAATTTCCAGCACCGTATGGAAAGTCAGATGGGGATGATAGGCTGAATTCTCAGTTTGACCCATTGTAATGGTATAATAAAAGTAAGCTGAAAGTACTCTCAAAAACTTGCACAGGAAGAAACTGAAGAATCATGATAGCTCTGTCTACACTTGCATTCCTCTATGGAAAGAGGCATGAAAATGAGGAAAATCAAAATGCACGAGGCACTGATTTGCATATTGGGTGCCTGATTTGCATATTCTCCTTTAGAAAGAGCTTTTCTCTAAGAAAAAAAGTAGTGTAGATGTGACTCTTTTGAAAGTAAATCTCATCTTTGAAAGAAACCTCCTTCCTATTTTGTTTCAGGAAGAAGGGTTCTTTCAAAGATGGGGTTTACTTTCAAAAGAGACTCATCTACTCTCCTTTTTTCTTCGGTAAGAAGCTCTTTCAAAAGGAGAATATGCAAATGAGGTGTCAGATATATCAGTCAGTGCCTCATTGGCTTTTTTTGATGTCCCTCATTTGCATGCCGCTTTTGAAAGAGGAATGCAAGTGTAGACACAGGTGGTGTGTTTGAGCAAACTTCCTATAGGGGCACATAAGTCACAGGTGGCTATGCCTCTGCTTGTTTTGCCTCCTGAATAAAGTAGTGTGAGCTTGAATAAAACAAGAAGTTAAGGATTTGACCAACAGAGTTGATAAAAGGGGGTATATCTACCAACCACCTGAACACCATGCAATCCTACTATTTTTCTAGAAGGTATCATTGAAGAAAACCACCATTGGCTTATGACATTCAGTGTGAATTCCTTGTGTCTCTTTGCTCTCCAGGACTGCTCTTTACTAGAGGTATGTGCCATACTCTGTTTTCAATATGCCATGATAGAAATAGTCATCTTGTGGGAAAATATACATGAGTAAGCAAATGAAGCAACAAGGAAGAGGTAGGTTAAAGGAGGATGCTGGATTTGTACCTGGATAGGGACCATGGCTGAAAGCTGAAGTCCAAAGATGGCAAAAATCCTCTTATCTATGAGAGGAGTCATCACACATCTTCATCTCTGACTCACCCCAGCTCTTAGCACAGTACAGGCCTGGGAAATACTCACCGCTGTGGGATGTATGGTGATCCAGAATATAATGTTGCTGAGATTATTTATGTTTATCTCAGTTTTATTACCTGTATAAAAAATGAAGTTTTCAAAACTAAGGGATTCAGGTACCCACTTCCTATGAAAACAAATGGGCATTGGGCATTTGAATCTCCTCAGTGGCTTTAAAAAGTTCAGCAATAGTTCCTAAGTTCTCAATATCTAAGGGGAGAAAGTATATATGAGATAACGACTATGTCTACACTAGCCCCAGAAATTCCAAAGGGGCATGATAGTGAACCTATCAAAATATGCTAATGAGACACTGTCATGAATATGCAGTGCCTCATTAGTATAATGGCAGCCACGGCACTTCAACAGTGCCGGTTTTGATTGTGCATGGCTTGTCTACACAGGGTCCTGTAAAGGACCCCGAACACTTCGAAACCCCCTTATTCCTATAACCAAATGGCTACGTCTACACTAGCACATTACGTCAAAGTAGCCTATTTTGAAGTAAGAACATAGAAATAAGCTACTTTGACGATTATCGTCTACACTTCCTCCAGGGCTGGCAACGTCAACGTTCAATGTCAAAGTAGCGACAGGGAAAGTCGAAAGGAGCTGCCCTGGAAGGAAATGCAGAGTGTCCACACACACAAGCACCCTCTTTTGAAATAAGGGGCCAGGAAAGACCGTGGACTGGATCACAGAGCACACTAGCCCTTCTGGGGCAGCTGCAAGCCGCTCCTTTAAAGGACCCCTCCCAGACACACCCGGCCTGCTCAGCACGAGGTCTGCAGAGGAGTAGCCACTCTCTCGTAGACCAAGTCACAGCAGATATGGACACCCAGCAGCAGCTGCAGCAGCAGCAGCAGGAAGCGGAGGCCCTCCAGCTAGTCATCCAGGGGGCAAGCGCCCTGCTAGGTGCTGCCCGGGAGTCCGCCATGTGGCTCCTGCCAGAGGATCCCACCCCGGAGGCAGATGGGGACACCCCTGACCACCGGGCTCCCCTCTTCCTCCCTCACTGGCTGCTCCCCTGCCTCTGGAGCTACCCCACCAGCTCCTAGTGGTGGGATCAGCTCGTCATGCAGGAGTCAGATAACGATATGTGGCTCCAGAACTTCCGCATGTGCCGGCAGACCTTTCTCGAGCTCTGCCAGTGGCTCATCCCAGCACTGAGTCACCACGACACCCGGATGCATCGTGCCCTCCCCGTCAAGAGGAGGGTCGCAATAGCCGTCTGGAAGCTGGCCACTCCAGACAGCTATTGATCCGTGGGACATCAGTTTGGAGTGGGAAAGGCCACGGTTGGGGCCGTTGTCATGGAGGTAAGGAGGCCCGGGCATGCACCCACTGGGGGAAGGGGGGACCGGGTGTGGGCTTGGGGAGGGAGGGAGGGAAGGAGGGGCCAGGAGTACGGCTGGAAAGGGAGGGGTACCGGGGAGGGACGGGCTGGGCTAATGGGGTACCCGGGGAGGTGCCTGGGAGGGGGGCCTGGGGGAAGGGCTCTGGGTCACCCTGCACAGCCTCATGGGTGCCTGTGTTCCCTCCCAACAGGTGGTCCGTGTGCTTAATGCCATGTTGCTCCAGAGGGTCATCCAACTCGGGGACCTGGACGCAGCCGTTGCCGGATTCGCCTCCATGGGGTTCCCGAACTGCTTTGGGGCCCTGGATGGGACCCACATCCTGGACCACAGTGGAGGAAGATACATCAACTGCAGGGGCTACCACTCCATGGTCCTGCAGGCTATGGTGGACAGTTGGGGCAGCTTCCAGGACATGTACGTGGGCTGGCCTGGCAGCACACACGATGCCCACGTTTTTAGGAACTCAGGCCTGTGCCGCTGGCTGGAGGCAGGGACCTACATCCCCCAGAGGGAGATCCCTCTGGGGGACAACACCGTGCCCCTCTGCCTTGTGGCGGACGCGGCCTACCCCCTCCAGCCCTGGCTCATGCGCCCGTACACCGGCCACCTCAATGCCAGCCAGGAGTGGTTCACTGCCCACCTGAACCACGCCCGTCAGGTGCTAGAGAGAGCATTTGGCCATCTGAAGGGCTGCTGGCAGTGCCTCCTTGCCTGACTGGACGTCAGTCTCCAGAACATCCCCCAGGTTGTGGGCGCGTGCTGCACACTCCACATCGTTGAGAGCACGGGGGAGGCTTTCGTCCAGGGGTGGGCAGCTGATGCCGGCACAGGCTTCCCCCAGTCGGCCGCCGCACCCAGCCACCAGGCCCACCATGAGGAGGTATGGGTCCGTGAGGCCCTGCGGGACCACTTCAATCAGGGAGACCCCTGAGCACCTCCCTGGCCTTCCCCAGAAGACCGCCCACAACACAGCCTGCAATGCCCACACACCGCCCCCAACATCTGCACGCCACCCCCCCAACAAGCATACACCTCCAACTTTTTGGAAAATAAAAACTTTTTTTTTAACCAGATAACTTCTTTGATTCAACAAAGAAACTGCAACTAATCTACACAAAGGGGGACAACTATATAAAGGGGGACAACTATATTCAAAATGGGGGACAACTATGTACATGGGCCAATAGCTGAGCCGTCCACTGGGCCCCCATCAGTCTGGGGTGGGGGTAGAGGGGAGCAAGCCCCAGCGGGTATGGCTCACAACCCCACCTCCCCGTGTCCGCGGTCCCTAGCGTGGCTGGCTGGGGGCTGGGAGGACCGGCAGGTATGGCCAGGATGCCTCCACTGGCCGGTCTTCAGCCCCAGTGGGCTCTGTGGAGCTTGCTGGTGATGAGGTGGGTGGGGCAGCAGGTGGGGCAGCAGACGGCGAGGCAGGAGGAGTGGCAGGTGGGGCAGCAGGCAGTGAGGTAGGTGGAGCGGCAGGTGGGGCAGCAGGTGGCGAGACGGGTGGGGGGGTGGGGAGGGTGGCCAGGGGGCAGTGGGGGGCAGAAGCCAGGCGACGGCCTCCCGGATCAACCCGACTATGTCCCTGAAAACCTCCATAAAGTCCTCCCACGCCGCCCACCGCCAGGTGGACTTCTCCCGCTCGGAATGGAGTCTTTCCTCTGCCACCTCCGTCTGCTGCCGGAGAGTTTCCAGGAGCTGAGGGTCCACCAGGGCCATCCCCAGAGTCCGGCGGTGGTGGGACCGTCCTGCTGGCCTTGGGGGTGTCTCCAGGCACTGGCGGTGGCTGGCCTCCGATGGGCTGTCACGGACAACAGAGGGTGCCTGGCTGCATGGGGCATCAGATGCTGCAGCTGGAGACAGGGAGAGAGGGAGGGGAAGGCTGTTAGTACAGTGCCCTGGCCTGTGGCCCATTCTCCCCGCCCCCTCTTGGGTGCTGGGTCTCCATCCTCATCAGTGGGTTTGATGTCCCTGTTGGCTGTCGCCATGGCATTGCCCCCCCATCCCCGGGGTCAAGACTGAGTTATGTCCATGGGTACAGGTGCTGACGGGCACTGATGGCCATGTCGCCGTCCTGGGACTGTACTGTGGCTGGGCATTCGCGGCGTGGGGTCCACTGGGGGTGTGTGAGGCTCCTGGTCATGGCTGGTGCCCCCGCCCTGTGGCCCATGGGTGTGTGCTCTGTGGGGTACGTACCTGACCGTCCATTGCCACGGTCAGGGGCAGCCCGGTGGTCAGATGCCCAGCTGGCGCTCTGGGAGGGGAGGTCAATGAGGAGCCTCCCCCCTCACTTCTGTCCCCTCCTCCACTGTCCCGAGTGGGGGTCCTCAGGTGGGCCCTGAGGTGCGGGGCTGGCCTCTGGGCAGGACTCCGGCTCCGAGGCCTGCTGGGGCTCGTCGGCCATGGTGTCAAGGGTGGCTGGTGGGGAGGAGGTGTCTCGGGGGCCCAGGATGGCCCTGAGCTCCCTGTAATAGGCCAAGTGGTGAGGGCAGCCCCAGACCGGCTGGCCAAGTCCTGGGCCCAGGCGTAATCCTGCCACAGCTCCTTCACCTTACTCTGGACATGATCTGGAGTGTGGACAGGGTGACTCCAGGTGGCCAGGCCCTCCGCCAGTCGGGCGAATGCTTCTGCTTTCCGCTGCTTGCTCCCCATGAC
This sequence comes from Carettochelys insculpta, assembly GCF_033958435.1. Taxonomy (NCBI): domain Eukaryota; kingdom Metazoa; phylum Chordata; order Testudines; family Carettochelyidae; genus Carettochelys; species Carettochelys insculpta. The sequence goes on along the minus strand of NC_134138.1, from coordinate 136,382,681 downwards.
ATGCAGCACCTCCTCCTCACCACAGAGCCCCAGCAGGTCTCGGAGTTCGGCCTCCAACCAGGAGGGGCCCCGCGTCCTTTGGCCCCCCGCCTGGCTGCTGGGGGTGTCTTCTCAGGAGGGGAGCCCCTGGGGCACTCGGGGGGCTGGCTTGAGGCCATAGGTACGGCAGCAGGGCTCAGGGCCTCTGAGAATTGTGCAGGGCTAGCATGTGCCTGTGCTGGTGCCTGCACACTCTCAGCTTCCTGCCACAGGAAATCTGGGTCTGTGGTGCCTTTAAGGCTGCTGTGCATGCGGACCATAGAGCCCCGCAGGGGCTGGACAGAGTGTCTCTCAACCCCTCAGCTGATGGCTGCCATGGAGGAACCCGCAATTTCAAAGTAGCAGGACGCGGATTGTCTACATACACCCTACTTCGACGTTGAACGTCGAAGTAGGGTGCTATTCCCATCCGAAGATGGGAATAGCAACTTCGAGGTCTCACCACCTGACATCGATTTCAATGTCAAAATAGCCTCTGGCGTGTGTAGACGTGACGGGTGCTATTTCGACATTGTGCTGGTTACTTCGAAGTAGCCAGCTAGTGTAGACGCACCCAGTAAGAATAACCATATTTCGAAGTGTGCAGAATCTTTTTGAAAAGGACCCCGTGTAGACGAGCTGAGGGTGATTGAAAGTGGAAGTTTCGAAGTGCCGCAGTCACCATTATGCTAATGAGTCACTGCATATTCACGGTAATGCCATGGTAACGTATTTCAATTAGGTTCATTATCATGCCCCTTTGAAATTCTGGGGCTAGTGTAGACGTAGCCAATATGATTAAAAGTTTTTTGCTTCACACTGAGGCAATTTGTATATGTGAGGAAACTACCATGAGTGAAGAAGCTGGCCCACAATCCTTATGTTACTCCATTACCACATATTTGTTTTAGCCATTATTTTTGTTAGTTTCTTCTCCTCACTTACCTCTCTCTGACTAGAGCTACACTAAATTGTAGTGCCGGCAGCTTGTTGCCAATGAGCGGTGTCAAAAATGATTTTTTTTCCAGGAATAAGGGGCTGCTGACAAAGGGGTTTTTTGCTGCCAGAACCCCATCTACACTACTTATCCTGCTGGCAACAGCCTCTGCTGGCAGGGCATGCTCACATGAATATGCAAATTAGCACACAGATATGGAAAAGAGTGTCAAATTATATTTCTGAGACCTCTCATTTGCATCAAGCTGCCAGCACTACAGTTCAGTGTAGTCCTAGCCTCTGATCATGTCTACACTAGCACAAATCTTAGAAATGCCCATGAAAATGGCCATTTCGAAGATTCCTAATGAGGCACTGAAATGCATATTCAGTGCCTCATCGGCTCTTCAAAATTGCTACTTTTTGCTGCTGCACGGCTCATCCAAACGGGGGTCCTTTTCAAAATCCCCTTATTCCTATTAGGGGATTTCAAAGTTCCCTGGGTCCTTTCGAAAAGGACCCCTGTTTGGATGAGCCACGCTGCAGCGAAAAGCAGCAATTTCAGAGATCTGCAGCCTGGGGCATGCTAATGAGGCACTGAATATGCATTTCAGCACCTTATTAGTAATCTTCGAAATGGCCATTTGCATGGCCATTCAGAAGAGTTGTGCTAGTGTAGACGTAGCCTCTATGTTTTCTATCGCTTTGGAGACCATTACGTAGTGTGCTAATAGGGACATTCTTGGTTTGGTTGCAGCTTATCTGTGTGACAAGTATAAAAAGCCAGTTGTGTAACTCAGGCACTTGGTTCTCACCATCACAGTTCATATTTGTTCTCATAGATTGCAGGATCAGTCCCCAGATGGAGTTTATAAAATGGTTTGAAATTGGAAAAGAGGCATAGCAGTGCTCCCTTGTCCTCATTTTCAAAGGTCATGAGCAGCTACTGAACCAGGTATTGCAACCACATGCAGTACCTTTGGCCAACCATGTTACATTAAGTTTATGAATGGATTATGTGTCACTGTGGACTGGGGATTATATGCGAGTCCTTGGGGAATGGACTCCTGCTGCTCCTTCAGGAACAGAAAAAAAGGGAAGATGTTATGAAGGCTGGCTCAGTCAGCCTGTAAAGACTTCCAGGGTTACACTTCCCCTAGAAATATTTTCCTATACTGGTTCAAAATGAGTTTTCTAGACACCAGCAGACACCTACTTTTGGATTTTAAAAAGGCTCAGGAACTGAGTGCTTTATTCTGATTCAGAAAAGACACAGCACCCTCTGTCAAAAGAAGGCCCCACCTCCCAGAAAGTTTAGAGAGACTTTGGCTTACTGGGACTCCATAAATCTGATTGATAATCTCCGACAAGCTTTTACCACAAATATAGGACCATTTACAAATAAATAAGTAAGTGTTTTATGTCATGTTTTTCACTGAGAATAAGTTTGTATTGGTAGGTAGAGGCTGGTTGGAAACAGATGTACTTTTAAGTCCCTGCAGAAAGGTAAATCACAGGGACTGGGCCTCAAGCAGGCCAGCTGGGAATAGCTTCATGAGGTGAAAACCTAAAGTCCAGTCTGGAGAGAGAGAGAAATGTGGGCTAATGCCTGCAACACATTGATGTCCAGGAGCCTGAAACCTTAAATGGATACCAGCGTGTACAATAACAGCAAAAAAGTTCACCCTGAAACTTTGACCTATATCTACCACTGAAGTTCACAGGAGCTATGAATGTTCTACATTGTAGAACGAGGCCATAAATATTGAGAAAGGATATGTTAAATATATATCTTCTCACCCTCAGGCATATATGTGCACTAATAGTCATATTTTAACTGTTCTAAAAGTTTCAAGAACCATCATTAATTGCAAAGTGCAAATTCATAGAAACATAGAAAACTAGAACTAAAAGGGACCTCAAAAAGTCATCAAGTCCAGTCCCCTGCCTCACAGCAGCACTAAGCACAATCTGTTAGCTTCTATGACAAGGTAACAGGCTCTGTGGACATGCGGAAGTCAGTGGATGTGATATACCTTGAGTTCAGCAAAGCTTTTAATAGTCTCCCACAACATTCTTGCCCATAAGTTAAGGAAATATGGATTGGATGGATCCTTAGACTATAAGATGGACAGAAAGCTGGCTTGATGGTTGGGTCCAGCTGGTAGTGGTCAATAACTCAATATCTGGATGGCGGTCAGTTTCAAGCGGAGTGCTGTAAGGCTCAGTTCTGGGGCCAGTGTTGTTCAACATCTTTATTAATGACCTGGATGAGGGACTGGATTGCACTCTCAGCAAGTTTTTGGATGACACAAACCTAGGGGGAGAGGTAGATACATTAGAGGATAGAGAGAGAATCCAGAGTAACTTGGTTAATGGGAGGATTGGGCCAAAAGAAATCTGATGTGGTTCAACAAGGAGGAATCTAATGCCCTGCACCTGGGGTGGAAGAATCCCAAGCATTGTTATAATCTGGGGACCAACTGTCTAAGCAGTAGTGCAGAGGAAAGAGACCTAGGGGTTATGGTGAATGAAACGCTGGATATGAGTAAATAGTGTGCCCTTGTAGCGAAGAAGGCTAACAACATACTAGTGTGCATTAGGAGGAGCATTTCCAGCAGATCTAGAGAAGTGTTTGTTATCCTCTGTTCAGCACTGGTGAGGCCACATTTGGAATATTGTGTCTAGTTTTGGGCTCCCCAGTATAAAAAGGATGTGGATGTGCTGGAGCAGGTTCAGTGGAGGGCAACAAAAATTATTAAGGGGCTGGAGCACAAGACCTATGGGGATGGGCTGATGGATTTGGGCTTGTTTAGTTTACAGAAGAGAAAACTTAGGGGTGATTTAATAGCAGCCTTCAACTTCCTGAAGGGGAGCTCTAAAGAGGAGAGTGAGAAACTGTTGTCAGTTGTGTCAGATGGCAGAACAAGGAGTAATGGTCTGAAGTTAAAGAGGGAAAGGCGTAGGTTGGATATTAGGAAAAAATACTTCACCAGGCGGGTGGTGAAGCATTGGAATGCATTGCCTAGAGAGGTGGTGGATTCTCCATTCCTAGAGGTATTTAAGTCCCAGCTTGAAAAGGTCCTGGCTGGGTTGACTTAGTTGGGGTTGATCCTGCTTGAAGCAGGGGCTGGACTAGATGACCTCCTGAGGTCCCTTCCAGCCCTATGATTCTATATCAGGTGTCAGCAACCTTTCCAAGGAGGCATGCTAAAATTTGACCTTTTGACCTCTATGTATATTCTGAGTGCTGATGATACTTTTGAAAGCATGGCATGGTACTGTGCTTCTGGAAGTACTGACTCATGCTCCAGCAGGGGCCCTGCACTCTGGTAGGGGCCCCACACTCTGGCTCCACATTACAGGCTCCAGACCCAGACCCATGCCACGGCAGGGTGAGGATGCAGTGGTCGAAACAGCTCTGTGGGGGTTCTGCAGCAGGGGCCTCTTGCCCCAGCGGGAGACCCACATGTCGACCCCATTCTCTGCGGGGGTGGGGGGGTGGCTATGCTCTGGCGAGGGCCCTGGCTCCATGCTTCATCCCTTTTTCCATGCTGTGGTGGGGGATATGCAGTTGGGTCTCTGGCCCTGGCTTCATGATCCCACCCCCTCCCATGTTTCATTGGGGGGAGAAGGGGATTGGCCAGAGCTCCTGCCATGTGGTACTCTGAATCAGCTTGTATACCAAGAGTTGCATGCATGCCAAGAGTTGCAGATCTCTGATCTATATCATTTCTGTTAGATATTTATCCAACCGGTTCTTAAATAACTCTAATGATGGAGATTTTATAACCACCCTCGGCAATTTTTTCCAGTACTTATTCATCCTGACAGTTAGGAAAATTTTCCTAATGTCCATTCTAAACCTCCCTTGCTTCAATTTAAGCTGAGTGCTTCTTGTCCTATCATCAAAGGCTAAGGAGAATAATTTTTCTGCCTTCTCCTTGTACCCTTTTAGGTACTTGAAAGTTGCTTTTATACCTCTTCTCAGCCTTCTCTTTTTCAAAATAAACAAACTTATTTTTTTAATGTTCTCTCATACGTCCTATTTTCTAGATCTTTAATGGATGATCTTCTCTGAACCCTCTCAATTTCTCCACATCTTTCATAAAATGTGCTGCCCAGAAGTTGACACAGTACTCCAACTGAAGCCTAATTCACAGAAAGTAGAGTGGAAGAATAACTTCCCATATCTTGCTTTCAATGCTCCTGTTAATGCATCCCAGAATCATGTTTGCATTTTTTTCCCAACAGTGTCACATGGTTGACTCATACTCATCTTGTGGTTCACTATAACCTCTGCACCCCTTTTTACAGTACTCCAGGCTAAAGGAGTCACTTCCCATTTTGTATGTGAGAAACTGATTGTTCCTTTCTAGGTGGAGTACTTTGCATTTGTCTTTATTGAACTTCATCCCACTTTCCTTAGACCATTTCTCCAGTTTGTACAGATCATTTTGAATTCCAACCATATCCTTCAAAGCATTTCAAAGGTTGGTATCATCTGCAAACTTGATAAGTATACTCTTTATGCCATTATCTAAATTACTGATGAAGATATTGAAAAGAACTGGCCCCAAAGCTGACCATTGTGGAACTCCACTTGTTTTTAACCTGTTCCTATGCAGGAGAATGGTTTGCTCTTGTATACATTGTAATGTCCCTTTGAAAAATAGCCAACTGTCTTTAACTGTTTTTCCTCATGATCTTGCTTTCCATGGGATTTTACCTACCAGCTCTCTGAGGCTGTGTCTGTACAAGCAAGTTCTTTTAAAGGATTTTTCAAAAGATAGAGCTTTTTTTGAAAAATCTAACACAGTATCTACACACAAAATGCATTCTTTCAAAAGATGAGCTTCCAGAAGATATCTTCTGGAAGATCTTTCAGAAGGTTGCTGTAGCGTAGACATCACCTGAGGTTACTAAAGTCTGCCTTCCTGAAATCCATTTGTTTTTATTTTGCTGTTCTACTTTCTACTACTCCTTAGAATCATGAACACTATAATTTCATCATCCCTATCTGCCAAGCTGCCTGCCATTTTCATACTCTCAATCAGTTCTTCCCTGTTTGTTAACATCAAATATAAAACAGCATTGCCCTCAGTAGCTCTCTCTACCTTCTGAAATAAAGCAGAGTCTCTAATGCATTCCAAGAACTTGGATAGTTTGTGCCTTTCTTTAACAGAAAATAAGGGAAGGGTTTGAATACAGGCTGTCTTGCACCCAAAGCAAAATCACCCAGGCTAATGAAGTGGCAGAGAGCCAAACTGTATGGTTTTAATCGGGAACTAAAGACAGAAGATGAATTTAGGGGGTTTTTTTTCCCTTTTTTTTTTAACCAATAAAAAGTAATTTTCTGGACATGACTATTTTGTAATTAATGAATTATAATCAGAATATTTGTTCATGTGTTATGAATAAGGATGGTTTAGTCAGTTCCATTTTCTTTTTTGTCAGAGGCTTTGAGAACCACTAAGTTAATTGATTGCCATGTCAAGGGAGTTATATATTATAAATTTTACGCTAATGTCTTCACAAAGTTATCTGTTTTAGCTTCAGTTAGTAACCACTAAATAATTAGTGTGTGTGTGTTCAAACTGTTAAATAAGGAGAAACACAATTTATTTTCTTTATTGTGAGGAAGAACTACAATACTAAAGGGACTTTTTTCTAAGTCTATTATTAGAATATTTTTCTTTTTTTTTAAAAATTAATGAATGTGTTCTGAATGAAAAAGTTTATAAATAGGACCCTAATGGAATTTTTACATGATGTTGTAGGAAGTAATTTATGTGATCTTTCAGCTTTAAAAATATTTTAAGACTTTCATTTATAATCAAAATGAACCAATCCATTGAAAAAGAATATTGAAAAATCACCATGGTCTCCTGTTCAAACAGAAATATGTTCACGTGATAGACAGATGATTCCTTGTAACAAAGATATTCATGAATAGAAGTACTCAATTATGTCATAACTATGGCCTGTTGAGATGCTAAATGCGACACTATGTTGAGTGACACCATTACTGCTGTTACCTGGACTAAAGTAGTGCACTTTAAGATGAGGACCTAGTTCTCTGCACCTTTTTGGCCTTTGAAATTTCTATTTTCAGTTTTATGTCCTTTAGTCCATACTACTCTCTCTGATACATCTCTGGATGTGCCACAGCATAATGATATGCAACTTTTATTATGTGAATCACAGAGATGGTTATTATTCATAAAAACTAGGGAATGTAATGTCTCAGATAGGAGGCAGGTAGGCAGTCTACTTACACGTACTGTACAGGACTCCAGAATACTGAACCACCATAGTCATAGCAGTTAGAAAAGATGTTCTATTAATTAATCTAGTTCACCTCTTTGTATCATTGTACACAAGAGTTTTCTTCAGTTTGGCCCTAATCAACTCAAGAAATGTAGAGTTCCACACTTATATAGGATAACCAGTACACTATTTAATAGATCTCTGACATCCATGTTAAGTTCCCCAAGTTTAATTCATTCTATAGCTTCTACCTCCACCCAAACAACATTACTCCTCCTTAAGTAGTTTTTAAAACACCAATAAAAAGGATAGTCAGCTAGGTTACACTTAAGAAATTAAAACTGACCTACAAGGTCTATTGAGCTATAAGGCCTTTTTTCCTGCTTCTATGCTAGGAAAAGAGTCAAGACTCTTTCACTTCACTGAAAACAGGGGAACTCCACATGGTTATTTCATATGGATCTCATTGTAGGACTGTTTCCGTCATTCATTTACATAGTTTATATTTTCTGATATGTAACAGCTACTTAGAAAACACTGGTTTCTTATCTCATTGCCAATTCATTCCTGGTCTGCAGAAATCTAACCCTACTAGAGTACCTATATAAGTACACAAAGCCATCTTTTTTAAAACAAACAAACAAACAAACAAACAAACAAACAAACCTTGTTTGCATTCCAAAGAGGTGCTGTGAAAAAATCCTGGTACCATATTATTTAAGATATACTTCTAACATTTTAAAAATACCTCAGTGTCATGCAGAGTGTGAGAATAAAATCTCTCTATTGTGCTGTGAAAAAAAGAAACAACCAATACAGTAGAAACTAATTACTCTTATTTAAAGATGCAGGTGTTGTAGAGAACTGTTTAAGATTTACAAATTGAATATAAATGTCAATGAATATAGCTAAACTTGTACTCAGAACTATCTACAATTCCAAGCCTTGAAAAGAAAAGGGCTTAACCCCAGGTTTTAACGTTTTTGAGACCTTTACTTAAAGACTAACTGTGTTATTTCTTTAGAATCACTCACAATTACAATAATATTTTCAGTAGGTTTGCCTAATTAATTCACTCTGTCAGAAAGGACAGATTTATAAAGGCTTTCCAATTTGCCATGCTTAGAAAGACCTAAAACAATAAGGTAAATTTCAACTCTATTATATACAACAAACGAAAATATTTACCACTAAACAAATTAAAACATACTACTTCCTGTTCACTAGTCAGTTATATATATTGTACATGGCCTTAGTGGATATTTTCTCGATACTTAAAATTTCACTTGGAAATGGAAAAGACAAATTGTACTCAATGTCTTGAGCTATGTCTATGCTACTACTTATGTCTGTATGATTTAGGGAGATCAGAGGTGTGAATAAGCCATGCCTCTTAACATAAATTGTACCAACCTAAGAATCAGTATGGACATCATTGTCAGCAGGAGAGCTTTTCCAGCTAACTGAGCTACCACTTATCACTGGGGTGGGTTAATTAAACCAATGGGAGAGCTCTTTCCCCTTGGTGTAGAGTGGCTTCTCTAGGTAGTTTATGCCAGCAAAATTGTGAACACTGTAGTACGGCAATATCCTTAGTCAATTTTTACAATTCAGTTAAATTATATGCTTCAGATTAAATAATTCACTTTTGCTATCACTTTCAATTCACTATTTGTGAATAATCCTTCCTCTGCATTGAAGGATCAACTAGATCAGAGGGTTGTGTCATCAACTGTGAGTCAAAAAGTGGTTGTGGCATGAAAGTTTGGGAGCCACTTGACTATTGAGGTTTTCTACAGCCCTACATATCCATGTTTTTTTTTATATTAGGCCTTCCAAATAAGGTAATGGTGTTTGCTGGTGTTTAGTACATTTTAGGATCAAGCTCTAATTTTGTGGTGTTCAGTTATATAGAATAATACAGAGAAACATGAGAGAATATGTGTTTCTTCTGACAGTTTCATGATCTCACCTATGACAGAAACCTTGTGCAATAGCAAACAGATGTACTGATCATACAATCAACATTCAGTGAAACTGTATTAAATTATGAAGATATTTCCACATTTCCATACCATGATTTTTTCTGGCAAGAATGTTCACATATGGATGACTTCTAAGTGACTGTTAGAGAAAGACTCCAGTGAGAAAATTTCAGATCAGTTACAATGTACTCTGATCCAAACAGCAGTGGTCCTCCAACCACTGAACAGATTCATTCAATAGGTCACATGTGCCCAGTCAAAAGAGTTCAGGTTTTGCCAATTAACGGCATAAAAATGGGTAACGGGATGAAAATTATGGAAGAATTATATGGTGTATAACTTCCAATAACCACTTGTTAGAGAAAAATCATAGACTGATCATGGACAATTTGTGAACAGAAAAGAAGCTAATAAAAAAGTATCTATTAAAAGTTTTACAGGTCTCTACTCATTGCTGTGTCAATTCAACAAATACTCCTGGAGCTGATGCAGATGCTATAAAGAACAGACTGGCAGTTTCATTGAGTAATTTTCCCAGCTTGTTTTATTTTATGTATTTCGTAACTGATAATATTCTGCTCTTGTCAGAATAGGAAAGAAGACAGTTTATGTTCTGAGACTCATGTCAGAAACACTCTTTTGTGTGGCGAATGGAGTCAGCCAGATCAGTATTATACACAGCTTATTGGGGCAGGAACACTGTCCCTAGCCTCTGTTTTTCAGAAGCTGGGAATGGGTGACAGGTATCACTTGATAGATACCTGTTCTGCTCATTCCTTCTGGAGCACATGTAACTGACCACTGTGGGAAAAAAGGCTACTGGGCTAGATGGACCTTCAATCTGACCCCATATTTTTGTTCTTTCTTTGGTTGGGTACACTTGCATTCTTTTTTCCTTTAGACACAGTCCAAAAGAAAAATAAAAAAAAAATACACTTTTCAGGTACTTATATGGTTCCCACATCATTCTGGTACCCGAGCACCTCACAATTTAACCATCACAGTGCCCCATTGAATGACGGATTTATTATTTGTATTTTACAGCTGGACATCTGAAACATGGAAAGACTGAGTGTCTTACAAAAGGTCATCCAGGGAACCTGTAACAGAAAAGGACATTAAATACAATATTAGCCTCAATTCCAAACTGAACCTCACCCATCTGAAATTTCTGCCCCTAGGACAGCTAGCTGCATTGCTTTACATGGTAAGATAGACGACTACAGGGAAACTAGTGTATCTTCCTATCTGTCTTAGCAGAAACAAGGGAGAAATGTGAGTGGAGAAGTGGGGCACAAAGTAGCTCTTCAGACATAACATCTCCTTCTGCGAATGCAAGAGGCTGTCTTCTTGATTGCCACAGTGGTGAGTCTATGTCTACACTACAGCACAAAGTTGATTGTATGGTATATATTCCTTACAGTGGAATGTACAGTGGAGTGTGGGTAAAGGAGTAAGACAAAGGAGGGAATCCTGTCATCAGATGTGGTGGAATGTGAGTCTTTTGAAGTGTGGAGAGATTCTGGGTGTGGAGCAAGAGACTGTCCTTTCCCTTCCTGTCTCCACCTTTAGGTACATGGGGGTTGAGCCATATCAAGGGGAGGCCAGGCAGTAAGGTGTGGAGTCAACATAATGAGTCCTGTGGTGGGTGTCCCTCTACAGTTCCAGTATGGAATGCTGGATCTTGGTTTGCTCCCTTACAGCCATCAGCAGCTCTGCTGAGTCCTTTTACCTGTACTCGAGGATGCTTTGGCAGCTCGAAGAATGCTTTGTCACCACTACTGCTGTGCCCACTTTTGCTTAGCAGTGACTCTGGCTCTGCCTCTCTTCCTGTCAGCCTTCTCCAGCTGCTGCAGGATAAGTTCCTATTTAGAGCTTTTTATTTTTTTTCATAGAAAACAGTTTACAAGTACCCACTGGGGCTCCAACTGCAGGTCTGGCTAACCCTGTCTCACACATGCCTCTCAAACACCAGAGCCCTGCATTTCCTGCACCTCCCTTCCCTCCCAGCGCTTTTGTAAGAGGTGCAGATCACCTGATTTACAGTTCATCTCCCTTCCTCCTAGACCTGGAACACCACAAATCAGCTGTTTGCAGTGTTCAAGCTCTGGGAGAGACAGGGAGGAGTAGGGATGGCATGTGAGTCAGACAATTCATGTGCTCCAAATTGCTGGAAGGAAGAGGGAAGAGCAGGTAAGCATCGGGCTTTAGTTCCCCAGGCACATGGGGTGGGGTCACACAGGGATGTAACAGGTGCAACCAAGTGTGCTGTGGCTGCCGCAGCCCAGTGATCTGAAGAAGGGCCACTGATGCAGCCCACCCACTGTTGGTGATTGCCCAGCCCAGATTTAGACAGAGCACCTTTACTGATAGAGTCTATTTTTTGTTTTGCTTCTCATTTCTTATGAAAGGCAAGTATGCATTAAAACATAAAAGCATGCCAGTGGTGTGTTTCAGAAGAATATTGTCAGATTCTACTGAACTTTATTTATTAAGGGTCAAAAATAAAAAAGCTAGAGTATTAAGACTTGATTTTAATCAATGTCTTACTAATTTCATTTAATACATAAAACTTGCTTAAACAGCTATATAATAAAATTACATATGACATAAAGGCTACATCTACACTAGCCAAAAACTTCCAAATTGCCATGCAAATGGCCATTTTGAAGTTTACTAATGAAGCGCCGAAAAACATATTCAGAGCCTCATTAGTGGGCGGGCGGCCACGGCACTTCGAAATTGATGTGGCTCGCCACCACTCGGCTCGTCCGGACAGGGCTCCTTTTCGAAAGGACCCCGGCTACTTTGAAGTCCCCTTATTCCCATCTGCTGATAGGACTAAGAGAGCTTCAAAGTAGGAGGGGTCCTTTCGAAAAGGAGCCCTGTCTAGACAAGCCGCGCGGTGGCGAGCTGCATCAATTTCGAAGTGCTGCGGCCACCCACATGCTAATGAGGTGCTGAATATGTATTTCAGCGCTTCATTAGTGAACTTCGAAATGGCCATTTGCATGGCCATTTTGAAGTTTTTGGCTAGCGTAGACATGGCCAAAATGATCAAAATCTTAAGGTGAAAGCTTTAAACTCTATGATAAAATATTGATAATTGTGCAGTAATAGTCCATAGTAACCCATATAAAGTACTTTTCGCCTGTGAATTAAATCTTAAATCTTTATGAGCCTTGTATACAAATTTTTGTAAATCCTATTGTATCAACATTCAATAATCAGCAATAATTTGCATAACATTTTGTTCCAAAATTGCCAGTGAAACATGCAATTCAAACAGCCATAAAGTACCCCATTTAGATTAAGTAGTAAATATAATTAGTAAATTCTGTAAGATCTGGTCTAAGCTGACTATAAATGCCTGAAAAGCTTAAATCACTGTTTTCCAGGCTTTTCTCTATACTTTTGGTCTGATTTTAATTTGTGTAACATCTCTGTACAATTCGGGGATTCATTACAACGTATATAACATTAGTTTAAGGGCAAATTCAAATACAAGTCTATTATACATTTAGTTGTTAATATTACAAACTTTTAATTATTTGTTTAATTAGCTAATTTAATTTATGTAAATACCACATTACATAAATTAAACACTTAATATTAATTTGCATGTTTTATGCTATTTTGCAATAACTATTGGATGAGTTCAATCACAGAACAATAAAACAACAGGAGCAGAGAGCATCAAGTTTTTCCTTAGATTAATCTAAATAAATTCAATTTTTTACACAGCTGTAATTTGATTTATGTTAAATAGAGCTATTCAATCACTTCTAATTAACAAACAGATGAACTGAGGTCTTCCACAAAGTTGCACAATTACAGGTAATCTTGCAGCTATTTGCTTTGTGGATGGATTCAGCTTAATTGATTTTAAGATTGCTTGTTAAGAGTAAAAAAAAAAAAAAAGAAATTTTTTCTAGTCCCACCTTTGACACAGTTCCCCAGGATGCACATCCTCCTGCTTCATTAAGAGATCTGAATCCGCTTAATATTAGTTTTTAACAGTATTTACCTTTACGACAAGAAAGTTTATGTGTAGGATTTGGATATATTTCCAAAAAGGTGTATGGCAGCTGAGGAGATTATATATGTCAATCTCTTTATGTGATAACAGGAGTTGTATGCATATCTTTGCCCTAACATTTAATTATATCGCTTCAAAAAAGTAGAACAATTAGACAACTTAAATGAGTTCTCATCATGGTAATTCCTATTATTTTTCCATCAGGATAGAATCAGAGAATTCACAAAAATAGAAAGAAATTTGACAGAACATCAACTCCAGCCCCCTGTGCTCATGGCAAGAAGCAAGCACTGTGTAGACCATCTCTGACAGGTGTTTCACCGCCTCGACATCTAGGAAGTGTTTTTCTTTTTAATGTCTAAGCTGCACCTCCTTGTTTCAATTTAAGCCCATTGATTCTTGTTGTATAAGATATGAAGCATGGCAAGGAGGTCAGTCTCCAGCCTCATGTACTCCCTGCACAGGCTGTGCTGTCCCTTATGGGAATTGCAAAACCTCTGGTGTGCAGAGGGCAGCTGCTTGGTGCTGGGGGGTGGGGTGGGGGGTTTATGGGTGTGCCAGACAATCAGTCTCTGGAGAGCTTGCTGGCCTTGCCATACCTTCTGCGACATTTCCTGACCCGTTCTGTAGAGAGAGCAGGCAGGGCTCTCTGTCTACAGAGCAGCTTGCTTTTTTGATCTGCTTTTGTGTCTGGACATGATCTGTTGACAGAGGTTTTGCTGGAAGATCTCTTTCTACAGGAACTTCTGTCAATAGATTGCTGAATTGTGGACATAGCCCTTTGTGGGCTATTTTGAGGAATTTCTGGACAAATGCACCATGAAACTAAATGATGCACCAGAGATAAATCTACACTATTAGCAAGTGGTCCAGCTATAGTCACCTCTCAGAACAGATCCCGTGGTCTACTAAGGACTACATCAAGAATTGCTACTCCTCTTGTGGGTTCTGACAATAGCTGCTCCAAGAAGCAATCATTTAAGGTTTCAAGAAACTTATATCTTCATCTCATTCTGAGGTGATATGTACCTATTCAATGTGAGGATAACTGAAATTTGCAATTATTATTGAAAGTATTATTTTTATAATATAGAGTATATAATCTCCCTAAGCATTTGACAGTCACTATCACCATTGTGGTCAGGTGATTGACAATATATCCCTACTCCTGTATTCTTATTATTAGAACATGGAATTACTATTCAAGGAGATTCTATTATACAGATTTGTTCATTTAACATTATTACTTCATTTTTTCACATATACCATCATTTCCCCACATACCCGGCCTATTCTGTACTTCTGATATATTTTGTATCCTGGTATTACTTAGTCTCACTGATTATCTTCATTCCAACAAATTTTGTGATGCTTCTTAGATCAATAATTATAACAATATGATTACAAGTCTCAATTTGCTTTCAGTGGTTAATCAGTGGTTTTAGCTTAAAGATTGCTTTTTTGTTAATAACTGTGTTTGTTATTTGAGAATAGTTATGTTTGTTAGAATATCTTCTGGCACAAAATAGAAATTAAAACATTTGAATAAATATTCAAATATTTTTATAGAATTATTTACCTAGCTCTATTATGTCTTTTTTAATTTTAAAATAAATTGAAATAGAAAAGTAAAGATTTGACCAAATCAAATACTTATATAAAATTTACTCTATATAGAAAATTTAATTTAACACTAAAATAAATTAAATTTACTTTGGGAAACCTTAGGTACTATTACTAACATTAATTACTTGTTGGTGAACAGCTTAAGGTAAATTTGTATTACACTCCAACATTAAGTTTTTCAATGAACATTCTGGGTATCACTTTCATGCAATAAATTCTATGTCAAATTTTTTGGTCAAATTCAACCCCCTCTTTGCAGTTACATCAGGGAGCTATACTGGGGAACAACTGAAACCCAAACTAGTTTAGTGGTGTACTCTAGTTTCAGCTTCATTTTGGTATAGGATTTTAACATTCCAGCAGTGAGTAACTTCAATTAAACGTATCAATATTTAGTTAATTTAAAGGAAAATAATGGTTCAGAATCTATTGTTTAAGTCAACATGTTTCTATTCCTTCATTTCTCTTTTCATGAATACCATACATATGTAAAATTGTAGTCTTAAATGCATTTATTTTGCTTGGTCCAGCCATGAGTGCAGGTGACTGGACTTGATGATCTCTTGAGGTTCCTTCCAGTTCTATGATTTCATGATTATGTCTATTTCCACTATAAAGTATAACAAATGAATGGATAAATGCTACACTATGTACTTTCTTGACCTACTAGATTAATCTCCATTAAGTTATTTTTATTCAATATGATATTCATTACTTTCAGTCCAGTTGTAGCTGGTCTCTTTTACGCAGTTACCGTATTTTAGCTCAGACTTAGCTGTACAACTGCATTAGGTCTATTTACAAAATGATCCCTCCTATTTAGCCAGAAAAATTTCAGCCATGCTCTCCTGAAAGTCTCCTTTGGCCTTCAAATTATAAAGAAAATTCAATGATTTAGGGCTATATATCAAAAAGTTATCCTCACATGACATTAACTTTGTCTACCATTTGCCAGCCTCTCACATAGAACTTGAATGCTGTGATCACCAGAACATTTCTCTGTAGTTATTTCCTTCATATTTTCTGGCTAATTTGAAGAAATTACATTGTAGTTGAGGAAAATTATAAAGCATCATCATTTTGGACAGTTTTGAGATCGTTTTTGTTCCCAATAACACCAGCGGGAATTAAAGGACAATTCTACAATAGTAAGGGGGCTTTCCCATTGGACAGACTCAAGCACCCTGTAGATCTACTACTGCTAAGAGGGAACAATGATCTTCCTTTCCTGATTGTGTGAGAAGGAAAAGACTGCTGTGTAAAGAATCTCCATTTACACAACAAGTTGTATAACAATAATTCCTCATTACTTTGCACTTGAGTGTACAAACCTGAGCTAGAAATTATATGAGAACTGTCTTTTTTATGATATTTTTTTGCCTATTGCTTTTAGTGAGGCCAGAAATACCATGTACAGTTTCACTGGTGATGCATTAGTATTTTTGCTGATGGGACAACTGGAAGCCAGATTTTTGGGCCAAAAGTGAAATAGAATGGACATAATATGCACTAAGCTGTTATGAGCTTGAAAAAAATCAGTTTAAAGTCTCAGCAAAGATTTAGATTTAGTTTATATTTTACCCATTCCTAGCTTCCATAGTACGATGGTATTCTTTCAATTGAAGTCTCTCATCTGACTGCTGTTGTTCAGATCTCCATCTTTGAATTTCTTGCAGTTGGAAGCTGACTCTATTTCAGGTCTGCTTTTATTAATATAAAGTAAATCAATTAGATAAACATATTAAATTATGCTTAGTGATTCCTTTGATTCCAAATAAAATGTATAGTTAATCTAAGTTAATTCAATATTAATTAGTTATTAAAAACTAATTTGATGTTTAACAAGTATAAATTGATTTATTTCACGTACTTGTTAATTCTCATCTAGCGTGCTTTTTAGGTGTCTGTCACTATGGACTGCATCTGGTATGTGTATTGTATGCCTCACTGACCCTGAAAAGTTAAATGCAGGTAATGATTGAAGGCAGTGCGGTGCAGTGGATATCACTCACAAGCTATGTCTACATGTGAAGCCTACATCGAAGTAGCTTATTTCGATGTAGCGTCATTGAAATAGGCTATTTTGATGAATAACGTCTACACATCCTCCAGGGTTGGCAACGTCGACGTTCAACATCGACGTTGCGCAGCACCACATCGAAATAGGCACTGCAAGGGAACGTCTACACGCCAAAGTAGCACACATCGAAATAAGGGTGCCAGGCACAGCTGCAGACAGGGTCACAGGGCGGACTCAACAGCAAGCTGCTCCCTTAAAGGGCCCCTCCCAGACACAGTTGCGCTAAACAACACAAGATCCACAGAGCTGACAACTGGTTGCAGACCCTGTGCATGCAGCTTGGATCCCCAGCTGCTGCAGCAGGAACCAGACGCCCTGGGCTAAGGGCTGCTGAACACGGTGACCATAGAGCCCCGCAGGGGCTGGAGAGAGAGCGTCTCTCAACCCCTCAGCTGATGGCCACCATGGCGGACCCCGCTATTTCGATGTTGCGGGACACGGATCGTCTACACGTGCCCTACTTCGATGTTCAACTTCGAAGCAGGGCGCTATTCTCATCCCCTCATGGGGTTAGCGGCTTCGACGTCTCGCCGTTTAACGTCGATGTTAACATCGAAATAGCGCCCAACACGTGTAGCCGTGACGGGCGCTATTTCGAAGTTAGTGCCGCTACTTTGAAGTAGCGTGCACGTGTAGACACGACTACAGAGGTGTCTGGTGAGGGGAGTCCCAGGTGGCCACCAGACAGGTTTCTCTCCACAAGCCAGGGAGAGGACTGGGAAAACCTCTCTCCACCCCTTCCAGGCCCTGGCTCTGCCCCATCCTGCCTGTCCCCCAGCCAAAGCAACCAAGGGACTAGTAGGAGTCTGCCCACCCAGCTAGGGTTGCCAGATGCACTGAGGGAATATGCAGGACATGACCCAGCTGGCAACCCCAGCCACAGGAATCCCAGCCGGGGTGAGGAATTTCCCTGACAAGTCCCAGGTTCCCAACTTACTCAAAAACATCTCATGGGACATTTTTGTGTAAATGTGGGATGCAGGACTTGTCAGGGATATTTAGGACTGTACCACACACTGTGGGATGTCTGGCAACCCTGCCACTCTCGCACTCACAGACAGTATTGGGGAAAGTGCAGTGAGGCAGTCCCGGCTCACTTTGGTCCCCAGGCCATGTCCATCCTCCAAGCAATGCAGCTGGATTGCAGAGTGAGCTGGGGCCACTTTGCTGCACTTTCCCCACCACTACTGGTATTGCAGGAGAAGACAGACAACTACCGTAGGTGCCAGGTATCTCCACATTACTCCTCCTCACAGGCTGCTGAGTGGACCCTATCCCCCATCTGTGACCCCTGATTACCTGATTGGATTTGAATTAGCAGACCTATCTTCTATTTTTGATTCTGCCACTGTCCTGAGGTGTGAGGTTGGGCAAGCTACTTAAGACCCATGGGTATAGCAAATCCTTTGAGGCAAAATGTCCCAGGTGGTCCATGTCACACTACTTCCTCAGTAGCTGTAGGAGAATCTGAGCCTGCATTGGAATCTGTGTTCCAGTCCAGTGACCCTCAAAGCCACAGCTCTGGATTTTTGCTCTCCCAGCCCTCAATGCTACTTCTTTGGAGTGCTTCCCACTTGCCCCTTACTACTGTGTGTTCTTACCTTTCATGTCAGGGAGCACACTGCAATTTCCCTTCTTGCTGCCTCCCAACTTCCTCTCTGTAGTGATCTAGCCCAGCACCTGCCCCAGCTGGACTTCATTAGCACATGAGCAAATAGGTTTCCTATGTTTCTCTGAAGTGCAGCCTAAGATTGATTGACCTAACTTATACCTTCATGCCTTGTGTATGGGGTAGATACCCTATCACACCTCTTACTTAATGATTTCCCTTCGATTGTGAGTGCCTCTTTCATGGGAGCCCACTTAGCTTTCCTATTCTCAGACACATAACATTGGTAAACTTAGGTGTGATTGTATTTATTGGGTGCATAGTAAGATTGGTGGCCCATGACACACAGGAGGCAAGAGCAGATAATCTGGTGATTTCTTCTGGTTGCATGACTATGCTGTGAGGTATAAAAATTCTGATAATTGCTCAATGAGGATTCCTATTATTTTGGTAAAAACTGTACATTTGTCTCCTTTAAATAGTAGAATTTTAACAGTTATCATTCAACAGAATCTGATACACCACAATTCCCCCTTCATGTTGAATAGATTACAACTCTCTCATGCACTTATCTACTATCTAGGTAAATGCTGTCAGTATACCAGAAGTGGTCAATAAACAATCCCTGGGATGGATGTAGTTCACCAGTATTGGGCTCTGTGGGGGGCTGCCAGAAGCTTTATTTACCTAAGCATCTGCAGATGTGAACACTTGGTGCTCCCAGTGGCTGTGGTTCAATGTTCCCAGCCAATGGGAACTGTAGGAAACTTTCCAAGGCTACTATAGTGTGAGAGCAGGAAACCAAAGCCATCAGGAGCTTCAGCAGCCCTACCTGTTGATGCTCATATACACAAAGAATCTGGCAGCCCCCTAGAGACTAATTTGTGTGAAGAGAGAGTTGGCTACATATGGGCCACCCCATCCATGCTATTCGTTAACTGAGAAGACAGCACACATATATTTGCTTTGTAATTTGAGTGAGGGCTCAAACATTTTCAAATCAATCATTCAGACTGTGATTTTTTTTTGTTATTGATTGTTAATCCCCAGGTACAGAAACCTTTGAATTATTATTATTATTATTATTAGTTTAAGAATTACCTTGCAGAAATTTGTTATTGTAAGTGAAATTACACTTTAAAACATATGCTAACTCAAACTCCATTTGAGTTTTAGAAAATTAGGTGTGTGTGCAGTTTCATTTAGATGTGTGAAAGTAGATGTGTACATGTATGCAATAGAATCAGATCCGAAAGCCAACCAGTCAAAAGTACCTTGATGGCCAGAGAATAATAGGAGCTGAGCCCTGAAAAAGAACCCACTCAAGAAAGAAAAAAGAGTCTGCATCAAGAGCAGATCAAAGTCCCATTTGCTGTTGGTTGATGAATCACCATCTTGGGACAGTGGTGATGACTCATGGTCATACAACCTACTGGAGCTCTGGGACAGAACAAGAGCTGTGGACTGAAACATATAAAAACATGAGTGCAAAGCTATAGGGATTCTTATCGCCATCTGGCCCTGAGCCCCTCCCCATATCCCCAGGATGGATGGTAGTGACTGCATCTGAGCACCATGCTGCAAGGGAGCAAGCCGACAGTAGGATCATAGGATCAACTTGCCAACCTGGATTCATGACTGTAGGCAGAGACACCAGACCCACCACGATTTGGCTTCCTCTGCTGTCTCTTCGCCTGTGTGAGTTCCCCTCCGTAAGTGTATGAATGCAGGAGGGCATGAGTGTGTGTGGGTGTGTGATTGGAAGCTAGTTCCCCTTTTTCCTTTAATCCACCAGTGGCATTTAATAGAATGCATATAAGTGTAAGTCTGGGATGGTCTTCAGTGAAAATAAGATAATAATTATTATCATTTACTATTATTAAACTAATTCAGAGTTGGGAAACTGCTACTTTTAAAAGAATGTCAGATGTGTTCTGGCATCAAGAAAAGGACTTTTAAAAAGCTAAGAGTACAACAAAACATTGGCCAACCAACAACAGGGTGGGGATTTTCAAAGCAGCCAAAGGAAACAAGATGCCCAAATCCCACAGAAGTTAAAAAGCTTACAGATATCTTCCTTGTTCAGCTTCCTTTGAAAATCCAACAGCAACCAACCAATCAATTAAACTTCACTCTGCTACTGAAAGAAAGGAGATCAGATAGATGGCAACTGTAAATACTTTTCATAAACTTGCCTCTATACTGCTGTACCTACATTAAAATCAAGCTAGGAAACAGGGTTGGGGGCAAAGTGGGCAGTTGCCCTGGGGTCTGAGTTTCAAAGGCGCCTGGTGTGCCAGTTACCACTGCTGCTATCTTGGCAGTGGTTGCAGCAGGAGATCTGGGACCCTTCAAAGTATTATAATAGTTCTCCTCCACCGCTCTACATGGTGCTGAAGGTCAGGAGCAGTGCTGCAGTCATGGTGGCACTAAAAGCTGACTGCCTTAGGCCCCACCCTTTCTTCCTATGGCCCTGTCCTAACAGGGGCCACAGAGCCAGGCCCTGCTCCCAGCTTGCCTAGGGGACCACGATGGCAGTCGGCCCTTCTGATTAAAATCCTCTTTTTGATTCATGTTTAAGTCTAAGAATTAATATGTTTATTCCAATCATACATAGTTGTTCTGTAGAGTAATCCCTCAATGTATGTGTAGGTTGCATTCTGCACAATCCTCGTGTACCTTGAATTTTGTGTAAGTTGGGGAGGGCTTGGGGTGGGCTGGGGCCCTTGGAAGTAGGCAGGTGGTGCCCACAAATGCCGCTTCCCTGGAGCTTTGGGCTGGGAGCACCCGTGGCAGCCGCTTCCTCAGGGCTCTGGGCAGGCAGTGCCCGTGGCAGGGAGCCAGAGTCCTGGGAGTGGGTGAAATGGGACTGGGTGGGGTTGGGGCCAGGTGGGTGGGTTGGGGGTTTTAACAGAGGAGGTTTAATGGTTTAATGGTGGGGGGGTTAGCTGTGCTACTCTGGGAAGCAGAGGGAAGGGTCTTTTAGCCCGCCTGACTGCCTTCCCCCTACCTTCCCACAGTAGTGACTATCAGTGCTCTAGGAAGGCAGGAGAAGGAGCTCTTAGCCTGCCTGGCTGCCTGCAGCTGTGGGAAGCTAGGCAGACTGACAGCCCGCCAGCTCCACATTGTGCAAAATTCACATTAATGCAAATTTTGCACAATGTGAAGCCGCGTAAAATAAGGGTTTACTGTATGTATCACTTCTGTCACTGGAAGTTCTGTTTTTCATAAGTAGCTAAACCCTCATTCTCTGCTGAAGTTCAATTTCACAATGCACAGCAGTAAAATAATTTGGAACTGCCTACTCATTCCAAATTCATTCTATTCTTTCTACTTCCTTGTAAATAGTGTTTCATTTTGTTTAAGTTCACAAAATTGGTTGCACTCTACATACATGGAGAATAGCTTTCAGTGCAAAATAACAATAAGGGTGAAATCTTGATCCATGCCGAAGTCAAAGTGAGTTTATCTGCTGACCACAGCAGGATCAGTATTCGATCTGAGATGAATAAATATAACAAACAGACAATATAATATCCTCAAAATCAGTAAATTATTTTAAAAACATTTGCATGGGGCCACTTTTAGTCTTGTTTTCACATCAACTAGACTGTGGCGTCTATATTATTATTATTATAATAATAAGTCATCACCATCATCATCATCATCATCATCATCATCCAAGGAAAGTACAGTATTTAATACAATGAAGAGGACTGCTGTAAATTCAAATCTAAATTGTGCATGCATTTACAGTATATTTATACATTATAACCTGTATAAAGAGAAACAAAGGGAAGACTGATCCATTTAAGTGGTATTTAAACAGTACTGGTTGTTAAAATACTGTACTAGATTTTGTTGCTAGTGACATCAGGTTTACACTGATGTAACAGAGATGAACATTGTCTGAGATCAATGGCCAAGATTCTTACACACAATGTCATATTTCAGTTTTATTTAAATAATTAATTTAATCATGTACTATAATAATGAAGTCTTAGTAATGAAACCTCAGCACAACTCCCTGGTATTAAAGTGTTATTCAGCTAGAAGAAAACAAACAGTCTGGCATTTGTGCTGATTAAAATGGTCATGAATTAAACAAAATCCCACTGAGGAATTTCACAGGAGAACTCATAACATTTTTCACATATACCCTGGGAGTATCTGGAACTTTTTCCAGCATGTATGTCATCTTTGTGCTTCCTCAACACACTACTTCCCATGTTCATAGCTGCAGGAGTTGAAAATATTTAACAAAATAAATAAAATGCTCAAAATAATACAGAAAAAGGAAGATTGCATGGGCAACTTGCATTTGTATTTCCATGTAAGAGAGAAATTCTTTTTTTTTTCATCACTATCAATGCATATTTTTGTATGATTTCATATGTATTTAATTGGTTGAAAAATAATGCTATTTATATCTTCCTTGATTAATGTAATTATATTCTTCCACCACAGATGCGTCATATATCTTAAAGAAAAAGAGGGCAGTTTATAATTTGTGAGTAGAAAAGTCACAAGTAGAGCATGAATTTTAACTCCCAATCAAGAGGGATAAACTGTAAAATGCTAAGTAGTTCAATGTGGTTTGAATGAACTTAGCCAGATTTTAGTTAATGATATTTGTAAAATGCTCTGAAAATGAAAAAATCTCCATAAAGACTAAGGATTAATTTAATAAGCATTACAGGTTTTTTGGTTTTTTTTAAGTAGCAATTTTTGGTGCAACTATGAAGTTTATAATCTGTAGCCTGTTATTTTATTTAAAAAAAATTATATTGGCTACGTCTACACGTGCAGCCAACATCGAAATAGCTTATTTCAATGTTGCGACATCGAAATAGTCTATTTCGATGAATAACGTCTACACGTCCTCCAGGGCCGGCAATGTCGATGTTCAACTTCGACGTTGCTCAGCCCAACATCGAAATAGGCGCAGTGAGGGAACGTCTACACGTCAAAGTAGCACACATCGAAATAGGGATGCCAGGCACAGCTGCAGACAGGGTCACAGGGCGGATTCAACAGCCAGCCGCTCCCTTAAAGGGCCCCTCCCAGACACAGTTGCACTAAACAACACAAGATACACAGAGCTGACAACTGGTTGCAGACCCTGTGCCTGCAGCATAGATCCCCAGCTGCCGCAGCAGCAGCCAGAAGCCCTGGGCTAAGGGCTGCTGCCCACGGTGACCATAGAGCCCCGCAGGGGCTGGAGAAAGAGCATCTCTCAACCCCCCAGCTGATGGCCGACGTTGAACGTCGAAGTAGGGTGCTATTCCGATCCCCTCATGAGGTTAGCGACTTCGACGTCTCGCCGCCTAACGTAGAAGTTAATTTCGAAATAGCGCCCGTCGCGTCTACACGCATCGGGCGCTATTTCGAAGTTGGTGCCGCTACTTCGAAGTAGCGTGCACGTGTAGACGCAGCTATTGTGTGTTAAAATATCATGGATTCAGTTCTGGTAGCTACATTTTCAAGTTCAGGAGAGTAAAAGTCACCTCCGCTACTTGTTTCAAATGTACAGTTTTTAGGAACACATAAACTCTAAAGGTGGGACCAACATACATTTCACAGGCACAAAGGCTAGCCTGTTTTACCATTTTGTTAAGCTTGCAGTTAAAGTTATGATTACTCATGTATATAGGAATGCTACAATGTCCTATGCACAGGTTACAAATATAGTTATACTCACCTCCCTCTAAATAGTATTAGGAACTGATGGGTCTTTGATAGAGTTAGCTTCAGTAGAGGGATTATTTCCTGCTGGTGTTCCTGTAAGAACAGTTTTCCCAACCTGGGCATCCTCTTTTTATAATAACAACAAGAAGTCCTGTGGCACCTTATGAACTAACAGATATTTAGGAGCATAAGCTTTCGTGGGCAAAGACCCGCTTCATCAGATGCAGGAGTGGGAGGGGTTCTTTCAGATGGGTATTTAAAGAGTAGGGTCCCAGTAAGAGGGAGGGCCAGAGCTGACAAGGTCTATTCAGCAAGGTGGAAATGGCCCAGTATCAACAGTACTTATCAAAAGAGGAAAAAACAAGGCAGATCAGACAGAGGGATGTGAGCCTTTGTCAGAGTCTAATGGGGAGCTGTTAGCACCCAGAGCGGAGAAACTGCCTTTGTAAGCTGCGAGCCACTCCCATTATCTGTTTAATCCATGGTTAACGGAGTCAAATTTGCAAATAAATTGCAGCTCCAAGATTTCTCTCTCCATTTGATTTTTGAAATTTTTTTGTTTCAGAACTGTCCCCCTTAAATCTGCCACTGAGTGTCCAGGGAGATTGAAATGTTCCCCTATTTACCCAAGGATACAAAGACTTAAACATATAATTAAACTACTTTTATATTAATAGAATCAGCCACTGCTCTTGTAAGTCTTAGTAGAGTCTGCTGTACTCTAGCATTTCTGTTTCTTGGCTAAGCAAGGCTTCTGATCTCTGTGATAACTTGTCTTAGAATAAAGTAATGACAGCAGAGAATCAGAGAAGCCACTTGACAGCCATGTAGGGACTACTGTCTGGCATTCAAAAGATTACACACGCACAGTGAAGTCATCATATCTCTACCAGTAAGTGAACAGGAAACCCCAGATACAACAGTAAAATATCCACTTCAAATTCTGAGAGATAGTGACACATTTTGCTAAATTTTGCACCTCTTGGAGTTAATGGGAATATTTCCATTTACGTTAGTTCATGTTGTATTGAATCTTAAAATAAAATCCATGTAAAAAATCTCTCTTTCAAATTATAGTACAACATGCTGCAGCCTCAGCGTAGAAAATCACCATGCACTACAGTTCATGGAGGGGTCACATTACCAGTAAAGGGAAGCATATAAGAAAAGAATGGGGTGGGAAATGTAGAAAAAAACATTCTTGTTTAAGAACACATCTTTAAGTATAAATTACAACTATAACAACTATAAATAGGGTAACCACATTGTCTTTGGAAAATATGGGACACTGGCTTCTGGAGCTGGAGCTGCTGTCCCATATCAGGGCTCCTTGGCAATAGGGGTTGCTACTCCAGGGTGAGGCACCAGAGACGGGGTCTCTGCACCCTCCAATGGGGAGGCACTAAGGATGAAGGGGAGTGGAGGATGGGGGCTCCAGAACTCTCCAGTGGGGGGGATGTTCCAAAGCCTCCTGGCGGGGGGTGGGGAACGAAGCAAGAGCTGCCTCCCTGAGGTGTGAGAGGCTGGGGAATGAGGCAGCAGACCCATGAAGGAGCTCCCTAGCAGCTGAAGCTATCTCCCCTAAGTGTAGGGCACCAGGGAACAAGGCAGCATCCCTGTTGTGAAGTTTGCCAATAGCAGGAGCTGCCACATTGGGGTGCTAGGAATGGGACAGCTACCCAACAGAGGAGCTCCCCTGTACCCGAAGCTACTGCCACAAGGTGCAGTACTCTGGGGAGCAGGGAAGCCACCCAGTGGAGAAGCTTTTTGGTAGGAGAGGCTGCCACCCCAAGACACAAGGTGCTAGGGAACAGAAGACCTGCAAAATATGAGACAATTTGTCCATTTTCTTTAAAAAGTCAAGATGCCTGTGAGACAGCTGAGATGAGGGACTGTCCCAGTTAAAATGAGACGGATGGTCACCTTGACTATAAGCAGCATAAAAGTCAACTGTTTGAAGGCATTTGTGCAAAATTCTGGACTGTAGCTTTTGTGGTGGGATTCACAAAGGCCACATCTACACTGCAAAATAACTTCAACATTGCGTACTTCTAAGGCTATGTATACACTAGCCCAAAACTTTGAAATGGCCATGCAAATGGCCATTTCAAAGTTTACTAATGAAGCGCTGAAATACATATTCAGCACCTCATTAGGATGCCAGCAGCTGCAGCACTTCGAAATTGATGTGGCTCACCCAATGGGGCTCCTTTTTTGAAAGGCCCCCAGCAATTTCAAAATACCCTTATTCCTATCTTCTGTCAGGAATAAGGGGATTTCAAAGTTGGAGGGGTCCTTTCGAAAAGAAGCCCCGTCTGGACGAGCCGCATGGCGACTAGCCTCGTCAATTTCGAAGTGCCATGGCTGCCAGCATTCTAATGAGGCGCTGAATATGTATTTCAGCGCTTCATTAGTAAACTATGGCCATTTCAAAGTTTTGGGCGCGTGTAGACGTGGCCTAAGTTATACTTCGAAGTAAGCAAAAAGCACCCTGCCTTACTTTGAAGTAGGCTGATCCCTATTTGGAAGTAAAAGGTCTACCCATAATTAGCCCCTACTTCAAAGTAAGGGGCCAGGAAATGATGCAGGCATGGGGTTGCATATATGACAAGGCCGTTCAGGCTTGCAACCAGCTGACCCCTTAAAGGCCCCCCCATACCTGCACCCTGAACTTGATCAAGGATGCCAGCTTGTGCACAGCAGTAGAGCACATGCTGGGGAGAAGAGCCAGAGAACATGGCCACTCACACCCTCCCCGAGGATGATCTCCTCTCTACCCTGGCCAGCCTGCTGGCCATGCTGGTCACCCTGCTGTTCTAGTGGCATGGCTGGGTTGCTCGCATGTCTCCCAGATTACGGGCCCTGACCACAGCCCTGCTGCCCTTCCCTTGCCCCTGCAATCCAGTGCCAGGGGGCCCTCACCACCAGTGAGTGGTGGGACTAGCTGGTACTGGAGGACTGGGATAATGAATGGTGCCTGAGGAACTTCAGACTGACCCACCAGACATTTGAGGATCTCTGCCACTGGCTCACCCAAGTCTTCCAGCGCTGGGGCACCCAGATGCAGCCAGTGCTCCCAGTGCAGAAGAGGGTGGCCATGCGCTATGGAAACTGGCCACCCACAACAGCCAATGGTCCGCTGGCCACCAATTTGGAATCAGCAAAGGACATCATCAGAGTAGTGCTGATCGCAGTAAGTCCAGTTCCTACCACAGACCCACCCAGAGGAGGGGGCTAATGGTGGGGAGGGGGCAAAGGGACGGGGGGGCCTCCCACTCAGGTGTTTATGACATGTTTTCCTTTCCCTCCCCCTGCAGGTCATCTGAGCAATCAACATGATGCTCCTGCGGCACATCCTCACCCTGGGGGACCTGGACACTGCCCTCGCTTGGTTCATGGCTCTGGGCTTCCCCAATTGTTTTGGAGCCCTGGATGGGATGCATATGGTAATCTGGGCTCCGGACCACAGCGGGGGTGCCTGCATTAACAAGAAGGGGTGGCACTCCAGGCTCTGGTGCATGTGTGCGTGGGGTAGCTGGGCAAGACCCATGATGCCTGGGTGTTACAGAATTTGTGGCTGGGATACCAGATGCTGGAAGGCATGTATATCCCCCTGCAGGAGCTCTTGCTCAGGGACATCACGATGCCCCCCAGAATCATGACTGACACCGCATACTCTCTGCACCTGTGGTACATGTGGCCCTATATTGGATGCACCAAGCTGGCCCAGGAAACCTTTAACAGTTGTCTCAACGATGCCAGGGGCACAGTAGTGCAGACAGTTGGAATGCTGAAGGAGAGGTTTCATAGCTTCCTTGCCAGGCTGGCTGGCAGCCTACCAAATATTCCCTTGGTCATCACAGCCTGCTGTGCCCTCCACAACCTTGTGGAGGGACACTAGGCACCCTTTATCCATTTACCCGCCCACTGCTCTGTGCCACAAAGGCCAAGAGGGATGGGGTCAGGGTCCAGGAGGTCTTGTGCCAGGCCTTCATGCAGGGACTGCCCTGACCCTCCCAGACACACTCTGCCCCTCAGTCCCCGCCACTCTGCCACCCCTCACACTCCCCAGCCAAACACATCCCCTCCTGCTCCCCGCCCCCCCACACTCTCCCACCACGCGCCAGGGTCTTGGGGCTAGGGTGGGAACAATAAACTTTAGTATGGAATGAATGCAATTGGGAAAAAAATAACCAGAATGTGTCATACTATTTACAATGCACGGGGGAACGGTACACAGAGGGGAGGTGGGGGGGGGCAGGGAACACTGAACTAGAAGCAGGGCTGGGATAGGGGAAAGCTCAGTCACCCAGGGACATGGGGGACTGGGAGCCATGGCTGCCTCTACCACCCCAGGTCTGGAGCCCCTGTGGGGCTGCTATGGAGCCAGGACCATGAGGAGGTAGGGGTGGGGTGGGGGGAGCTGCAGGCTTGGCCTCCACAGGGTTTGCAACATGGGCCATTGGGGCTGAGTTGAGTACACACACCCAGGCCAGGTGCCACAGAGCCAGATTGACACTGACACCAAAACCCAACATTTAGACAATATAATGCCTTTGTGGATCTCACCCTGTGTTATTTTTTGAACAGCCCATACTGGTTCCACTGATGAACAGTTTAAAGGTTTTATATTTTGTACATGCCTAAGTATTTCTAGTCTTTGGGCCAGTAAATGTTTTTTGGTCTTTCTAATGCTGTCCAGTTACTCAATTCAGTTTATTTATGAAAGAGTCCTTAACATATATTTTCTCCTTTTGCTCACACCTTAGTCATAATTACATTTTCCCATTTGTAATATTTATTAATTTTTTCAAACTATATGGTTTACTATTTAATGTATCTTGGGGTGTGAAAAAATATATAATAGTTTACAACAAATTAAGCTGTGTATCACAGGAACATATCCAAACATAATTACTGATTCCATGGTGTGCGAGTGAGTGGTGCTGAAACATCAAGATCAAAAGTGCAGAATTCTGAAGACTGTATTTTAAAATGTATAGTTTTTAGAATCAAACAATTGTCAGACTTGAAGAGACCTCAAAAGGTCATTTCATCTAATCCTCTGCATTCCTGGCAGGATTAAGAATTATCTAGATCATCCTTGACAGGTATTTGTCAAACTTGCTCTTAAAAATCTCCAATGATTTAGATTCTTCAGCCTCCCTGAGCAATTTATTCCAGTGGTAAACTACCCTGACAATTAAGGAGTTTTTCCTAATATCTAACCTAAACTGTCCTTGCTGCAATTTAAAGCAATTTCTTATTGTACTATCATCAGAATTTAAAAAGAGCATTTTTCTCCCTCCCCCCTTGTAACACTTTTTTAGATATTTGTAAATAATTATTATGTCCCTTCTCAGTCTTCTTCTCCAGAGTAATCAAACACATCTGTTTGCAATCTTCCATCATAGCTTATGTTTTCTAGTTTTTTTTCTAGATTTTTAACAACTTTTATTATACATCTGTGGTATTTCAACTATTTGTTCATATCTTTCCTGAAATGTGGTAACCAGAATTGGACAGAGTATTCCAATTGAGGCCAAATAAGTGCAGAGAAGGGCAGAAGATTTACATTTCACATCTTGCTTACAACATTCTAGTCTATCCTGAATTAAAAATCAAAACAAAACAAATCAAAATCCTCCATGCTAAGAAAACCAAAAAAGTTCCACTGTGGCTAAATAACAAAGTAAAAGAGGCAGTGAGATGCAAAAAGAGCTATCCTTTAAAAAAGTGGAAGTTAAATCCTAAACAGGAAAATAGAAAGGAATATAAACTCTAGAAGATGAAGTGTAAAATGGAATGTGGAGGGTAAAATAAATTTTAAATACACATAGACAAAGACTCAAAAAGACGCAAAAATAAAAAAGAATAAACACAGCAGAAGAAGGAAATCTGCTAAAAAAGTAGTCCAGCACCACGCACGATTGACATGCCAAAGGAATACTCGTGTACAATAAGGACATTACACAGAAAGTAAATGAATCCTTTGCATTAGTCTTCATGACTCAGGATCTGAGCAAGATTCCAAAACTTGAGCTAATCTTCCTCAGTGATAAACCTAAGGAAGGTTCCAAGACTGTGGTGTAATTACAGAAGGTTTTGAAACAAAGTGATATATTAAACAGTAATAAGTCACCAGGACTGGATGGAATTCACTCAAGAGTTATGAAAGAGCTCAAATGTGAAATTGCAGAACTAGTAATTGTGGTTTGTAACCTATCATTTAAACCAACTTCTGTACCAACTGTCTACTAGGTAGTTAAAGTGAAGACATTTTTAAAAAGGATTCCATACTGATTCCAGCAATTAGAGACCAGTAACTCTAACTTCAGTACCCATCAAGCTGGTTGTGAAACCATTGAAAATAATGAAATTGTCAGACACATACATGAACATAATTTGTTGTGGAAAGAGTCAGCGTAGTTTTCAAAAAGGGAAATGATGCCTCACCATGCTACTAGAATGCAACAAGCATGTGGACAATGGGGATACTGTGGATATAGGACACATACGTTTCCAGTATCGGAGGGGTAGCCATGTTAGTCTGGATCTGTAACAGCAACAAAGGGTCCTGTGGCACCTTATAGACTAATAGAAAAGTTTTGAGCATGAGCTTTCGTGAGCACAGAGTCTGTGCTCACGAAAGCTCATGCTCAAAACTTTTCTGTTAGTCTATAAGGTGCCACAGGACCCTTCGTTGCTGATACATTTCCAGAACACCATTGCAAAATTCCCTTACCGGAGACTCTTAAGCAAAGGAAGCTGTCATGGCATGAAAGGGAAGGTCCCGTCATTGTAAATGGTTAAAAAATAGGAAACAAAAGATAGGACTAAATGTTCAGTTTTCAGAATGGAAAAAGGTAAATTGTGCTGTCCACCATGGATCGGAACTGGGACCAGTAATATTCAATACATTCATAAATGATCTGGAAAAGGGGTAAATTGTGAAGTGGCAAAATTTTAAGATGACTCAAAACTATACATGATAGTTAAGTCTAAAGCAGATGGTGAAGAGCTACAAAGAGCTCTCTCACTTGGTTTGGGCAACAAGATGGTAGATAAATTCAGTGTTGATAAATGCAAAGTAATACAAACTAAAAAAAAAACAAAACATAGCCCCAACTATACATGTAACATTATGGTGTAAATTAGCTGTTACCATACAAAAAAGATCTTGGAGTCTTTGGGGTTAATTCACTGAAAGCATACACTAAGGTACAGCAGCAGTCCACAAAGTGAACAGAATGGTAGGAATCATTAACAAAGGAGTAGTTAATAAAAGAGAAGATATCATATGACCTTTGTATAAATCTCAAATACTTGAATGACTGCTTGTATTCATCTTGAATATTGGATGGATATTTGGTCACCCCACTTCACAAAAGGTTCTTCTGGAATTGGAAAGGGCTCAAAAAAGAGCAAAGAAAATGATAACAGAGTAGGAAAGAGTTTCTGTATGAGGAGCTATTACTAAGATCAAGACTCTTCAGCTTGGAAAGACTCAGCTGAGGGTTATGTTATAGAGGTCTGTAAAAACACAATTGGCACAAAGAAAATAATTAAATG
Organism: Carettochelys insculpta; assembly: GCF_033958435.1. Classification (NCBI taxonomy): domain Eukaryota; kingdom Metazoa; phylum Chordata; order Testudines; family Carettochelyidae; genus Carettochelys; species Carettochelys insculpta. Next base: position 136,350,858 of record NC_134138.1, on the reverse strand, counting down.
CTATATACTCCTTATAAAAGAAGAACTGGGGGTGGGAGGTCACTAAGGCTATGTCTATATGGTCAGTGGTACTTTGGGTTACAAATGTATCCCTCAGGAGCAACAGAGCAGGTTTTCCTGTGATCAAAATAGTGCTGTCTTTTCAAGCATGGTATTCCAGTTTCAGTACCTCTCATCACACAAGGGCTACGTCTACACGTGAAGCCTACATCGAAATAGCTTATTTCGATGCAGCAACATCGAAATAGGCTATTTCGATGAATAACGTCTACACGTCCTCCAGGGCCGGCAACGTCGATATTCAAGTTCGACGTTGCGCAGCCCAACATCGAAATAGGTGCAGCGAGGGAACGTCTACACGCCAAAGTAGCAGACATCGAAATAGGGATGCCAGGCATAGCTGCAGACAGGGTCACAGGGCGGACTAGAGCTTCCGGGGCAACAGCTAGCCGCTCCCTTACAGGGCCCCTCCCAGACACACTCAGCCTGCACAGCACGCGGTCTGAGGAGCCATAGGCACACAGACCCCAGGCACCGCAGTCATGGACCCCCAGCAGCAGCAGCAGCAGCCAGAGGTCCACCCAACCCTCCCGGCAGGAGCAGGGCTTGCCCTGCTCCATGCCATGCGAGAGGCAGCTGAGCACCTCCTTGCTACCCCGGTGGAGGGGCTGCCCCCAGGACAGCAGGGCTCAACCCCCAACCCTGCAGCACCCCGCCCCCCCCGCCTCACACGCTGGTGGCTGTGGAGCTACCCCACCAGCACCGACTGGTGGGAGCAGCTGGTGCTTGGGGAGTGGGACGACGACCGCTGGCTCAGGAACTTCAGGATGAACCGGCAGACATTTATGGAGCTGTGCCAGTGGCTCACCCCCGCACTCAGGCACCAGGACACCGCCATGCGGCGTGCCCTCACAGTGCAGAAACGGGTCGGCATCGCTGTCTGGAAGCTGGCCACTCCCAACAGCTACCGATCCGTGGGGCAGCAGTTTGGTGTCGGCAAGGCCACCGTCAGGGCTGTCCTCATGGAGGTAAGAGAACCCACTGGGGGAGGGCAGGGCAGGGGAGGGGAGGGGAGGGGAGGGTGGGAGAGGCCAGGGCGGGGGAGGGCAGAGGAGGGCAGGGCAGGGCAGGGCCACGCACACCCTGCTCACTCCTCATTGGTGCTCTCCCATGTGCTTTCTCTGCAGGTTGTGCGTGCCATCAACGCCATGCTCCTGCACAGGCTCGTGAGGCTGGGGGACCCAGATGCCACCATTGCCGCCTTTGCCACCCTGGGCTTCCCCAATTGCTTCGGGGCTCTGGATGGGACTCACATCCCCATCCGCGCCCCGCATCACAGTGGAGGACGATACCTGAATCGCAAGGGCTACCATTCTGTCGTCCTCCAGGCCTTGGTGGACAGCCGGGGACGTTTCCAGGACATTTATGTGGGCTGGCCTGGCAGCACCCACGATGCCCGGGTTTTCCGGAACTCGGGCCTGTGCCGCCGGCTGGAGGCGGGAACCTACATCCCCCAGTGGGAGATCCCTCTGGGGGACACCACCATGTCCTTCTGCATCATCGCAGATGCGGCATACCCCCTCCGGCCGTGGCTCATGCACCCGTACACGGGCCAGCTCTCCGCTAGCCAGGAGCGCTTCAACCAGCGCCTGAACCACGCGCGCCAGGTGGTGGAGCGCTCATTTGGCCGCCTGAAGGGACGATGGAGATCTCTCCTGACCCTCCTGGATGCGGGCCCCAACAACATCCCCCAGATTGTGGGTGCCTGCTGCGCCCTGCACAATTTGGTGGAGAGCAAGGGGGAGACCTTTTTCCAGGGATGGGCTGTGGAGGCTGGCAGGGCCGACATCCAGCCACCTGCTGCCCCCAGTTGGCAGATGGACCCCGAGGGGACCCGGGTCCGGGAGGCCCTGAGGGCCCACTTCGATGATGAGGCCACGGGGTGAACTCTGCCCAGGCCCCCCACTGCCCGCCCCTTCCTCCACCACACTCCTGCCCCAACGCCCACACCATGGAGCACCCAACCGCACCCCGCTCCCACTTTTCCTGGACAAATGACAGCACGCACTTGTGGCTGAACTTAAACTGCTTTTTCTTTGAGAACTTTTTTTTTTAACTGTAAATATATAAAACAAGAACAAACTATATACAACATGTGGAAACAAAGTAATATGTACAAATAAAACAATCGTAACAAACAAGTGTCCTCATAAATAAAAAGAAAACCAGGGAGGATAAAGGGGAGAACTATTTACATGGGGGGGACAGGGTAAATGGGGGGCACAAAATAATAAGTTGAAACTATATACAAGGCGGGGGGCCATGTCCTGGACCCCTCACCATTACAGTCCGGCACTGGGCGTGGGCGGCCGGGAGTCCCGCCGCGGCCGCAGCCCTGTCCGGGGCTGGCTGGGGGCGGGCCGGACCGGAAGATATGCCTGGTGATTCTCAGCTGGCTCCAGGGGTCCCTCGGCGCTCCGGCCCTCGGCGGTGGGAGGCGGGGCGATGGCAGACGGGACGGTGACGGGCGGAGCAGCTGGTGGTGCGGCGGGTGGAGCAGGCACGGTGGGTGCTGAGGCGGCTGGCACGGCATGGGGGGCCAGGTAGTCCACCAGGCGGTTGAAAGTCTCCATGGAGGCCCCCCATGCCTCTTGGTGCCAGGCCAGCGCCCGCTCCTGCAGCTGCAGGTGCTGCTCCGCGACCTCCAGCTGCCGTCGGTGGATGGCCAGCAGCTGGGGGTCCGTCGCCGTCGGCTGGTGGTGGCACGGGGTCCGCCGTCTAGCCCGCCGTGGGGCCGGTCGGTCCTCGGCCGAGGGGCTGGCCTGGAGCGATGGTCCCGGAGGGCTCTCCGGGACCACTGATGCCTCGCCGGCGCTCTCTTCTGGTCCTTCTGACGGTACAAGTGCGGGACACAGGAGAGGAGCGGGGGAAGAAGAACGGAGACAGGCATTAGTGTGGGCCCTGAGCCGTGGCCTTTGTCCCCCCAGCCCTGTGCTGCAGGTTCCCCATCCCCGTCCCCGGGAGATGCTGCTGTGATGGATGGGGTTCAGGGGTCCCCCTGCACTGCATCCCGTCCCCTGGTGGGAGCGACTCTCACTTCACTCCGCAGGGTCTGACAGCAGGAGAGGTTTCTTAGGCCACAGATGCCCAGTTTCTCCCAGAAGTGACAGCACCAGCTGTCGGAAGAGACAGTCCTTCCAACCCGTCCTGGGGAGAAGACCCCAAGGGCTGCCCCTCTGGGATGCAGCTTTCCCCCTCCTCAGGCTGGCTGCCTTCCAGATCTCCCTTCCCCTAGCCTCTACCTGTGGCCCCCACCCTCTCCCCCCAATTCCAAGCCAGCTCGGCTCCTCCCTACTCTTTGTTCAGGGCAGAGGTGTCACCTGCCAGCTGTAGCCCCAGGATCATCCTTTGCCCCTGGAAGCTATTCGGCTCTTGTTGCTCATATGTAGCCTGAGTCTCCCTTTTGCACTCCCCCCACTCCATCACATGCTGCTGCTGCTGCTGTTGCTGCTGCTGCTGCTGTGGGGTGTCCACCCCCTCCTCCCGGGGGCCCCTCGAGGTTCCGCTCCCCCCTGCCCTGGGGATGGGGCATGGCACTGTCATGCGGGGTGGCAGGGGGGTCAGGGGCTGATGCACTGCTGTGAGGGACATGGCCCTGCTGTCCTTGGGGCCATGGCCATGTGAGCATGTGGGGGGCCCTGGACACATATCTATTAACCCCCACCCCTCAAGCCCAGGGGTGTACACCAGAGGGGGGTACCTACCTGTCAGTCCACTCCCACGGTCTGGAGATCCCCGGGGGGGCGGAGGCCCGGCTGCTGCTCCAGGATGGCAGGAGGAGGATCTGCAGCCCGGATTCTGAAGAGAAGGAGCTCCCCCCACCTCCTGCCGCGATGTCCCGGGGCTGGGCTCTGGGGGGGGGCCCCCAGGGTGCGGGGCTTACCTCCGGGGCGGACTCCGGCTGAAGGGCCTGCTGGGGCTCGTCGGCCGAAGTATCAAGGGTGGCCGGAGGGGAGGAGGTGTGCCGGGGGCCAGGATGTCCCTTAGCTCCCTGTAAAAGGGGCAAGTGACGGGGGCGGCCCCAGATCGGCTGGCCGCATCCCGGGCCCGGGAGTAGCCCTGACGCAGCTCCTTCACCTTACTCCTGACGTGATCAGGAGTGCGGGCAGGGTGACCCCGGGCAGCCAGGCCGTCGGCCAGCTGAGCGAACGCATCCGCATTCCGCCTCTTGCTCCCCATTACCTTGAGCACCTCCTCCTCACTCCAGTGCCCCAGCAGGTCCTGCAGCTCTGCCTCCCTCCAGGAGGGGCCCCGCTGCCGCTTGCCAGCCTGGCTGCCCTTCTGGCTGGGCTGGCTGCCCTGGCTCCCCTTGGGGAGGGTCCCCTGGGGGTGCTGGGGGGGCTGCTGGGCAGCCATCACAGCTGGGTGGGTGGCTGTGCTGGCTGAGGGACGTGCAGGCTGGCCGCGTGTCTGGGCTGCCGCCTGCATGTTCCCTCAGCTTCCTGCACAGGAAGGGAGGGGGAGGGGACCTTTAAGGGGCCACTCCATGCGGCCACCATTGAGCTGAGTGGCTGGAGAGAGCGTCTCTCAACCCCTCAGCTGATGGCCGCCATGGAGGACCCTGCAATTTCGACATTGCGGGATGCGCAACGACTACACGGTCCCTACTTCGATGTTGAACGTCGAAGTAGGGCGCTATTCCTATCCCCTCATGGGGTTAGCGACTTCGACGTCTCGCCGCCTAACGTTGAAGTGAACTTCGAAATAGCGCCCGACGCGTGTAGCCGTGACAGGCGCTATTTTGAAGCTAGTGCCGCTACTTCGAAGTAGCGTGCACGTGTAGACACGGCTAAGGGGTGACAACTTTTGGAATAGCTGCTTATTCCAAACTTCATGGCACATAGTGTCCGTGTCTACACGTGCCCCAAACTTCGAAATGGCCATGCAAATGGCCATTTCGAAGTTTACTAATGAAGCGCTGAAATGCATATTCAGTGCTTCATTAGCATGCGGGCGGCAGCGGCGCTTCGAAATTGATGCTCCTTGCCGCCACGCGGCGCGTCCTGACGGTTCTCCTTTTCGAAAGGATGCTGGGGACTTCGAAGTAGGCGGCGTTCTTTCGAAAAGGAGCCCCGTCTGGACGCGCCGCGCGGCGGCAAGGAGCATCAATTTCGAAGCGCCGCTGCCGCCCGCATGCTAATGAAGCGCTGAATATGCATTTCAGCGCTTCATTAGTAAACTTCGAAATGGCCATTTGCATGGCCATTTCGAAGTTTGGGGCACGTGTAGACGTAGCCAGTCTGGAATAAGGAATTTTGAAATAATTTACACAATTTGTGAAATGTAAATTGCATACATTATTTCCAAACCAACTCACCGTGTAGACATGGCCTGAACAAAATTAAAAGGTACAGGTTTAAAATAATGGCAGGTATTTCTTCATACAATGCAGTGTTAACTTGAAGAATTATTTGCCAGAGTATGTTGTGAAGGCTGGGACCATACCAGCGTTAAACAAAGAACTAGATAAATACAAGGAGGATAGGTCTAGCCATGGCTATTGGCCAGGATGGGCAAGGATGACATCACTACCCTTTCTTTGCCAAAGGCAGGGAATGGACATCAGGGGATGGATCTGTTTATCTCAGCAAAGCTCCTGGCGTTGGGAACTGGATACTAAGCTACATGGAAATATGATCCAACACAGTGTGGCTGTTCTTATATTCTTATGCTAATACATCCCAGGATAACCTATTCAGTGATAGTGCAAGCAAGCTCTCTTACTAGAGAGCAGGGTGGTTTTGAAGATAAAATCTCATTCTCTCTCCTCTATATAAATAAAAACACACTTTACACTTACATACTGGCATTCCTTTATATAAGTCCCAAACTGCCTTACATGTATTCGTAATATAAGCTTCATAACACATCTGAGGTAGAGAAGTATGAATATCCCGGTTTTAATAGAGAAGTTCAAGAACAAAGAGGTTATGAGTGAAATTCTGGGCCTTTCTGAGTTTTGACAGTGACTTCAGTGAGGTTAAGATTTCACCCTTATCAATTTGCTGAAAGATATACAGTGATTCAGTAAGGGAGCTGGAAATAGAATCCACAATTTCCTGACTTGGAATATTCTGTGTTAACAATACAACCATCCTTCCTTGTATAATACTAGAGGCAGTGAAACTACTGAAAAGGGAGAGTGGAGTCTCTGCTTTATAGACTTAGCTGAGAGCCAGCTGGTTGAGAATGGCTGAATTCTGTCAAGGAAGTGTCGACAGAGCACTTTAGCTGTGTAGACACTCGGCATGTTCTATCGACAGAGGGGCTCTTCTGTCGACAAAGGCTGCCCATGTCGATGCAGCCATTGTGATTACAGTACAGAAATGAAGTCAGAATACATGGAATTGTTCATTTTTACAGTGAATAATTTGTGCATTGTTCTGGCTACTTCTTCTGAGGAAACTGAAAATGATTTATTTGGAATGTGTAAAGATCAGCATGAAAATGAAGCCTAAAACTAGAAGCAAAAAAACAAAAAAGGACAAACAAAGCAATTAACATCACACTCCAATGAAAAGTTTTGGAGGGAAAAAATCATTCATGAATCACTTAATTATTTTGTTGTGAAGCAGTAATATCATCATTATTATTTAAAGAAAGCAATTAGATTGTAAAGCTATCTTTGAAAAATTGTAATACTTTTTTGTTTTCTCTGTTTTATACCTCTTCTCACAATATTTTAAAGCACTCTAATTTGGAATATGTTATGTGCATCAAAAGAAAAAAATCAGATAGAGGCCTTGATTGGCATATTATGTGTGCTGATAAAACAAATATCTAGTGTAAAACAAATTGCTTTAAAGTTGTACATTTCTTTAGAAAGATTACAGCTACATACACTTAACTTACAGATGTAATTTATAAAGACAGTAATTAAGATAGGTTGAAACTCCCTAATCTGGAACTCTCTCATCCAGCAACATCCATAATCCAACTTGATTTTAGTTAGCCAGATGACAATTTATCATGAGTCTGGCAAAGTTTCCTGTGGTCCCATAAAATTTGTTTCCAGCCACGAGTCCTGGATCTCAGTGCTCTGCGTTGAACAAGTCCTATCGCACCTTATAGACTAACAGATATTTTAGAGCATAAGCTTTTGTGGGCAAAGACCCTCTTTGTCAGATGCATGAGTGGGGGAGGTGGGCTCAGAAGACGGTGGAGGGGGGGTCCCAGTAAAAGGGAGGGCCAGACCTGACAGGGTCTATTCAGTCAGGGTGAAAATGGCCCATTATCAGTAGTATACATTAAGAGAGGAAAAAACAAGTCAGATCATTTGGGGGGGATGTGGCCCATTGTCAGATTCCAATGTGGACCTGTGAAGTTCCAGAGCAGAGAAGCTGCTTTTGTAAGGGTCCAGCCACTCCCAGTCACTGTTTAATCCTTGGCTGATGGAGTCATATTTGCAAATGAATTGCAGCTCAGAAATTTCTCTCTCCCTTTTATTTTTGAATTTTTTTTTATTGTTGGACTGCTACTTTTAAATCTGTTACTGAGTGTCCAGGGAGATTGAAGTGTTCTCCTATAAGCTTTTGTATGTTACCTTTCCTGATGTCTGATTGATGTCCATTTATTCTTTTACGCAGAGACTGTCCAGTTTGGGCAATGTAAATTTCAGTGGGGCATTGCTAGCACATGATGGCATATATTATATTAGTAGATGTGTAGGTAAAGGAGCCCCTGATGGTATGGTTGATGTTAGGTCCTGTGATGATATCACTGGGGTAGATATATGAGCAGAGTTAGCGGCGAGGTTTGTTGCAGGGATTGGTTCCAGGTTTAGAGTAACTGCGTTGTGGTCTAGAGTTGCTGGTGAGAATTTGCTTAAGGTTGGCAGGCTGTCTGTTGGCGAGGACAGGCCTGCCTCCCAAGGTCGGTGAGAGTGAAGGATCATTATTCAAGATGGGTTGCAGATCACTGATGATGCATTGGAAGGCCTTTAGCGGGGCGTTGTATGCAATGGGCAGTGGTGTTCCCTTGTTTTCCTTGAGAGGCCTGTCTTATAGCAGGTGGCTTCTGGGTACCCATCTGGATTTGTAAATCTGTTTTTTCATTTCCTTAGGCAGGTACTGTAGTTTGAAGAAAGCTTGGTAAAGGTGTTGTAGATGCTTGTCTTTATCTGACGGATCAGAACAAATGCAGTTCTGTGTTGTTATTCAGATGTAATTTGCCCCTAAACATCTACAAGTCCAATAAACAGTGAAAGTGTTGGCAATGTTCCAGAGAATATTGACCTCCCATGGCCCAGCAAATTCTCTTTTCTGGTACCAGTCAGTTTCCAAGGGTGCTGGATTAAAGAGATTTAACCTGTGCTTAAAATCAATTTTTAGACTACTGTTTTGTTATTATTAGGAAATCCTGTGACAAATAGGTCTTATTAGGAAAAAAAAAAACATTTATATATTACATTTTTGTTTTCATGTTGGTGAGACTGAACTTCAGAAGTTTTCATGTTTAGTAGTACCTTTATGAGAGTTTTAAAATGTAGAAGAGTCTTCCATTGTGTGTTCATCAACACCTAAAATCATTCCAGTCATACATTCAGGTGAATAACCGTTATTACACATCACAGCTTCTGCAAAAGAACTGTATTACAACTAAGAATGCAGCAATTCTTGCAAGATTTAACTGTCAATATATTCAGTTAAACAAAAGTTGAATCTTCTGGTGATCCCTAGTAACATTACACACTTTTTATTATTTGGTGATGGAAATAATCTTTGACTGAAGCATTCTCTTAAGCATCATAGCTGCCCAGGTCTTATTCAACATATATTGATAAAAACAAAAAACAATCAAGTAGCACTTTAAAGACTAGCAAAATAGTTTATTAGGTGAGCTTTCGTGGGACAGACCCACTTCTTCAGACCATAGCCAGACCAGAACAGACTCAATATTTAAGGCACAGAGAACCAAAAACAGTAAGCAAGGAGGACAAATCAGAAAAAGATAATCAAGGTGAGCAAATCAGAGAGTGGGGGGGGGAGGTCAAGTACTTCGCTTAATCTAATTCTTGACCTCCTCCCCACTCTCTGATTTGCTCACCTTGATTATCTTTTTTTGATTTGTCCTCCTTGCTTACTGTTTTTGGTTCTCTGTGCCTTAAATATTGAGTCTGTTCTGGTCTGGCTATGGTCTGAAGAAGTGGGTCTGTCCCACGAAAGCTCACCTAATAAACTATTTTGCTAGTCTTTAAAGTACTGCTTGACTGCTTTTTGTTTTGATATTGATAAAAAGTATACTAGATGCTTTTAATCAAAGTAGATAAATTTTGGATGGCACATAAAAGATAAACACTCAAATTAATGCAATTCAAATAGTACCATAATGCAGCTGCATTTCTTATGTAAGAATAAATGGTAGAAGAAAAAAATGTATTTTTAAGAGTTGTGGCAACGATTTTAGAAGTTTACGACTGGAAACACAGACTCATCTTTCTCCTCACGTAAAAACAGATTTATCTTTTTTACATAATTAGCGTTCTGATTACAGTAACACTAAAATTTCTTCACATGACTGACAACCATGAAATTCTCACTGACACTCCTAGAACTCTCTGTCATCTATTTTCCTTCAGTCCAGTTGCATTTGACTAACCATCCTTCAGTTTCTCAATATGACTACATTTAGGCATCTAACTAATGTATCATTCTAGACATGTATTCACCTTAAGCCACGTATAAGTTTTTTTAATAAAAATAATTATTTTATAGAAAAGATGAGGGAGAGTTTTCTGTGATACACTGAAAAATGTAATTGTGGTAACAAAGGCAGAAAAATACGAGTGAAGATGAAGAAAGGATCTAAAATATTGAACTGTTTTCAAGTAACAATGCAGAGTTATCTCAAAGTATGATGTGGACAGTGCAGCCATGGTAGATTGAGATATACAGATACTACAATATTCATTATGTACTCCAGGGTGCCTACAAAACACAGCCACTGTACAAACTTTTGTTGTACAGTCTACGCTGAATTCATCAAGCTACATTGTTTGGTGCAGAAGAGGAATCATATCCCCATAGCCTCCTGGTTTGGAGGTGACTGCCTTCATAGACTGACCATAGTAGTTGTACTTATACCACTTTTAAAGTTTAAGTAGATTATTCATTCTGGAAACCTGAGGTGCCAATATTCAGATATAAAGAACGTGAAACACCCATTAACAGGGTTGACATGACACAGAAATAAAATCATCACAGCTACATCTATACTTCCTCAAAACTTTGAAATGGCCATGCTAATGACCAAATTGAAGAATATTAATGAGGCCCTGACATGCATATTCAGCTTCTCATTAGCATTCCACCTGCGGCTTGTCTACATGGGGGGTCCTTTTTGAAAGGACCCCGCCAACATCGAAATCCCCTTATTCCTATCAGCATTTCAGCACCTCATTAGTATTCTCTGATTTGGCCATTGGCATGGCCATTTCGAAGTTCTGAGTATGTGTAGACATAGCCCATATGACGTTTGTTTTGGGAATTATTTATCAGAGTCAATATCCTAAACTGTATCATTGACAAGAGTACATTTAGAAAGCAAAACTCTTTCAAATCTTCCACAAATATAGACATCTGCAGCACAGGTTGTACTATTCTTCAACCTTTCTATAAAAAAGCAAGCCTGTGAGTCATTGCTTTGTTCCATTTGACCAATTCTCAAATATCCTTCCTGAGCTCCTCATTGAGACTCAGATTTGCCTCATTAAGGAGCAGAAGATTTGACCAAAATATTGTTACTTTTCTTTCTAAGCTATTTCCCTTGCTTTCTCCCACTGTTACACCCCGCCCCCCACAACATTTTTATCACTGTGTTTGATATTGTTCAATCCTTCTCTCAGTGCTCTATATATTCACTTAGATCTTTGGAAACTGCCACTTGGCCTCCCACTACAAAACACAGAAACATACTCAGACACCCTGGCAGTCATATACAATAGGTATTATTGAGCATGAAATAAAGTTCCATTGGTGCTAAAGCAGCGTGTGTGCTTTTGCTTCACACCACTAACAAATCCATTAAAAATGTGCTTTCATTTTCTTTGGATGAGTGGAAACTGGGGACTGACTATTTCACTGCGAATCAAATGGTTTCAAGATATGAAATAACAGTCCCACCACAACCTATTGAGCAGATTGAGGAATAGCAAACTCTAACTCGATCAGAGCTTGCATACAGCAGCACCAACCACCCCAAAATCACATTATTTCAAGGCCCATTTCTCCACCTGCAACATCTCACCCAAATACAGCTTCAGTCCAGCTAAATAAGAAGCCTAAGATCAATACATTAGACCATGACTAAGGAACTTCTGGCCCCTGGGTTGTGTGTAGTTAATAAGGGTTAGTCACTGGTGGGATGTCAGTTTGTTTAACTGAGCATCACAATGGCTGTCACTCTCTTCTCAAGAATATATTAAGTTAAATAATAAGTTGAATCCTTTGTTTGTTACACAGGTATCTTCAGTTGATGATCTTTTCATTCCAGCCTTGTTAGAGGGGTTTTTTTTTGTATTACTGATGTCTCTCCTTAACATTTTTAATAATGTGTTCATTCCTGAAGAAGCTTAATGTAAGAGGCAAAGCGTAGGCCAGCTATTAACTAGAGGCAACTCCACCTAGATTAATGGGAATTTGTGAAATTCATTTAGCTATAAGTACAGTGAAAGACTGTTTATCTTGCCCTCCATTATCTGGCTGTCTGCATTAACCAACACAACCAGAACCAAGGGCTAGAAGCAAGTGATCTTTCCTGAGTTTGCAGCCTCACACTTTTTGATTCTCTGGATTATGCAGACTTGATTGTATGATCTGGCCCCAGTCCCAGTGAGATCAGACGAAAAGGGTACCCCTATTTCTTCAGAAGCATGAGCGATTTTAGTGGAGCTGTTCCACTTTCACTAGGTCAGAATGTAGCTGAATAAACTTGAAAATCCTCACTAATGAATATGAGCTGATTCCCTTCTGAGTTGCATGGTTCTTGCTTTTGAGCAAAAAAGAGCTCATACCTAAAGTCCTGTGAATTAACCGAAGCACTAATGTTTCTTTTTGAGTGTTCCCCACTGTATGCATATTTTAAGAGAAAAGTGTTGCTTAGAGCAGTCTTATTTCTTTTTTGTAGGTGGTGATGTTGAAACAGATGGTGGTTCGTGACAGTGCTAATGGCACAAGCACAGTTGGAAAACACCTCAGCAATAACTCAAAATAGTGTAAGAAGGATTGAAAACAGGTAATTTTTTTGGCTGCTGTTGCACATCTGTTGCAAGATAAATTAGACTATTTGCTGCTCATATAACATTCATATTAAACTATTTGAATTAGTTATTATTTCATCATTGCCCCACCTAAGGACTCTTATGTAAGCCAATATAAACCCAGGATTAAGAAAAGTAGAAAGCTAACTTTTGCGCAAGAACAAATATTCAGATTTCTTTAACATATAAAGAGAAGACCTATCCTTAATCAGGATGCCACACTCCAGAAGGCCCTAGGTGACAGGCCTGTTCTCTCCTACAGGCAACCTCCCAACCTTATGAGGATTCTCACCAACAGCCACGGTCAATACCCCAGGAATACCAGTCCTGGAACCTTTCCTTGCAACAAAGCCCACTGCTAGCTTTGTCCATATATCTTCTACGGAAATACCATCACTGGACCTAACCAGGTTATTCACAGAATCGCGGGCACATTCTCATGCTCCTCAACTAACATCATATATGCCACCATGTGCCATCAATGTCCAGATGCTTTGTATGTTGGACAGACTTCTAATTCCCTTAGACAAAGTGTTAATGGGCACAAAACAGACATCAAAACACTCCAGATCCACAAACCAGTTAGTCAACATTTTAACAGAGTGGACCATTCTATTAATGACTTAAGAGTAAGTGTGTTACTGAAAAAAAAATTTCTTTCCACTATTCAAAGGGAAACAGTTGAGCTGTCTTTTATATTCAAATTCGGCACATTAACACGCGGTTTGAACCAGGATGGGAATTTTGTGAGTCACTCTAGGGGCTCGTCTGCATACTTGGCTTAATCTAATTCTTGACCTTTCCCACCCCCCCACCCCTCCACTCTCTGATTTGCTCACCTTGATCATTTTTTTTCTGATTTGTCTTCCTTGATCCCTGTTTTTGGTTCTCTGTGCCTTAAATATTGAGTCTGTTCTGGTCTGGCTAAGGTCTGAAGAAGTAGGTCTGTCCCACGAAAACTCACCTAATAAATAATTTTGCTAGTCTTTAAAGTACTACTTGACTGCTTTTTGTTTTAATATTCAATATAAAGTATTATTTAATTAATTTTTGTACTTAGGGAGACCACAAGAAGAAGAAGAAGAAGAAGAAGAAGAAGAAGAAGAATAGATCTCTCCTGCACTGAATTTGGTTCAAGGGGAAGGAAAGAATGTGAGGAGGAATCAGCTCCAGCTCCAGCTGCAGACTCCCAATTATCTTAAAACGGATGCCAGGCTAATTAAGGGACTGTGGTACAGTACTGAAACTAGCAAGTGTGACACTAGCTATCTTCTGTTTGCCCGTAGATAAGCTAGACTATCCAGTCTGAGAGGAGCCAGGTATATGTGCATTCTAGCTTAGAGCACATTGTATAGTGAAACTGGTCTTCAGCTCCAATTCCTCTTACAAAAGCCATGCGTCTCTTCCCTCATGAAAGTACAAGCCCACAGACAGCATGATTCCCTATCATCAGCAGAGGTGGGTGGGATTATATGTGGAAAGAGAATACCTACAATGATTTTTAATATCATATAATCTTGTAGCAGAGGCCTTGCTATGCAAAACTAGCCAGTGTAACATGCCAAGGTAAAACTTGGTATATTTTTCTTATTGGTTTCTATGAATATTGTATGTTGGTCCTTTAGCTTAACAAAACATTCAGTGTCACTAGCAGCGTTATGCTTCGTCAAAGGAATAGGAGGTAAATCTACTTTGCTTTGTAAATTTTAATAAATAAATGGCTTTCTACTTGCTATTTATCTACCTTCAAGTTTTAACAAATATTTCCAATGCTAATTGCTGATTTTCTATATTTAGAAGGAACAGACACACATGGAGATAATAGCACAACGTGATATTTATGAGGTGCCAGTTCTCTTATAAATATAGTAAATGAGTAATTAGCACCAGAAATATTCATTGAAATTTCAATACACTCTTTGAGAGCTGAAATTAATTGAAAGCTGATTATCCTTGTCATAAATTAATATTTTGGGGAGTGGGAACTTGACTCACTTGAGATGTGCTTTCAAGTTCAGAATAATTTCAATAAGAGAAACTTTGGTCATGCTGAGTATTTCTTATAAAAGGAAAAGGCATCAAATGTCAATTATAGCTACTAGATAAGGAAGGAAGCTGTTAGCATGTTGGTTGCTTTCAATGGAGTTGTTATTTACAATCATATCAATCTATTTCATTCTTTTTTGAAATGTCTCTAACAAAAAAAGAAAGTATTTAAAAGAGCAATAAGATTTTTTTTAAAGTGTAACTATCCCTACAAGAGGCATTGACATTTTATAAAATACATTACATGCATTTTTTATAACATGCAAAGGAATGGCAATAAGTGGTGTCCAGCCTGAGTGCCAAATATTTTTTCAAAGAGACCAAGATGCTTCAATCAGCACTTTGATGTGCATTCTCCGCTCTCTTTGCACTGGACAGGCAGCAGTGGAAATTATCGACAGTTGCGTTGGTGATATCTACAGAGAGGAATAGCCATGTCTTGTGTCTGTCTTCCATATCTCTTAGTGCATGGAGGAAGAGTGGCTGCAGTTCACTGTGCTCACCATACTTCTAAGGGACCATGCTAGTTCATGCAAACTAGTGTAGTCCCTGGAGTGCTCAAACATGGGTGGGGCAGAGATCCAGGAAGCAATGCTTGGCTGTCCTCAGTTCTCCCATACAGTCCATCAAGCTTTCCTTGCAGCTTCCACTACCCAGTAGGGAACCAAGAATTGGAGGAGTCAGAACCGTGTCTCTCCCCTGTGTGATGCAGCCAATAGACCTCAGCTCATCAAGGGCTGAAGCAAGGAAGGGATAGAAGCCGCTCAGAGTGCTGCAAAGTCATATAAGGAGGAACGTCCTTTATAGTGACACGTCAGACTGAAACACTTCCAGTTCCAAAATCACAGAACGTGGCTCAAGGAACACATGTATTCATAATCAAATACACATTTATTCTTTACCACAGAGAATTGGCTGGATACATTGACTTGACTCATCCCCCAACTGCTCACACACAGTCTGAAAAAATAAATATGCAATGTGAAATTCAAAACCAGAAAGTAGTAATATGTTTGATTCTCCTCTTACACACAATTGTGATATCAAGTAAACACTGAAAAAATACGATGTAATGTGTACAAAAAATGCAATGATGCTTTTTAAAAGCAGTAGTTTAAATTTCAAAGTCACAAAAATCAACTAATTCAGAGCAATGATTCTTACAGAAACCACATCTTGAATACCTTGTACATAGCAAGTGTCTCTGCTCAAATGTTAATTCAAGTATTTTCCACAAAATGCAAGCACAAAATAAATAACCCAGAAATCATAACTACTATAATTAATGAAATAATTTAGGCAATAAAAATATAGTACTATAGGAGAAATATTTCAATTCCTACCTACCAAAAGATGTTGAGTTAGTTAAAATATTAGGGAAAGTCAAATGGCAACCTGTTAGTCTGGTTATTGCTCCGTGTACAAGTAAATAAATATATAAATTATTTAAATTTCTAAAGGGTTTTCTTTTGAAGTTGAATAAAATTCTCTCTCTCTCTCTCTCTCTCTCTCTCTCTCTCTCTCTTTCTCCCTTTGTATATATGTAATCAAAATGCTTTAGTCAACCCACGTGCCTGGAACTTCCATTGCCCCCAACATGAGATCCATGCATGTTGACAGATGAGACTATGAAACTGGAGATGCACCGTGCAGAACTCAGGAGGGAAATTTGTCTTCTCTTTGCTTATCTTTCTAGTTTTTACAAGACAGTGGCTGTTTATTCATCTGCTTTATGAAAGTTAATGTGGCTAGTGATTAGCAAGACAGTGAAAAAAAGACATTTCTAACCATCACAAATATAATTACCTTTAAGAGACAGCTTTCTGTCTCAGGTTTTTTGAGCTTTTATCAGTGATTGTATCTTGCAGATGGATAATTACTTGGGCAGTATTCCTAGTTTCACAGACACAGCTGCTTTACATGGACATGAGAATTTTTATCTCTTATCTCATCCATTATTCCAATGCAATTACCTATTCCTATCTATTACAGTAATTTAAAGGCCAAGACTAAAGATCTGTTATGATTTATGACTTTATTATTAAAAATAATTACAATAATAAATAGAAAAACATACTGATTTTTAATGGGAAAATATTTGCAAAGAAATTAAAGTTAAAACATAAATTAATCACTTCTTGAGCTATTTCATTAACGATGCAAAGAGGCAATAAGTCATAATGTAATTATTTATGCTAAACAGAGTTGTTTTCATAAGGAGCTCATTAAGTGACATCTTGTCTGAGAACTTATATTTTCATTAATATTATCTGTGTTCACATGAACAAATTTCTACATGTTTAATTAATCAGTTTTAAATAGATTTTAATAAAAACATAACTATTGAAAAGAGAGAAAAGAGAGAATTTTTATTATCAAATAATTCAATTTTAACTGATAAATGCTGCTATCCAGGAAAAAAAAGATGATGGGTTAATAAGCTTTAAAAGTACACATGCCTGACTAGTGCATGACTGATATTGCATAGGAGGCATTATGATAAATTTCTGCATTCCAACTGGATCCAAACTCCAAGGTTGATCTTTGAATCAAGAAGAGAGCAACAGAATATATTTAATGCTCTGTATGTATCTTCTTATGGTGAATATCATGGACGTTGGTAAAGAATCACAGTAAGTTAAATTTGTAGCTGGGGATATTATTCCTGGGGAAGATGGGGCTGAGATTATGATTCCAAAATCAAGAAGACATTCTGCCCAGTTCTCTAAAATTAGTAGTGAGTGATTCTACAGCTGAGAATCACACCCCATGCATGGTCTAAGAATCACTTTCTCGTAATACTGACCAAGAAACTCTTTCAAGATAAAGAAAATATTGTCTCTCAAATCAATGCGGAGATTTTGCTACACAAATTTTGCAACGAAAATGAATCTCACACGGAGGACCTGAACCAAGCCAAAAATCATGTGTTATTTATATACCTAAATAGAGCCTAGATACCATTTGTTTTTATGTCAGCAATGGTAAAATTCAGTCTTTGAAAGCAGCTTAATAGACTAAACAAAACAGATACGATGAAAATAATATTTTCATGTCACAAAAATATGTCATAACATCTCATCTCATAAAGACACACTGAGCAGAAAGATACTTATCTGATCCCATTCAAACATAATATAAGCAAGAAAAAATCCATTTCTACAGGCTTGAGCAAAAATGTCAACATTATGCAAATGCTCACTAGATTAACATAGCATGCATCATACCCATTTGTACTGTAGTATTATTACTGAATTGTCAAAGTGTCCCCATGAGTCCTTAGAAGGATTCTACAAAAATTGCTTCAGAGAGGAATTTGCATTTCTCCAACATTTTTAGTAAACAAATTTAGAAAAAAACACGAGTCCAATAGACACACAGGCCGTAAGCACATGCACAGAACTACATTAAAATAACATTAAGGTTGTAAAGTCCATCTCTCAAGCATCAGGAGATGAGGCTTTAATTTATCTCTCTTGTGTATGTACATTACATGCCTCCAAAATTAGGGAGATAATCTGCTTCAATTCTACATATGTAAAATGGGGATGATAATCCACTTGTATATCATAAGGATGTTCTGAAAATAAATTAACCTTTGTGAATTGGATACTGCAGTGATGAACAATATAGAAAGGCACATGTGGAGGACATAAATAATTCAGTCTTCTTTTCAGGGTTTTAATAATATGCAATAAATAATGCCTGGGATCACACATTGAATATTGAGAAGAAAACTACATATTAGATGCTCAGTTGAATGAATAGTGTTTATCTTGCACACTGGATAATAAAGCAGGGTTCCCATGGGAAGAATCACATAACTGAAGAGAAACAGCATTTTCCTATAATAATGGCCCTAGTTATAAGCAGTGTTTTAGGTATGTCAGTCTAAGGATATTATACAGACACCACACTCTCCTAGTCTGTCTCTCTACCCTGTGATGCTACAGGCTTGGGGAAAAGAATAACTGCATGATTGGCAGGCTTTTTAAATTGATGTCTGCTGCTTTTAGCAGCGTCTTGAGTCATGTGAACAATCCTGAAAGCACCATAAACCCTAGTCCTAGATAGTTTGCAAGAGACAAGGCCTATGACCAGGTGGGGAGAGGGGCAAAGGGAGCAGTTGAAGCTGAATCCAGAATTTAAAAGGGGTTCTGAGCTTCAGCTGCTGCCAGTGTCTCCTTTGAATTCTTGCTGCTTGTGGGTTAATAATAGTAATAGTAATAATAATAATAATAATAATAATAATTGGGAGCTCAGTGCTACTGTCAGTGAGCATTGTGGGGGGGGAGTGCTACTGTCTAGATGGCCCTGAGAGCTCAATTACCTAGGCCCCTCCCCTTCTACCTTGGCCCCACCCCTTCCAAGTTGCAGAGCAGGGCCCCCCTCCCACCTCACTCTGGGCCTCCAGTGGCTATTGGTGCTGCTGCATGGAACTAAACTCAACTCTGGTCACTATTAAAAAGTGCTTTAGCTGCTTTTAAAACATAGATTTGCTAAGGAATACTAAAAAATATACAGAAGCATAGGAAAGAAATAATAAAGATTATCTAAGGGAAAACTGTGAAGATCTTAATGATGACCACTCCATAGGGTTCAATGTGAGCAATGTGTGTTACTTATACCTTCCAAACTGTGTGTTTCCCTGACCACATAGTCATAAGCTCTACAGCTCTACAGCACTTCTGGAGATAGGATTATGTAGGTGTAGTAGGGCATTTACATCAGAGAGAGCAAGGTTCTAGTGGTGTAGTGACTTAGGTCAACCTAACTTTGTAGTGAAGACTAGTCTTAAGTCTTACCTACAGTATTTAGGTTTACTAGATACCCAGAAACATATTTGCTTAACTTCACTTAAGATAAAATTAGTGAAGAATATTGCATCTTTTAGTAAATTTTAGCATATTACTTACACAGGTGTTGCTGCATCTCAGTGTTTTCACAGAATTTAAATTGATTAGTACATCTATTAATAATTATCTACAAACGAGAAAAGAGCAGTAGATAACTGGTTATCACTGGAATTTTCCAATAAAAAAGGATAGTTTTAAATCGGTACAGTTTTGTGGGAACAATGCTAGCAGTTACATTATATCTACCTGTAATCTGGGTAGAG
This sequence comes from Carettochelys insculpta, assembly GCF_033958435.1. NCBI lineage: Eukaryota > Metazoa > Chordata > Testudines > Carettochelyidae > Carettochelys > Carettochelys insculpta. The sequence continues at coordinate 136,331,377 of NC_134138.1, read as the reverse complement.
TTCACAAACATCTATTTCTAAGGTTGTTGAAAATGAAGGGAAAATCAAAGATAAATTTCTGTTTTTTCCAGGAACAAAATCAAAGACTGATATTAACATGTACTTATCAGTGTCATAATGGCCGCGTCTACACTAGCCAAAAACTTTGAAATGGCCATGCAAATAGCCATTTCAAAGTTTGTTAATGAAGCGCTGAAATACATATTCAGCACCTCATTGGTATGTGGGCGGCCGCAGCACTTCGAAATTGATGCAGCTTGCCGCCATGCGGCTCGTCCAGATGGGGCTCCGTTTCTAAAGGACCCCACCTACTTCAAAGTCTCTTTATTCCCATCTGCTCATAGGAATAAGGGGACTTCAGAGTAGCCAGGGTCCTTTTGAAAAGGAGCCCCGTCTGGACGATCCGTACAGCGGTGAGCCGCATCAATTTCGAAGTGCTGTGGCCGCCTGCATGCTAATGAGGCGCTGAATATGTATTTCAGCATTTCATTAGTAAACTTCAAAATGACCATTTGCATGGCCATTTCGAAGTTTTTGGCTAGTGTAGACACAGCCAATAACTCATTAGAGGCTTAAAGGGCAGCCTGCAGGCCTCAGAGAGCAAGAGTGGGAACTTCCATTCGTGTGCTACAGCCAAGTTCCCATCCCTGTGTTACAGCCTGTTACAGCCCTGGACTCCACAAACATAAATATAAATATGAGATAGCCATATCATCTCCTGACACCTGTGTTTAAACATGGGGACATAGAGAAACCAGTAATGAGGCCAACCTTGGCTTCAGCCCTGGGAGAATGTTAGAAGTGGCATTGAGCCAGTTTGTGCACACCCAGTAAACAGCTAAGGGATAAAATCATCCCACCCCTAGCTGAGTTTCAGACCTTTTGCTCCCTAATCAGTTACACTTCTCCTAAACTCCACTCACCCCATGGATGTCCTGGGCTTCTCATTTAACCCCCTTGGAGAAAATATGACAGGAAAACAAGGAATACTGGCATAAAAAGGTGGAGAGTCAGACAAAAGATGTAAGATTGGAAGAAAGACTGATAGGCTGTTTCTACACTAGCCAAAGACTTCTAAATGGCCATGCAAATGGCCATTTTGAAGTTTGCTAATGAAGCGCTGAAATACATATTCAGTGCCTCGTTAGCTTGCGGGCAGCCGCAGCACTTCGAAATCGATGATGCTCGCCACTGTGCAGCTCATCCAGACGGGGCTCCTTTTTGAAAGGCCCCAGCTACTATGAAGTCCCCTTATTCCTATGAGCAGATGGGAATAAGGGGACTTCGAAGTAACCGGGGTCCTTTCAAAAAGGAACCCCGTCTGGATGAGCCACATGGTGGCGAGCCGCGTCAGTTTCGAAGTGCAGCTGCTGCCCACATGCTAATGAGACGCTGAATATGTATTTCAGCACTTCATTAGTAAACTTTGAAATGACCATTTGCATGGCCATTTCAAAGTTTTTGGCTAGTGTAGACATAGCCATAAAGTGGGAAATAGGGGCTAGACTTCGCCCATATGCAGTTGGTTTTGGGTGGAAACTATAAAGCGGTTAAGGTATGGATCACTGCACGATAGTCTGCCAATGACTCTTCTTACAGAGGACGTAGGATATTGCATTCTGTGCAAGCTGGAGTCTGTTCCATTGCTTGAAGGGAGAATATAGTTAGATATTCCCTAGTATACTGGACCCTGTGCACTGCTCAGGTTACCCTGGCTTTTAAGGTGTGCAGAAAAGTGAAAGGGATAGGTTTAAAAACTGTAATGAACAGTTACTGAAGTGTACTGAAGTACTGGCCTCCTTCACAGGAATACTTCTCGTTGTTCCTGCACAGCCAAAACAAGTTTCAAATACTTTCTGCAAGCATAGTTTATAACATGGATGTACCATGGTTTGTTAGAAGACTTCAAGAGTACAATCAACAATGCCTCTCCTGCACATTCTCTCCATGCAGCATCTAGCTACAAACTGATTCACTCAATGTTTGAGCTGTTTGAGAATATTTTGGAAAAAAAAATCCTTCTCTCAGAAAATGCTGATGAATCAAAACAAGCTTCTTGTGGAAACATTGCTTTTGATGAAAATTTCCTGGGCTAGATTCTATCAACTCTAGGATGGACTTTCATAACAAAGCATGACAGACAGAAATCTAGCAAAAGTTAAGAGCACTTGCTGGGATTATAACAATCCAAAGTTCAAGCCCCAGATTCAAATCAGGCAGTGAAGAGACTTAAATTGGCGTTTCTCACTGCCAGATTGAGTACACAAAATAGTCAGTTATTGGCTACTCTGGAGTAAGCTGGTCTGTCTTCTCATTAAAAGTTTTGAAAAGTCTAGTTTTCAATCTGCAATAACCTGCCAAACCATTCTATGAACCTGAATTCTTATCCTTAGTAGGGTTGGACAGAAAAATAACCGTGAGTATAGTGTCTTTAAAGTAAATATTGGACAGTAGTAATAACTGTAACCAGTGTCCATGTCACCTTCATCTGTGCTCAGTCGTGGGGAAAACACCCACAAACCTCAGATATGCTTTTTCCTCCTCTAACCTTACCCAAACACTCAAAGATCACGTTTGATCTCTACCCCAACTTTCTATTTCATTTATGTCCAAGATACAAAAAAAAAGGCATTCATAAATTAAATAGGGCATATTATCCTTAATGTTGCAAATCTGATCCCAGCCCCCCACTTCTCTCCTTTTATCTTCTCAGTCACTGTTAATTCCCTTTCTCTCCTTTATGCCCAGTGCAGTGTTTGTGGAAGCTCCTTTATAGCATACATCTGCCCCTTTGCCTCAGAATTTCCAGTTGGCCAAGCAAACTGTACTTTCAGAAATTGAAACTTTGGGTTATTACTTGCATTAGAAGCAAACTTTAACAATGGCATCAAAGGCAGAATGTGCTTTGTTCATAATTCATAATGCTGCCAAGTAATAGAATTATTAGTATCTTAAAATTTTATGACATTCACAAGGGGACGTTATAAGAAATTCTTAGCAAATCTGACTTTATTGCATTTCACAAATTCAACTTATGTTTGGACTTAAAGTAATAATTAGCATTTTACTTGCATTGAGCTACTGGAATTATATATCTAATAATGTAATTTCAAAAGTTCAGCGGCAGTCAAAATTCTAATTTAAACTTTAGGAAAGTTTTCATGCGAAAATCTTGTGCAGAACAGCAGAGCTGTATGCCTAAAGCAGGCCCACTTAAACTAAATTAAATAAGTCACTAGCTGCACTGCAGACATACTGAGAACAGGTAGAATTCTTATCATGTTTCAACAGAGTATGTATCCATTCTATATAGTCAAACATAACCCCCTTCAAGTCTGATTTTATAGGAAACTCACAAACAACATTAACTGAATAAAGATTGGAGAGATGTGTTAGTTAGGAACCCCAACTTTGAATTACCCCACCCGGGTGTGAAATAGCTCACTTAAAGTGTGAACTGACAGAAAATCAAAGGTGATTGCTTCTTTAGGAGCATTGGAGTAGGATGTTGTTGTGATGGGATGTTTGTTGTGGGGGGTGGCTTTCATTATGGAATTCTTTAAGGCTTAGATGTTGTTAATGTAGATATACAGTGCAATTATGTTGGTTTCATCTTTTTGTGCTGAGTTGTTACAATTATTGCCAAAGGCATCTAGGGTCAGATTTCAGAGGTCAGGATTTTTTTAAGGTATGGATCTAAATGGGGGTCTGGTGTCTTCACATTTGTGAATATCCTATTAAATTCCTACCTGCATCTTCAGGCACATACACTCCTTTTGAAATCTGACCCTAGATGTCTTTGACAATAGTGACTGAACTGAATTTTCAAGACAGAGTGTATTAAACTCATGTACGATTTTTTCTAATTTTAGCAAGATGCTAACTGGCACAATGTAATATAAAAAAGCCTGAACAGAAGAATTACTGGACATTCAAATCAGTATTCTAGAATACTGTATGTCAGCTAACATAGTTTAAGATAGCTCTTCCTGTAACTACTGTGTTCTGCATATTAACTTAGAGTAAGACTGATCCAAAATCTACTGAATTCAACAAATTTCTGTTGACTTCTGTGGGGGCTAGATGAAGTTCTCCATGAAAGATTAGGAGCCTGTAAGCTGTATCTACACATAGGAAAAAACAAAACAAACTAACACTCACAGGACATATGATTGGTGCACAGTGTGTTTCTATGCAAGACAGATTTGGTTGTTTGTTTTTTTATCTTTATTTAAATAATAAAAAGATGCCTATAGAAAGTTCTAGGCACCTTAACTTGCAAACACATTTAATACTACAACAAAAGCACAACATTTCCTTGAGACTGAATACTGTACAGAAAAAGGGAAAAAATTCATAAGCACGGGTTAAATTAAGTTCAGCCTCCCAGATCCGAGGTGGGCTTTTACAATCTCCTGTAAATCTTGATTGTGTTTTTAGGATAATGTCCAAATTCTGTATTACTCTATAACTACAGCAGTTTCACATTTGGTGCCTAGGTAAGGCACCCTTCTGAAAAAAAACATCTGGATTGACGTTTTTGATTCACATCTGCATGCCAGTGGTAGAATCATGCAAAGAGTAATAAATAGGCATGATCAGTCTGTCACTTCTTTCAAGATCAAAATTAAATTGATTATTACTATGCCAGGACTACACTTCTTGGCTGCCAAGTGCACATACTTTAAGTGACTTAAGTTGCATAAAATTGCCCCTCATTCCCAATTAAATATTTAACAGTTTCTTTAAACATGGAGAAACTAGTACAATATGAGAAGCTTAAAAGATAAATGTCATGAACATGAGTGGTCCTAGATAAAGAAAAAGGACCTAAGCCTAGAAGGTGCTGAGTAAGCATTGAGAGACTTCAATAGGAATCATGAGTCAACTGCGCTTGATTTCACATTGCTGCGTTTAATCTGTTATCTATATTTTGCATAACTTTGGTGTACCTCCACTTTTATCAATGCAGATTATTTACATAAGAAATAAAGGTTCATGAAACTGAGGCTACAGAAAGACTTATTTTTTCCAAAAGGAGTGCATTCCACATTGTTTTAGTTTTCCTGGAAGGATATTTTCTCTCTATGTGTGTGTACACACACACACACACACACACACACACATGCTCCTGTCACTTGTTTTAGGTGTTTGCCATATATTCGGATATTGGCAGGTTGAGAGATATGTTAGAAGTTGGAGGATTTCAGGATAACACCTACACATTGTAGGCTACAACCCAACACAATGCAGTTAGGAAAATGTTCAGTCTTTCCCACACACCTGTAAAGAGAACTGAACTCTAACCTTCCATAATCCCTACCCACTTCAGTCTAAACCATCTCCTAGACAAGATGTGATGGGGAGAATCTGTGCAGAGGCGCTAAACAGCACAGCAAAAAATGTAACAGCACTCAATAACTGGCATTTTATGCTAGTTCTTCAATTTTTAGTTCAAGTCCAAAAGCTAGAATCAAAAATCAAAAATTCAGTCCAGAGTTTTCCCTCTTGACTTTTCACCATGTGCGTCATAAATTCATAAGTAAGATAGCTATCAGATTAAAGAAAAAAAGTGTAGTATAACCATAATTCAAAGTACTTTGAAAGGCTTAACCTTTTGGACCTGCATTCCATTTCATGGCATACTGCAATAGGGTTATTTGAATTGGGGTGGATTATATAAATCACCTTCACCATCACCAATTTTCCTTCCCCTAAAACCAATCAAATTGTTATCTTTCCCTCCCCAACCTCCTTTTGCTTCCAGAAATATCAAAACATTTCTGACCTGCTCCACTTGCAAAGCTTGTTCAGGTTACCAAGGTAGAAAGCCAGTAAACCAAAGAAATATCTTTAGGTTAGAAATGTTTCTGTGGAGATGGATGTCTGCAGAAGGAATGTTTTGGTATTATTGTAATGAAGGATTTAATTCTTTTCAGCCTTCAGACAGATGGCTTGGGAACAGTGGCCTGGACAGGAAGCCAAGGTCCATGGCCAGAGCAGTAGGGCCAGATAACTGTGGTTGGGGCATCCAGTGTCCAGGGCCAGGAGCAGGGGACCGGGGCTGAGATGCTGAGGGGGCCAGGAAGCCATGGGTGGCAATAGGGAGGGGAGCACAGAAGTGGGGGCAGAAAGACAGAATGGGAGCATTGACCTCCCCTGGTCCAGCAAAATCCCTAGTCTGGAACCTCTCAGGTCCCAAGAGTGCCAGACCGGGGGGATCAAACCCATATTCTTCTTCTTTGTGTCAACACATACTTAGAGGTTTGGAGCTCTATTGTTCTACCCTGAAGTGGTGAGCTGACGCTTCCCCTCCTAAAAGTCAGTTGGGTGGCAGAGATAGATCAATAAAGATAAAAAGAGTGCTAATGACCTCAAAAACTTTGGGTAGTCTCAACTTACTCATGAAAAGTGTTTAGCCCTCATTGCAGTAGAGAAAAATCTTTAAAATGTGAACCTAAAAGTTCAAAAATAAGAAGGCAAATTACAACAATGTATATTTTCAAGTATTAGGGTAATCTCTGATTCATTATTTTTAAATGCTTATGTTTGGCAGTATTGGGACACTGTACGGCAGTAGTAAGATATTTCCATAGGCATTGGAATTACAGTATCAGTGCCTGGGACTCATGCTTTAAAAATCTTTGAAAATGGGCATGGTTGAGGTTCATGTGAAAGATCTTGGAAACATCTTGTAGAAAGGAAGAGATGTTAGATGCTGAAAAATATATTCATTTAAAAATCTATCAAGTGTTGAATAATGACTTGCCATTCCAAGGACTGCCAGGAGTTCTGAAGTTCCAAATGATGTTTTGTTGTTGTTTTTGTTGTTGTTGTTGTTAAGTGTTCACCACCAACTCAAGTATAGTGTCCCAGTGTATCCACCATCACATGCAAAAATGTGTTCTCAAAATGAAGTTGACTGAAAGCTTCCCTTAGTCGTGGCAATGGAGTGGCAAACTGAACATACATGGATTGTTCAAGTAGTAGGATATCCTTTGTTTGTCATTTTTCTTACAGTCACAGGGTTACATTGAGAAGTGGTTGTGAAGAACATGCAAATGGAGAGTGTGACAGTACAGTACATGACATGATTTTGGAATAATTACGGTGTATTGGTTTTATTTGCTAGGTAATCACTTATACTCCATTAAAATTCATCATTTTGGAGTTAGAAAACTTGTTTTTACCTTATCTAAAGTCTTGTGCCTTTGAGAAAATTGTTCAGAGGAACAGTCTCAGCTTTGTGTACAAAAACCGTTGCAATATTTCTCTCCGCACTCAAGGGCTACGTCTACATGTGCATGCTACATCGAAATAGCTTATTTCGATGTAGCGACATCGAAATAAACTATTTCAATGAATAGCGTCTACACATCCTCCAGGGCTGTCAACGTCAACATTCAACATCGACGTTGGGCAGCACCACATCGAAATAGGCGCTGCGAGGGAACGTCTACACGCCAAAGTAGCACACATCGAAATAAGGGTGCCAGGAACAGCTGCAGACAGGGTCACAGGGCGGACTCAACAGCAAGCCGCTCCCTTAAAGGGCCCCTCCCAGACACAGTTGCACTAAACAGCACAAGATCCACAGAGCCAACAACAAGTTGCAGACCCTGTGCATGCAGCATGGATCCTCAGCTGCAGCAGCAGAAGCCAGAAGCCCTGGGCTAAGGGCTGCTGCACATGGTGACCACAGAGCCCCACAGGGGCTGGAGAGAGTGTCTCTCAACCCCTCAGCTGATGGCCGCCATGGAGGACCCTGCTATTTTGATGTTGCAAGACGTGGATCGTCTACATGTTCCCTACTTCGACGTTGAACGTCGAAGTAGGGCGCTATTCCCATCCCCTCATGGGGATAGTGACTTCGAAGTCTTGCTGCCTAACATCGAAGTTAACTTCAAAATAGCGTCCAACACATGTAGCCGTGACGGGCGCTATTTCAAAGTTGGCACCGCTACTTCGAAGTAGCGTTCACGTGTACACGCGCCTAAGGAGGGGCAAATTGAGTAATACATATTTAGTAGTTGGGGTTTTGACCAGATGTTGTGGTAGCTCTGGGGTGTGAAGCCAGGAAGCTGGGGGTTATTTTGGCTGTAATTTCTCTATTGTTGTTTCATGCAATACATGTCCAGAGCCCACATGCCACTACAGTTGAGTATGCCCCTACCTGCTGGTGGAAGTGTAAGACTGGGAGCAGGCTATAGCTTGTCACAGCAGCACAATGCTGAGAGGGAGTACAGGCAGATGAATCAGAGGAGTCACAGGTGGCACTCCCGGGGGAACCTAACACAGAGAGATCCCATGGTTAATCTTATTCTTACAGACTCCTGTTCTGGGAACCAACAGAAAAAGAGCTCTGAAATTCAATGACGGCAAAGGGACAAAAGTTAAACTCATGCTGGATTTACTGATTAGATGTTCATTACAGCAACACAGAGAAACTATGTGTGTTCCCCACAGTCTTCTACTGAATCATAAACACTCCAGGGAATTTAACAGGCCCTAGAGTGCTAGTTAATGGTAGCTCCCTTTTGAGATCAAGTAGCTCTACCTATGCTATCACCTTTAATTTATGAGTAGCCAGGGATAGCAGCGGTAACATAAATTAGCTTCATTGATAGAGCAGCATTAGTTTACAGAACTCACTGCCAGAGAACATGGCAGCAAACACTTTATCAGTAAATAATATATTTATATTAATAAGAACATTTGCAGTGATACCAATCAAGTTAGCAATGAAAAGCATTATTATTCTTCATTCTCAAGACATAAACTGATAGCTCCTCAATGGTAATAGGACCACTGTATAATAACATTGCACAGGCAGATTCATTATAGAGGGCTTTGAGCCTACCACAGAATTATCCTTCTTTTTCTGTATTGAAGACAAGACATCAGACTACATATGACATTGGTCTGCATTCAGCTAGTCTGGAGGTGTGGTAGGAGGCAAAGTGGAGCCTTAGCTTATGGATAGTTAAACTACTGTTGGCTGTTTTAGAAGGCAGCTACGAAATCTTACTCTTATGAACATGCCTTGGCATTATAAAAATCACAAAAAGGAAAAATATTAGGGTACAAATAGTACAGTGGCTCAAGGGACGAAAGACCCATTACTTCTAATACTGGACCTTCTGTGCTGTAGGGTTCAGCTGATGAGTCACACTACCTGACAGATGTAGAAGAAACACACACATTCCAAAAATAGCATGGATGGTTCTGTACTGACATCCTAGTGCCCCCTGCAGTTCCCTTACAACACTAGAAAGATAGACTCTGATTTCTTCTGCAAACCCTGACAGAATTGTTAGGCAATCTGGAAAACTGAAGTTCATAGAAATTCATTTTTCCTTATGCAGGGGATTCTAGTGAAGAGAGTGGGGTTCTGTATAGACAACCTCAGGATGTAAGGGAAGGAGGCTAAATGCTGAGGTAGATTACACACAATCTAATCCAATTATATGCGTCAGGGCAGTATTTCAGGTTCCTGATCAACTTTCGTCTGCTGTATAATGAGATATTTTTGCTACTGTACTGCAGGTCGAACCTCTCTAGTTCTGCACCCTTGGGACTTGACCAGCGCCAAACCACAGAATTTGTTTGACTATAGGAGGCTAATTTTGTCTACAAGCATTACCAATACTTCCACTACTTACTGAGCTCTTAGAAGACATTTAGGGGTAAATTGGAGCTAACTAGCAGGACAGAACACTGGGAGCCAGGACTGGTGGCTGTAGAAAAACTTTGAGACCACGGGAAACTTGGCCACACCCATGATAAGTGGCTGTCTGGCAAACTAAAATCATGATACATTATGGATGTTACACAATGAGAGAGGTTCAAGCAGTAGTTTTTTATTTTTTCAAATTTTATATTTGTGGATTTCAGTAAAGAACAAACCTTATCCTGAATGTGCTGTTAGATATCAACTGCTGTGCAAAAGTACATTAGCAGCACTTCAGTGACTCAAATTATTTTTCAGCTTTCAGTAAGATTCTAAAAATTAGGTTTAACAGAGTCTGCACGCAGTCCAGTGCATATAGGGATCAGAATTATCTAGCAAACAAACTTAAATTAGGTTAACAAAGAAAGTCTTGCAAGTCAATACAGTTTAATTAAAATAATATTTTAATTAACGAATTAAAGCAATTACATTGTCAGAGTACAATAATAATTAGAAAACACTAAAGCTAAAGCTGTGATCAAGGATCATAAGAAATGAAGTTAGTTAAAATTCTGCTAGTCTAGACAGAAATAAATTGGTCCAGTATAATTGAACATTCCTGACTTTTTCTGGAAACATTGGGAAGTGGAATATTTAACATTTAAGAAGCTGCTGCTATTGGTTTTGTCATTGCAAGCTGAATGGGATTTATCAGAATAAATGTAAAATTGTGTGTGTACAGCCACAAATGTGCATTTCTTAGTATCTGACTTGAGCTGTATTTTGGAAGTCACTTCCCTTTTCTGGAAACTGCTGGAGAATCTATGCCATGTGTGATATTTAGCTCTCGCACAGATATTTCTGAAGTTGTCCTTGGAGTGCATCATATTACGCAAATGTCAGGAGGGCCTGATACAAAGTAATGAAAACACCTTATGAGGACTTCATTCCTTCACCTCTTTGCAAACAGCATTCTATATAGATTGTTCAAAACTCTTTATTTAGGATACTGACATCTTCTACTTGGGCTCTAGCTGTATTAAAAGTCTGCTCATAAGTTCAAAGGTCAGTGATGAGACACTAAATGGGGAGGGCTCTGTTACCATGGAGAATTAGTTCCCATGTGGAGTCTTGCCAAAATGTTGAAGATCCAACTAACCACCATATTTGAGGTCAGAAAGGAATTTTCTCCCAGGTCAAAAACCTGGATTAATTTGGTTTTTGTTTGTTTTGCTTTGCTTAGCTTTTTGCCTCTTTCTGCACCATGGGTTCTCTAGCCACCTGCACGTTTGAGCTAGCAAAAATGGTTGCTGTCACAGACTGTTCCATAGGCTGTGTGAAAAATATGCTTAAACTGGAATATGTTTTATGCAAAGTGACACATGTAATAAGGCATTATTTTAAAGCTTGTGATCTATTGATTATGATTATCCCATTTTCATGCATGTATCATTCCTATATTTCAAGTTAGAAATATGGAGTATAAACCTGTATTATTAATTCACTCATGCAAAGTGAAGGCCATTTATGGTAGTTCAGGATCCTGAAGACCCATTGGCAAGAAAACAATTAACTGTAAATGTACTTATTTTCCTGTCAGCCTGGGAGGAAGCTCCATGGCAGATCCTACCAAGATATGTGACCATGTCATCTGATGGTGGGACCCATATTGGATGCTGTACTTTTCTACTGAAAACAAGACATGGTTTAAACTGAACACAAAGGATTTCCTTTCCTTTGGGAAAGTTGGGAAGCCAAACAAATAGGGACATAAGCCATCCTGATACCTCAAGAGGACTGCCGGAAACATCTAAGACTGAACCAGGGAAAAGATTGAGCCCAGACTGGGAGGCTTTCCTGTCTGCGAAAAGAGGTGGTCAGAATAATTCTAAAGGTGTTTCTGTAACCAGTTTCTTAGCGTATTAATCTTCGTTTGTGTGCTCTGTTTTATTTTGTTTAGTAATCTATTTTGGTCTATTTAGTATCTCTTTAAACTCACTTTTGTTTATTATTAAACTGAGAGTAAGTAGTTGTTATTGTGTCCTCATCCATGTATTTAAGTTGCTGGCACAATTTGTCACTCTCCAGTCAGGAAATATGAATGCACCAACTCTTCACATAAAATTTCCCATGACATTTTGCTGTTCAATAATAACAATCCTCTTCATACATATAGGGCCCAATATCACAAGCTCTCTGAGCACTAAACTCCCACTGGCATAAAGCAATTACATTATTGGGCGCTGTGTTGTTTCATAAACCCCTCAGTTTATTAACTTAAAGTTAGACAATACAAACTACAGCCCACCACAAACAATAAGGGGATAGCTTTATCACCGGGCAAAGAAACAAGCAATCATCATCCTATCGATCAGCAGGGCTTCTGACTTTTTGTAGCTGTCATGCCTGTATCATAATCTGTCAATATTTTTCAGTTTCTATTGGTTCTCTACATGTTCAGTTTAACAAAGCTGTCAGAAGAAGGCAAAGACAGAGATGGCCCAATTCTCTTCTCAAATACATTTTAGATCATTACAACTCCACTGACTTCAGACAGACCTCTGTCTGTTGTTCCTGATTTACATCAGCATGAGTTAAAGAAGAGCTGGGCTGGAGGGCTAACAAAGAAGACAAGGAAGAGATCCAGGATGGTTGATTGCTGTGAAAATTGTTAAACACACCTGATATCAATCAAATTATGTAAACTCCCTTGCATGTCACTGCATCTTCAGCAATATGTTCTTGGATACTCTGAAGCTTATGTATTGACTTGTCACTGGCTCAAAGATGCAGTGGCTGGTGGAAGAAATGCATGTCTTATGTGATTCATTATGGCAACAGTAAACACAGTGCCTACATCTATACTAAAGAGTTTCGCAGACAAAACTGGAGTTCTGTTGACAAAACTCACAGAGTATCTACACGCAAAATACATTTTGTCAACAGAATCTGTCGATAAAAAAGCCATGTAGATGCCCTGGGAGGCCCTTCTGTTGACAGAGTGGATCAAAAGATCAATCTGCTTTTATGTGTAGACACAATCTGTGGACAGAAGTTTTGTCAGAAAATCTCTTCCAACAGTAACTTCTGTAGACAGATGCTTCTAGTGTAGATGTAGCCAGAGGCTATGGTTACACTACAGTGATCTGTTGACAGAAGTCACTATCAGAAGAGATTTCCTGACAAAATTTCTATCAACAGAGTGAGAGTGTGGCCACACACAAAAGCCAACTGGAAGAGTGCTCGGCTCTGTCGACCAAGCAGCTGAACTGCCCAGATACTCTCTTGACAAAACAGGGACCCGGGAGATGCCCCATCTTTTGAGAGAAGGCCCTCTAGAGTGTCCATACAGCCTTTTCGTCAGCACAACTTTTTGACAAAAGGCGCTCTTCCTTTTCCGGGAGAGGCAGAGTGTTGTCAATGGACGTGCCAGTGGCTACATACACACTAGAAAGTTTTGTTGCCAAAATAGTGGAGCATCCACACAAAAAATGCGTTTTTGTCAACAGTATGTCTACAAAAGTCAGCATTTCTGCTGACAACCTTCTACCTCTCCCAGATGAGGAAGAGCACCTTTTGCTGCCAGATTCTGTCAACAAAAATGCTGTGTGGACACTCTGGAGACGCTTCTCTTGACAAACAGGAAATCTGGACCAATGGGCAGCCCTGGCTGCTGTGTTTTGAGGTGCCTGATTTAGCAAGACAGCAGCCAGACAGTCTAGCCACTCTGTCAACAAAGTGGAGCACTCCTCTAATTGACATTTATATGTGGCTGCGCTCTGTGGAAAGTTTTGTCAGGAAATCTCTTCTGACAGTGACTACTGTGAAAATATGGCTGTAGTGTAACCATAAACAGTGGAATTTCCAGATATATATCTTGTCAATTGGGGAAAAAAGTCTAGGTATGGAAAATCAGGGATAACTTTTTGTTTGTTCCATGCAAATTCAGTAGAGTGCGCACTTTTCATTAGCAGTAGGGTAGGAAGCAGTATTTGAAATAAGGGGGGCTGATACCTCAAAAGAATAATTTAATCTGAAACACTGTCGCTGCAGGAGCTTCTTTGTCACTGTCAAAGTGGGAACAAGTAGAGTTTAAATTGTCAGGTTTTATCATATCTAAACACAGTACCAACTTTCATGGAGGAAGGAGTTATTTTCAGACTTGAACAGAACACTGACACAACTTGTATTTCTGTAGCTGTTACTAATTTTTTTCAAGTGGTCAAATAAAACCCTGCTCCAGTGTTAACTCACCATTTTGAGTAGGTCTGTGTTAGCAGGGTTGGATAAGATCTGTGAGGCTGATTACTGTGATGTGAGAGAGTCCATCGGTATCCTTTTCTGCATCTGAGTAGCCCTGTGTCGGTACTAGGACTACCAGCTTTCTGCAGCTTTCCTGTCCCCAGTAACTCACCCCAATGCTTTCAAAATTTAAATTAACTTACCAGGTGGTTCCTCTGCCATTTGTGCTTCTATAGCCACTGACTACTGCAACTGACTAGCATCCTTGAGGGTAGAAAATAGCTCCTGACTGCATGTCAGGGTCATCTTCTGGCTCTGGGTCTCCCTTCCCCTTGGCAACCTCATCCATCATTTTCTCCTCTTTGCTTGGTTCACTCTGGGGCAGCTGCTGTGGTTCTGAAGTAGTCATAGGGGTTGTTGGAATGGAGGTGGTTTCACCCCCAAGTACATCATCCAGGACTTTGTAGAACTGGTAGGTTGATGGCACAAACTGGAATGGTGGTTTGTCTCTTGTGCCTTGTGGTAGGTGCTTCCCAACTCCTTCACTTTCACCCTGCACTGCAGTGCATCCTGGTGATGGCCCCTTTCATTCATGCACATCAATATCTTCCTGTAGGTATCATAATTCTTATGTCTTGTGCACAGCTGGGACTGGACAGCCTCCTCTTCCCAAACACCGATGAGGTCCAGTACCTTGGCACGGATCCAAGTAGGGAATTGCCTGGTGTGAGGAGCAGGCAAGGTTGCTTAGAAAGATGCACTGAGACCACTTCACATATAACTGAGCAAACAGGAAGAGGACTTTCAAAATTCCAAAGGAATGTAAATGATGGTCTGAGGGTTGGTCAACCAAGGCCAGAGCTGTACAGTTCTAAACTGATGACCAGAGAAGCAAGAACTGGCATTGTTGGAGGCTAGTCACAGCCCTGTAGGGCAACACTATGTCGGCACTGCAACACTAGTACTGTAGCCAGTGTGGAGCAAACTCTACATCTCTTGATGAAGTAGTTAACATAGAGCACAGCAACTGTGGTGTTAGTGTGCAGTAAGTAAGTGCCACAGTGTGGACACCTCAGGAGTCATAGCACTGGGTGTTGATTTATTGCACTGCAATTTGCCAGTGTGGACAAGTCCTTAAAATCTGCAGCCCCTATTCCCATGAGATGTCTAATTCAAGACAATGGGTCGTTTCCCTTAAAAGCTACTTCTCCAAGAAGGGAAGAGACTTGAAGTTCAGTTCTCATAGTAACTGATAAAACAGAAAAGAAAAATATTGGAGAGGAAGCAGTGGGGGAGGAGAGTCAAACAGACAAAGTGAAGTAATGGGGTGGATGTATGGTGAATCTCAGGAATTTGCCTTTAGAAGGCTGTGTGCGAATGAGACAAACTTTTACCTGCAGTGCTGAAACAGAGAGTAGTGGTCATTAGAAATGTACATAGTTTCGGAAAATGGATTGTGGTGATACCATTGACAGGAAGATCTAAACCACTAAACTCTCAAGTCATCACCATTTGCAGAGAGTTTTCAAAGCAGCCTGTTCTGAACAGTCATGGGCTCCAGCGGATTGACTCCAGGCACGCAGTCATTACAGCAGGCTCAGAAGTGAGACAAATTAGGAGTGGATAAAGGGAATTTTGTGAATTGTCATCATACCACATACATGACAGTTGAAATTGCCTGAGCAGACGAAATCCACTGAGGAGAGAGAGAAAGTAGAAAGTATCATAGACAAGGAAACCCTCTGACCTTCCACAGACCAATGGAAAGGATAAGGAGAACGAGGAGACAAAAAGTGAACTGTGGAAGATGTAGGAAAGACAAAAAGCTATCTTGCTGATCACTTAACATGATTAAAAACATGTCAGAGCTTAAATACAAGATCATGCTGTATCATTCCAGGACATATTTATCCTGGAAATTGTTGTTTCAAGACTGAATATGAAATTTGCCAAAACTTTGTTTGACTTCTCTCATAGATTAACTACTCATTTTAATTAAAAAAGTCAGAAAGCAAGAGAAATAGTGAGGGAGGGTTTTTCAGGATTTAAATGTTGAGTAACCAAACAGTAAAGCTGTGTCTACACGTAAGTGCCCTTTCGAAAGGGCAAAAATCGAACTTTGGCGGTCAAAATAGCACCTGTCGAAAGGGAGCACCCGCCGCCATTTTTCAGATTGGCATTCCGATCCACTCTTTCGAAGTGCTGTCGAGGTCTTTTGAAAGACAGCATCCATACAGCTCCAAGCCCTCTTTCGAAAGAAGGGAGGCAGGAAACACTGTGGATGGGGTCCCATGGACGACAAACCCTTCCGGGCCCGCAGCCAGATGCCTCCTTTAAAGGGCCCCTCCCTTCGCTTTCCCCTCCGCACTAGCCAAGTGCTGCCCAGCTTTTCCCAGCCCAGCAGAGCCCACTCATGCTTAAGATGGAGGCACAGCAGCAGCTCCTGCAGGAGGACGCCCTCATCGTGGACGCCCTGTTGGCAGTGCTGTGCACCGTCACTGCAGCTGCACCTGATCTCATCAGGTGTCTGCAAGGTCCCCCCTGAGGCCATGGGGCTCCCCCCACCGGGGCACCACCAGCTGCCCCGCCAGGTGCCCCGAAGCCTCTGGACCCACCCCAGCAGCACCAAATGGTGGGAGCACCTGGTGCTGGGGGACTGGGGTGAGGAAAGCTGGCTGCGGAACTTCCACATGTCGAGGCAGACCTTCAAGGAGATCTGCCACTGGCTCGCCCCCGCACGCCGTCACCATGACACCTGCATGCGACCCGCCATCACCCTGGAGAAATGGGTCAAGATTGCCATATGGAAGCTGGCCACCCCGGACTCCTACTGCTCTGTGGGACAGCAGTTCGGGGTGGGAAAGGCCACAATTGGGGCTGTACTTATGGAGGTAAGATGTGGACGGGGGCCAGATGGTGCAGGGGCTGGAAAGGTGGGGAGCAGAGGGAAGGATGGGGCAGGGGATGGATGGGAGGGGGGCAGAATGGTCCCAAGGCAAGGGGAGACGGCCGCCACACCCGCACTAGAGCATGTCCCCCTTCCTCCTTGCAGGTCGGCAGGGCCATCAACATAACGCTGCTCCATAGGGTCATCTGCCTGGGGGATCTGAACAACACCATTGCCGGCTTCCAGGACCTAGGCTTTCTGAACTCCGTCGGCACTTTGGATGGCAGGCACATCCCCATCCATGCCCCGCCACACAGTGCCAGCCAGTACATCAGCTGGAAGGGCTACCATTCGTTGGTGCTCCAGGCCCTGGTGGATGTGAGGACCGGTTCACCGACCTCGATGTGGGCTGGGCCAGCCGCACCCACGATGCCTGGGTCTTCTGGAACTCCAGCCTCTGCTGGCACATGGGGACCAGCACCTTTGTCCCCCAGTGGGAGATCCTGGTGGCAGAGGATGTCACCATGCTGCTCTGCATGGTGGCAGATGTGGCATACTCCCTGCAGCTGTGGCTCATGAGGCTATACATGGGAGACCTTGACCCCACCCAGGAGGCATTCAATGACCACCTCAACCACACCTGCAACATGGTTGAGCGGGCTTTCGGGTGCCTAAAGGGGCAGTGGAGGTGCCTCCTCATGCAGCTGGAGGTCGGGGTCCTCAACATACCCCAGGTGGTGGGAGCCTGTTGCATCCTCCACAACATTGTGGAGGGAAAGGGGGACACTTATGTCCCTGGGGAGGGCCCTTCCTGCCGATGCCGTCTATGAGCAGACAGGCACTGCGCCCATCCACCAGGCCCACCGCATCCGGAAGGCCCTGAGGCAGGCCTTTGCCAATGGACACCTCTGACCTGCATGCACACCTACCTCACACGCACATCCGCCACACCCCATCCCCGCCACCCCTACCCCCACCAGCACTGCACCTGCACATCCACCACACACCATCTCACTGAGGAGCACAGCATGGAGTGGTTAACAATAGAGAAACATTTATATAACTATTTTTGTTGGTATGTATGTACAGGGGGATCCTAACTTGGAGAAGGGCGAGGGGAACTTAACTTGGAGGGGGGTGGGGGGAACCTAACTCGGAGCGGGGGCGAGGCACTCATTCCAGGGCAGGGGTGGTGGGCCACAAGCCCCATCAGCCCCTGGAGCCCTGCCTCCCCGGGTGCAGGGTCCCCGGCGAGGAGGAGAGGGTGCAGGTATCACCAGCAGGTATTGCCAGCGAGTGTGCCTGGTGGGGGCAGAGGGTGTGGGCCCAGTGGTGGCAGGGAGGGGCAGGCTCAGTGGGGATGGGGGGGCAGGACCAGCAGGGGGAGCCACCAACAGGTCCAGGAGGCAGTCAACACTGGCTTTATGGTCCCAGACGGTGTGGCCAGTGCCCTCCAGGGTGCACAGCAGCATATCCGAGGCTGTCCTCCTCCACTCTGTGTTGGCCTGGGTGAGCCACAGGTGTGGCCTGGCTCTGGCTGGCTGGGTCCTCCTTGGCCCAACGGGAGGGTCCTCTGGCCACGGCCGTGATGGCACACTGCCTGTGGTGGTGTCTGGACACCTCTGAGGGCTGCGGGTGGGCTCTCAGGGATGAAGGACAGTGCAGGGATCTCCCAGCCAATGGAAGGTGCTGCTGTGTGGAGAGGAGGAGAGCATGTCAGTAATGTGCCCTGGACAGAGAGGACCAAGCTATGGCCCGCTCGCCTGAGCCCACCCCATGGGGCCCCCTCCCCCCAAAGGACACTGACCCCCCCCAGGGGGCACCAACCCTCCCCCAAGGGGCTGAGCCTCCCAGCCTGGGGATGCATCCAAGGGTATCTCCTGCAGGTGGCCCTTCCCAGCCTCAGGTGTGCAGGCCCCAGGCGCTGTCTGGCACTGAATGGCCGCCACCTCGTGCAGCTTGCAGTCCTGTTTACTGAGGGCAGGTGCTCACCATTGCTGGTGCGCCACTGTGGGGTGCCGCATCCCATGTGAGGGGTGGCCTGTGTGCAGCCCGGGACCACCGGTCCTGTGTGCAGGTGACTACCCATTGCATCACCCCCATCCTGTGGAGCAGGTATGCACCCCTGCCTGTACGTACCGGAGAGTCCCTTGGTGATGTCCAGGGATGTCCAGCTCCTGGTCACCCAACTGGAGGAGTGGGAGGGGATGACTATGGTGAGGTCCCCCTCCTGACTCGACACCTCAATCATCCCTTGCCCTCCTGGGTCCCTGGTAAGGGCTGCTCCTCCTCGTCCTCTGGCTGCAGCTCCTTGCAAAAGATGTCCAGGAATGCCGGGGGTGGGGAACTCTCCTGGGGCCAGGATGCCCAGGAGCTCGCTGTAGAAGGGATACGTCGCTGGAGCTGCCTCGGAGCATTCAGCCTGGTCCCTGGCCTGGGCATAGCCCTGTGGCAGCACTTTTACCTTGGAGTGTACCTGTTCCATGGTATGCTCCGTGTGGCCCTTGGCGTGGAAGCCCTGCACCAGTGGCAGCATTGTGCTGCTTGACCCCTATGTGGTGCAGGACCTCCTCATCCTTCCACAGGCCAAGGAGGGCCCGCAGCTCCCGCTCTGTGCAGGAGGGGACCTGTTTTTTTTTCTCCCCCTGGGAGCCCTGTGGGGGCTAATGGGGGGGCTGTGGGGCTTGCGGGGGGGGAGCTGGCTGCTGGCCATGCTGATGCTGGAGTGTGCAGCTGGAGTACGTGCACAGGCTGCTCATAGCACGCTGTCAGCTTCCTTCCATGGGTTTTCTGTGTGCGTGTGACTTTAAGGCAGCAGAATGCAGGGACCATAGAGCCCCGTAGCTGCCAGCTGGAGCAGACCCATGCTCCAGCTGACCAGCGCCATGGCAGACGTGTATTTCAAAGAGTGGACTGTGGAGCATCTACATGTGCACTCATTTGATTTAGTATTTCAAAAGGGTGCGATCTTCCTGATACGGGATTGGGGTTCGGATTTCAAAGTCTGCACCCCGTTCTTTCGATTTTCTTTCGAAAGATGGGTTTACTTGTATGGATGCTCCTCCTGCTCTTTTGAAAAAAGGCCACTTATTTCAAATTTTTGTGCATGTGTAGACACAGCTTAAGTGTGAAATTTTGGGACAGGAAGTGTGGGGTAGTAGGGAACGATGTCAGAAAAAGCCTCATATAAAATTGGAACATCTGGACACCATCGCAAAATGCCTGAAACAATGTGTTTCCGTCAGATCCAGTCTCTGGTAAAACTTACTGTAGCAGTACAGATTTGACTTTATAGCCTGCTACAGTATTTGAGTTGTCAGTTGAGATGACCATGAAGTATAAACACTTGTTTTGAAAGCCTGGGTGATAAAATCTAATTTTTATTGGAACAGCTTGTGCCATATACTTAAAATTATAGCATTCTTGTATTGCTTTGCCTCTTCAGCTCTCCCCAACTCATTTCAAATCCCAGAAGAAAATATTCTCTTTTCCTTCTTTGTATTTGTTAATTTCCAGGTCCCCACCCCACCACTGCAAATTGGTAATTTTGCAATTTAAGATATCTTTCAAGTGAGAAACAAAAACTTGTTTTTCCAATTCTGTCCATCTATCTGTAATGCTAGGAAAGCAAACACATGCTCACCTTTGACATGGAATACTTAAATAGAGGGTCATGCCAGTATGTTACATTCGAATACCCTTAAACTTTAAGGGGGGTCAGATTCCATTACAAGTGTGTTAAATAGTAAGGATTAGCTAGTCTATGGCAGCCTCCAAAGGTTGATATCTACATAAGAATGTAAAAACAGTCACACTGAGTCACAAAAAAACTCCATCTAGCCTGCTGTGCTGGGCCCTCCAGCCTCCTCCAGCATGGACACAGTGGCCAATGCCAGGTGCCCTAGAAGAAATAAACAGGTAATCATCAGGTGAGCCATCCCCTGTCAGCCATTCCCTGCTGCTGACAAATACAGGCCAGGGATACTGTTTCTGCCCATCCTGGATAATATCCTTTGATAGACCCCATCCTCCATGAACTGAGCTATTTCTTTATTGAACCCTGTTAAGTTCTGGCCTTCACAACATCCTCTGGCAGGAAGATTCACATGTTAACTGTGCATTGTGTGAAGACGTACTTTCCTTTGTTTTAAACTTGCTGCCTATGAATTTCGTTTGGTGACTTCTAGTTTTTGTGTCATGGGAAGGAGTGAATAACTCTTCTTTATTCACTTTCTTCTCACCGGCCGTGATGTTATAGATCTCTATCATATCCCCCCTTAGTTGTCTCTTTTCCAAGATGAAAAATCTCAGTCTTATTAATCTCTCCTCATATGAAAGCAATTTCATTCCCCTACTCTTGTTGCCATTTTTTAACCTTTTCTACTTCCAATTCATTTTTTGAGAGGAACCTACTGCATCTTCATTCAGTATTAAAGATATAGAGGCAATATGATATTTTCAGGCTTATATATCCCTTCCTTAATGACTGCAATGACCTTTGTATCATGCCAAACAGACAACTTTGATTCAAACCCCTTCAGATTTTGAAGGGCTGAAAATATGGAATCAAATGTTGTACCTTTGGCCTGTTCTACGCCATGAACATAGGTAGATGCAAGTTGCCTTCATTAACCTTTTCTATGCTTCCTTCCCACCAGATACCTTCTGACACCTAACTTGCATTTTACCTCAGACTGATTACTCCACTTCCATGAAAGGCAGAGTGGTTTTTTTTTTCCACTTTTGGGGGTTTTTTTGTTTTTTTGTTTTTGTTTTTTTTTGGAGTGTTGATGCACTGACAGACATGCATTGCATTGTGTAAATGAACTAAACTGGCCTCCAGGAAGTGTGCCACAATGCTCTGCTGTCACCCTTTTGACCGTTTTGAACTCCGCTGCACAGCAGCCAGCTACCTGAGGAAGCAGGTCTTCCTTTCTTAAATCCCTTGGCACTTTTAAATTCCCATTTCCTGTTTGTTCAATATGGAGAGCTCACCATCCCAGCTGATTATGGTGACTCAACGTCCTGAACACTCTCCAGTCTGGAGTACATAGGAAGTTATGGATTTTATTGGACTCTGCAAGCACAGCTCTGAGCCAACAAAAGAAATGTAGACATCTAGAAAAAGCTCAGACAGGGCTGGTGTGGAAAGAGGTACACCAGAAACATACAGGAGTGACACGTGAGAATTAAAGAAACTTTGGCAGGTGTAACAGAAGATAAGGGAAGTGAACAGTTGTTCTGGTTCTGCACCACACACATGCTCCATGTGATTCTCAGTGGCAGTCCCAGCACTATCACCAGCTTAATGTGCAAATGTTTTACAAAGGAGATGTGCTCCAAGGAGGAACTCTTAACATGACAGCGTTAGTGTGAATGTGTGATTCTCCCAGGAGGGAGTCAGAGATTTGTTTACAATCAGAGTCACAGTGATTAAGATCAGAAAAAGTGTGATGATTATTAAATTAAGGATCTGGAAGTTACTAGTGGATTGTACCCATGAAAGGTCACAACCTTTGTTAGTTTCTAAGGTACCACAGGACTGCTTATTATTTATGAAGCTACAAACTGACACAGTTACCCCTCTGAGATGTTTTAAATAAACTTATTAAGCAAGAATCCCTCTGTAGGTCATGGCAGGGAGGATGAAGAGAGACTGCAGGGAACTCAGAAGAAATGCATCCAAGCCTTCTAAACCAAGGTTAAATTCAGAAGAGAGGAAGACGTGAGGGGCATGAGTGAAAAGAATGTGCCAAATCCCAACAAAGTAGCGGTATAGAGACATTCCCAGTATAAAGTGGTTCCTATGAGGCCTCATCACCTTAGTATCTGAAGTCTAACATCACAGATCTTCTGTGATCTTCTGTGTTATCTATTGTACATATGGGACACTGAGGCACAGAGAGACTAACAGCTCAGGTTTTAAAGGTATGTAGGCACCTCGTGGGGTTTTCAAAAGCGTCTAGAAGGCTAGGTGCTTTGGAAGCTTACTAGATTCCTAGCTGCAACTGTGGGTGCTGTGCCTAAAAACATTTGAAACTCTGGCCCTAAGGCACTGGCCTGAGGTCATACAGGCAGTCCTTGGGGGATGGGGGAATATAATCCAGGGATCCCAGATCTAGCTCCCTATCCACTCCACCAGCCTTTCTTTGTTGTGTGCTGTAAAAAAAAAAACAAAAAACTGATGGATGGGAGCAAAACCAAGCAGACCAGTTCTCTTAGACTCAGCAGTAGTCCCAGGTATTGGGAAGGATGTCATAACTGACACTATGTAAAGCTGCATGGATACCAGGAAGGATGGAAAAAGAGAGAATAAAAGTCAAATGAGAGTGTGGCATTTAACTACCAATGGATGGCAGATTTTGCCCTAGGCTGAGCTGTACAGCAATATGTGCTGTGCAATTTTAAATGAAAGCCATGTTCTTTTCTATTTTGTTCTGAGTTTTTGAGAAAAGGAAGGAAAGAGAAAGTGTTGAATGAGTATCAGACATGAATATACATCAGATTCTTAGGGTCTCAGCTCTATTCACGCTAATTCCAGAACAAAACAGAAATTGCATCTACTGACTCCATAAAGTTGATGATTGTTGTCATGATTTGTTATTCCCTGGGCACTGTCACACAAAGCAGTCTTTGAGCTAATGTAGATAATATGTGTATATCTGGACAAAATGGTTGATATATATGGGTATGAAGTATATTGTTCCTGATTACACATGTAGCCATATGTTCACTGTGATGTTTATATCTCCGTGTGGAGGCACTAATAGCAATTATTCATTACGGAGTAGAAGATTTGATCCTCCAACTTTTTTCTGAGCGAGCAAGAGCTGCCCAGAGCTATTGCGTCCGCTTATTTTCCTTTCCTTCCTGCAGTGGTCCTGAGATACCTCAGAAGTCTGATTTCTTTTTCACCCACTTTAGAACATGGAATTTAACTGGTGCTTGATTTAAGATATTTGCCTCTGAAAACTGTACCTCAATCACTGTAGTGTTCTCTTTAAAACCTTACTGGAGAGTAGCTAGCCTTTAAACAGAAGTGAAAATAGTGCTACCAACTCTCATGATTTTGTTGTAAATCTAATTATTATTCTCATATACTCTCCAACTCCTGGAGTCAAGACGTGTGCTGATTTCAGCCTCAAGTTTTAAAGAAAAAAATGATGTTTCCAGCTGTTGTGGCTTTTGTGAAAACTCAGAAATGTGACCCCACTACATCTCCATGGCTACGTCTACACGTGAAGCCTACATCGAAATAGGCTATTTCGATGAGTACCATCTACACGTCCTCCAGGGCTGGCAACGTCGATGTTCAACTTCGACATTGCACGGCACCACATCGAAATAGGCGCTGCGAGGGAACGTCTACATGCCAAAGTAGCACACATCGAAATAAGGGTGCCAGGCACAGCTGCAGACAGGGTCACAGGGCAGACTCAACAGCAAGCCGCTCCCTTAAAGGGCCCCTCCCAGACACAGTTGCACTAAACAACACAAGATACACAGAGCCGACAACTGGTTGCAGACCCTGTGCCTGCAGCATGGATCCCCAGCTGCCGCAGCAGCAGCCAGAAGCCCTGGGCTAAGGGCTGCTGCCCACGGTGACCATAGAGCCCCGCAGGGGCTGGAGAGAGAGCATCTCTCAACCCCTCAGCTGATGGTCGCCATGGCGGACCCCGCTATTTCGAAGTTGCGGGACGCGCAACGACTACACGGCCCCTACTTCGACGGTGAACATCGAAGTAGGGCGCTATTCCTATCCCCTCATGGGGTTAGCGACTTCGACGTCTCGCCGCCGAACTTCGAAGTTGACTTCGAAATAGCGCCCGGCGCGTGTAGCCGTGACGGGCGCTATTTCGAAGTTAGTGCCGCTACTTCGAAGTAGCGTGCACGTGTAGACACGGCTCATGACTCAAAAAACAGAATGCAAATTATAACCCCCGACCACCACCATATTTATTATTTTTACCTATTTTCGTTCTTTTAAAGCCAGACTCATGATTTTTGATGAGCTTAATTCTTGATTTTTGAACATTTGTAATCGCCAACACTATGAAAGTGACTTGAAACTGTTTAAAGTGATTTATTTTGTCTATTATTTGTAGTCAGGTAATGTCCCCTGGAGCTGTAGGCAGGTGTAGTATGAACTCACGGGGCCTTGCCCTAATAAGATGGTTCCAAGAGCTAAATGATATATTCCATGCTTGATGAACTGGAAAAAAACTGGTAGAAAGTAATTTAGATTTTTCCACAGTTCTTTCAATTGTTGTACTCAAGAATTAGTAACAAAATAAGAACACACATGAAATGTTTAAACCTAATTGGCGTCCCTTAAAATGATATGACACAAGATGCTAGAAAGTGTTTAGAGCTGAATAGGACTAATATATATTGAATTTTGTTTCTTCATATAGGTATTAGAGATTATTATCTGACAGGGATGCCGTATCCAAGTTACTATTTGCAAAAAAAGAAAATAAAAAGAGTTTTCAGATGCTCAAGTAGCCTCCGGAAGCAACAGTGCCTCCCACCACCCACTGTCAAAATTTGAAATGGCGCCTCTAATAGCATGGATATCCCCCAGGCTCAGGCCACCTTAGGCAAAAGTAAGGAGGCCCTTCTGGAGAAGGAGACTGGGAGGCAGGCAAGTGAGGAATCCATTCTCCCAAAGAGCTAGGAGCTATTTCCAGCTGGTTACAGAAGAGCTTTGTGGCTGATTGTAATACTGGGAAATGCACCTCTGTTGAGTATACAATTCCAACCAAAGTGCAGGAGTTACACATTCTAATATTTTCCCTGTACTGATACAAGTACTTCTAGTGCAGGTGTATTGCACAAACACTATGAATGTGGTGTGGACACATGCAATAGAATTGATTACTGCAGTAGCTGGATGTCAGTGTAAGTTGAATTAAGTTTGTAGTCAAGAACATTAGTCAAGGATATAAATAAATTATAATCCTCCTCAGCCCTTCTAACTATATTAAATTTGTTTTCTACTGTACCATTCCTGTTTATTGCTGAAGTCTCTTGTTATCCAGTTATAAATTCCAATATGTTGTGCATACTTCTGTTTTCCTTTGAATTCTCAGGTTGACATTGTAGAAACTTGATTCAAATTGCTATATAATCCTGTTATAAATTCATTGCCTTTCCACTTAAACACTTTTGTTTAATTTTTTCTTGGATGGATCTGTCAACTCATTCACACTGAATAGTCACACAAGGGCTTCATTTCTGGCTTTTTAATGCACCTATCACAGAGAGACATAACAGTCGACTGTAGTATCTCAAGTGACTGTCTGTAGTGCAAACATTCATATAACTTCATGAGTCAAACCTCAATTCACTTGGTGAAGCTTTGGCTGACATTACGATTAAGAGCTTAGTAAACGCAATGGTGTACTGTGTTACCATCTGAGAATTACTTACTAGGAAAGAGAAATTAAGGATTATTCTCTGCCCCAAAATAACCAATCTCAAAGTTTTCTTATGAACTCTGGAGTGTTCTGTATGGTTAAGAGGCTGGGGAGATGGAAAAAAGATATAAAATCAGCTATACAAAACACCCCAAGGCATACACATGGAATCCCCATCTTTGGGCGCTGACTTGGCTTCCTTTCTATATACTGTTAAGGATTATGAATTTGATTTAAAACTGGTGGAATTAGACAAACAGACTTATTAAATCCAGAAATAACTGGAAAAGTGCATTAAGCAATACGCATCATGAACCCTTTAAAGTACATTTGTAATTGTTCTGCTTCTACATTGCAATTAATTCTTATGTCTCATCAACATTCCCTTTATTTTTTCAGCATTTAATATCCATCTAGCTGATTTTATATGGTTTTAATTTTGTTGCCAAATTTATTTTTTTTATTTTCCCCTCCCATTGGATATTCTATTTTACTTGAAGAAAAAATAAATCCTTGTCTTTGCTTTCTTTTTTCCTCCATTTCCTCTTTTGTGAGGTGGGTAAAACAGCTTGGTGTTTAAATTGCTGATAAAGCTAAAACAGCCTATAATGCCTCCAGTAAAGCGCCTTAATATGAAGAACTAAGTTTGAAGCCTTTGGTAACAAGATAAAAACAGCAGTTCCATGGGAGTGAAAAGTTCTCTCCAGACATATACCTGTGATTATGACTGCTATTCAAATGTCACATCACATCAATAAATGAGTGAAGTTGCTGCGTCTGGAGTACATTAGCTTTTGTGACAGTTGTAAATATTGTCCTAATGAATCTCCTATGGGTAATAGGACAGATAAGTAAATAATTGAAATTCAGTAGGTTTACTGGATGTTTACAGATGAATCAGAAATAAGTTAGAGAGTTTCTAAAGTAGTAGCAGCCTGATTGCCTAAACACACTGATTCGATAATGCAAAGTGTTCTGCAGGTTATGTGCAGCATGTTACCTGCCTGCAAAACACAGATTCATTGGTGTCATTAAGTGAAATCATGGGGAGGGGAGAGGAAAGCTGTGGCTGATTTAAAGGTCACTTGCAAAATGTGTTTGTAACCTTTTTTCTTCCTCATAGTGTAGGGAAGGAAACTTTTTCTAAAAGGTCTGTTTCCTTAGGAATATCAAAAATACCAACTCTTGCTTTTCCCTGTATACAGTTTCATAAGGAATGCTTTCAACACTTCTTACCACAACTCCATCCGAAGAGGAGGTAGCTGGATATAGCTTGTGCATACACTGCTATCAGAAAATGTAATTAGAAATTATATCCTTTAGTGCCTTACATAGGTGGGTTTTTTTTTTGTTTTTGGTTTTGTTTTTTTTTTTTCAAATCCACTATTGCTAATCAATAGTGGGAGGAAGAAGAGGTCAATAATACGTGACTCTTAGAATCTTAATTGGCTAATTACAGTTCACTGTTGCTTCAGGAAAGGTCCATGAAAAGCAAAACACAGAACATGAAACACTGCCACACAGTGAGATACTTTAAGAAACATATACTGCATGTCCTGCAGGTATACATCTGTACCCTTCCAATGCCCATCAGGGACAAATGTAAGATGATTTAAAAAGTTGCTTGTTAGGAACTGCACATTCTTGTTTTTATAAAGTTTAAGATTATAGAGGAAGCATATCAATGACAATCTTTTAATAAAAGATCTATGAAGATATTTCAGAGGCATAAAGCCCAGTTACTACTGAAAGTAGCAGGGAAGCTACCTAAATGTCCCTTTTTGAGGAATCCTAAATTATTGTGTTTAAAATCACTATCCTTTCAGGATGCCTGGAAAGATATTGGCCCCTGTGGCAGTTCATGGAGGCATTCTCCAGGTGAACAGCAATTACGTGTCAATATATTGTAAAAGTGAACCTGAATAACACTGGACCCAGTCCCAAGAAAGCATATGTTTAGTAAGTTGATTCATGTTGATTCATACGTCATTTTTTTATTTTATGACATTTAAATTATGTCCAGAGCTTCATTTCCCATGTTATGAAAAATTACTTCATAGAAATGAAGAACCTATAGCTGTATAAGTGAATGAGGTAATTAATTTTTTTTGGTAGGTCAGTTTTCAGTCAAAAATACAGTTTGGTTGAAATTAACATAGCAATTTTGACATTATTTAGGACAGGAAAAAGGTAGAAACAGTTTCTTCAGAGAGCAAAAGGATAATTTTTGTTTTGAATATTCCATTAAACATAATATTCAAATTATTTCAAAAATATTACATAAAGAGAAAAAGAAATGTCAGCATGATTAAAATGTTTTGATAGTCACAATTTCTAAAGAAATATGCTCTGTTTGTAGTTTTGAGATTTTGTCTTTTATTCTATTTCAGAATGAAACAAAAATGTTCAAATTTCAAGTTGAAAATAAATCCCTGTTTTGACTATCGTATGTGGAAAGCCTTTCTTACCAAGCAAATAGAAAATTATAATGCACAGACTTCCACCGTCATCTTTCTGGCTATTAGGAAGTGTATTAGCAAAAGCTCTTAGGTCTATTTTTTTTTAACATATCACTGACGTGTTTCTATAAACAGTGGCATGAAAACTATTTCACTCATAACAAAAAAGCAGTCCAGAAGCACTTTAAAGATGAACAAAATAATTTTTTAGGTGAATAGCTTTCATGAGACAGTCCCACTTCTTCAGACCATAGCCATACCAGAAGAGACTCAATATTTAAGGCACAGAAAACCAAAAATAGTAAAAATAGTTCTCTGTGCTTTAAATATTGAGTCTGTTCTGGTAAGGCTATGATCTGAAGAAGTGGATCTGTCCCATGAAAGCTCATCACCTAATAAATTATTTGGTTAGTCTTTAAAGTGCTACTGGACTGCTTTTTTGTGTTGATAGTATATAGACTAGCACGACTATCTCCCTATTACTATTTCAGTCACGTTCCTCCTTATTATTCATGGACGTTGTCATGCTCCCCTCCATAACTAGGATCTACCCTGAAGATTTATGTATAAATCTATATACCCACCCCTTGTGCCATAAACAACACGAACATCTCAGCCAGTAGTGGAAAAGAAAGGGTGATAACTGGATACTAGCAATTCTTCTGTGAAAAGCATTATTTCTGTGTTTGCGTAGTTTCTTCAGCTCCCCATTCCCCACCTCAAGACTTGTCCACCCTCACCCCTCAGGAGACACATACACCAGTTTGCACACCACTGTTGTTTAAGATTGTTTTTACTGCTGCTTGACTTAGAGCTCTCTTATTTTAGATGCCACAGATAAATCTAACAATAAGTAATTTCTTTGTTGCTGCTCCTCTCAACTTCTGACTTCTAAGCCTTAAGGACACATTTATATTAACATGTGGCTCATATATCATATTCGTAAACACTTTAGTTTACCTGGCATTAGCCAGTCTGCACAAAACCAATTTGTGTAGCATACCACAGCAGGGAACAATCTCCAGAGGAGCTGTTCAGTGTATTTTTTCTGAATATTTTTAATAGGAAACTAAATAGTGAAAGTACAAGGAATTTTTCTGAGACACTAGGCATCACTGTGGGAAATATGTTCTAGCATTTGCAGTTAGTCTGTCCAAATAGAAACGTGGCAGGACTCTGTTGTTGGACAGGTATTTAAATATTTAAATGAGTCCCTGAACAAGGAGGTGCGTGAACCTCCTGTGCGCAGATCCCAGGACCCGAAACAGAACCCTGCTGCAACCCCAAGACAGGAGAGTGCCACCTCGGTACGCTCTGGTCCCCACTAAGGCCTCCTGGAAAGAAGTGGCTGGCAGAGACACCGAGACCAGGACAAGGTTTACGTTTAAAAAACAAAGTATCTAATATCTTTGTTGGGTAACACAAATTAGATTGTAAAAGTATCAACATTTAAAAGCTAACTATTACTAAAGTTTATCAGTAACTTCAACTTACAATTAACATTGTTTCCATGTTGTTCCTTGGCTGGTGTCTTAAGATTTTATTGATCCGCAAGGCAAAGAATCGATTATTTAAATAGGAATAAAAAGGGCGGATGGGACTAGGAACAAGGGTTAAAGGGTTTCAAAAATTCCCTCTGTCTCCTTCCAAGGCCGGATGTGGGGGTGCTAAGCCCCACCTCCGCGCGGGGTTGGGTTGCTAGCCCAACCCAAGGGGTTGATACCCAAGAGCCGGTTGGGGCTGTCCCTCTGCTCCCCCACACCCCGGTACTCCCTTTTGTGTTCAACTGAGTGTACCTGGGAGGCCTAAGCTCTTCCTCAGGTCACTAAGGGAGGATGGACAACTAGAGGAGGCAGTGCCTTCTCCTGCAGTTTATTTTAATAGAGATGGGTAGGTGAAAAAGGATAAGGGAGGTTAAACCTTCACCTTAATACTAAAACTATTGTAGACAACAATTATAACAACCTAAAACCACTACACTTAACTAATAAACACTAATTATTAATTAAATGTGCTTTGGGTTATACAAAGTGAGAAACCCAGCCTGGGCTTTTAGGCCCGGCCTTGGGGGGTCAGGCCCCCAGGTACTTCCCCTCCCCCGTCAGGGAGGGTGAACAACGGAGGAGCAACCCCCCGCTCCCTCACAGAGGGTCCTGGTGCCCAGGTGGATATGTAATGGGAAGTGTGTGAGTGGCTAGGTAATTTTTACGTGTCTTATCCGGTAATGGTCACAATTAGGTGAGTTGATGTCCAGTCCGGTGTGTGAGTCCAGTCCAGTAGTGACGTAGCAGGTAGGTTGTGAGGCGGCGTGGGTGATGTTAAGGCCAGAGCGACGACGGTGGTGTTGGCAGACCCCTGGTTGCGCTGCCAGGTACGCAGTACCCCCCACCGAAGTGGGGGGCCAGTTCGCCACCCAGCAGCCTGGCCGAAGGGTCTGCTTGCCACTCCTCGATGCAAGCGTGAGCTAGCGTGCGGTGGGGTGCGCTGGCGCGATGACGCCACTTCAGGCTGCAAAGCAGCACGGTCTCCAATCAGAGATGGCCAGCGCTGCTAGGTATAGCAGGCGCGGCAGTGATTTAGCTCAGTTTCAGCACTGCCCAGAGGCAGATGCTGCAGTGATTTCAGCTCTGTGCTGCAGGTGCAGCTGTGATTGAGCTCTGCTTCGGCTTTATGCCTGGCCTCGTGATCAGCAGATGCCTAATTGGCCACGCTTACCCGTGTAGGGTCAGCAGAATCCTTGCCTGCAGTACCCAAGGGCCCTGAATGCCAGGACCAGCCTGACTTATATAGACAGAGTTCATGCATGATTCATGAAGTAATTATCATATGAAAGTGCTGCGCACCTGTTTTCAAACAGGTCCTCCGGGCCGGGAAGTTTCCAGAAACTGCCCACCTGTGTCCAATCAGGAGCCCAGAATTCAAATCCATGATCATGAATTATTCATGAGTTCAAGTTACCATGGAAACCAACTGACACAGAGTGACCTTTGCAGGGGGCTGCTAAATGGCAGCCTATGTATCTTTAGATTCTACCTGTAGCTGCATTGATGTTTAATGGCCAAAGACTTGTTTCCCCTGGCCCACGAGGACGATAATGCCCGAGGGATAAAAATTCCTGACAAAACGCATCTTGTATTTCCGGTGAGAAGATGTTGGATATAGACCTTAGTGGATTTTTGGTAGAATGTACATACTGTATCAATGACTAAACTGGCAAAATAAAGTTTTTGTTTTTGTTTTTGTTTTTTTTTCCCTGAGTAGCCATACTTACATACTGAATCAAAATCAAAGGAATTATCCAAAAAAAAAAAATGTAGTGACTGGCTCAACGATGAGTATACGTACTACCTGGGACAAACATTATGTATGCTTAAAATAAATCTTTGTCATCACTGTAAGTTCACTTTTACCATTTAATTCGTAATGCCTTATAATCAGATGTGCTGAGTACAGCAGAACCACTTGCCGTATCACAGGAAAACCATGTGTAAAACAATAAATCAAATAGGAGCCAGAATACACAACAAATTTAACTCCTGCTCAGAGGTTCATCAGAAGACCTTGTGCAACACTTATGTTCCACCTAAGCTCTATTCACAGAAGAAATTTCGATTAAGCACCCTCAAAAGAGCCTTAGCACATACAACCCTAGTGATGGGGGACCATCAAGCTGATGAAAGTCCAAACTGCTCATCTCCTCAACATGCACTTCAGTGATGTGGTGGAGGTGATGCAACAGAAAGAACACAATGTGGAAGATCATTGTCACTTGACATAGGTTCTCTTATGACTGTACAGAGCTGGTCTTGTTTTCCTTCTGATTTTACATTGCATTTCTTAGACTGGAAGGTCTATTCACAATATCTGAAAAACACAAAAGGTCATTTTTAAAACTCTAGCAACACTTAAATTTTCATATTTACCAAAAAAGAGTAGACAATATGTTTATAAGTACAGGTTGAGATGAAATTGTAAAGGGATATCTGAAAAGTTCATGCTTATTATCCAGAGAAATGACTCTCAGCTGGTAAGATTTGTCTGCAAATGTAATTTTTGCATTTAAATCAGTGGGGAAACTGCCTCATTGGGTTAAACTTCTTCCGCCGCTTTCTGTCTGGAGTACAGCTAATAATATTCCTTCAAAAGGCAGCTGCTTCCACTCTGTTTCTATTCTCTGCAGCTCTGTATACTGTGCTACCTCAGAGCAAGACAAGGCTCAGCAGACAGGATGGATTAGGTTCTCTCTTAAGATCCCCCATGTGCCACCCAAAGTTTGAAGGCTATTGAGGAATGGGGACACTGAAGACGGATTTTTACTAAGCAAAGAAGAAAAGAGCTCAGTTGGGAGATAAAGACTGTATGCTTAAGGAGACTCCAAATGAGAAATGAAGAGGGGTGGACACCAGTTGAAAATAACATGAGAGAATGTCTAGAGTGAGGAACAGAGAGAGACATCCCAGTGTAAAAGAGAACAAGTTCCAGTAAGAGCAAACTTTTCTCCCAGCTTGCTCTGGCTGCCAGTAGTCACAAGAAGCTGATATAGCAGCCAGGATGCTGAGAAGCTGCATTCCTTACACTGGAGTTAATCCTCCCACTGCTGCCTGTGCAATGCAGTGTAACAGAGTAATGACAAAGCAGCAAATTCTGGTCACTTGTCTTTAAATTAAAGAACTTAATAAGACATTTTTCACAAGGCCTCTGAATCAAAATGAGACTCATTCTTACTACAAGTTTACCATTTCCTCCTGTTCTACAAAATATGGTCTCAGAATGGCCTTAAATTTTGCAATATCTGTTCTGCCTTAGCTGAGGTACATATAACTCATTGCACCCATCCCACTGAAATTATTTACAGTCTCTGCCTTTTTGGGACATTTTAGCTCTAAAACCTTACCAGCTGAGAGTCATATTTCTAAATAATAAGCATGAACTTTTCAGCTATCCCTTTACAATTTCATCTCAAGCTGTACTTATAAACAAACATATTGCCTACTTTTTTTGGTAAATATGAAAAGTTAAGTGTTGCTAGAGTTTCAGAAATGACCTTTTGTGTTTTTCAGATATTGTGAATAGACCTTCCAGTCTAAGAAATGCATTGTAAAATCAGAAGGAAAACAGGACCAGCTCTGTACAATCGGCATGTTTTTTTAGCATACCTCAGGGCCATTGATGGGGCAAAGGGGGTGATTGCCCTTGGGCTCCTTTGAATTGCTACAGCAGTTCTTCTGCACATGGTTGGAGGGGAGGAAGGGAAAAGCACCATAATCCAGACAATGCCAAAGACCAAATTCCCTAGGTCCTGCCCCTTTCCCCCTGGCCCCACCCCTTCCAGGGCATGGATGAGGTCCCTCCTTCCACCTTGCCCCACCTTTCCTCTCCAGGCTGCTAGCACACCTGAAATTATCAATGAACTCAACAAGCATTGTTTGGCCCAAACCTGAAAACTTAAGTTTAAGGCATGAATGCTGCTAGGATAAATTAATAATTGGGTTTGTTTTGTTACAAAATAATTCTCTGTTGAAATAAGACAATTCAGGAGAAGAAAGGAACTTACTTGTAAGTTAATCTATCTATCTATCTATCTATCTATCTATCTATCTAAGAAAAAGACACATACCTCAACAGAAAATTGGAAATCAATATAAGTGTGAATGTTATAGATCAGATCCTCAACAGGTGTAAATTCATCTAGTTTCATCATCTTCAATGAGACTGTGCCAGTTTATGTGAGTAAATGATCTAGCTCCACATGTTGAGAACATTGAGAAGCCAAAATATTTATAATATCGTGACATTTGGGTGCATTTATACTGTAACACGTCATCTTGCATCTTTCACACATCATTTACAAGACAAAATAAACCATCAAAATGTGAGATAGCTCATTGTAATGGTAAGTAAATATGCCAAAATCTAATCAAGTCCACAATTTTTAAACAGCTGGGACAACCTAAACATAGAAAGAGAGAGATTAAATGTAATAGCTATTTTCAGTGACAATAAGACCCGCATGTTGTGTCCTGATTTGGATTTGGTGAAAAAAAATGTTGTTGTTTTTTTTTGAAAATCTGTGCATAACATTAACAGTGAAACAAAAATCTGGCTGGAAAAAATGTTATAAACAAAGCCATCAGTAACCATTCTAATACACTGGGCCTCTAACAGTGACCACTACAGATAATATCAAAACAAAAAAGCAGTCCAGGAGCACATTAAAGGCTAGCAAAGTCGTTTATTGCATGATGTTTTCGTGGGACAGATCCACTTCTTCAGATCATAGCCATACCAAAACAGACTCAATATTTAAGGCACAGAGAACCAAAAATAGTAATCAATGTTGACAAATCAGAAAAAATATTATCAACATGAGCATATCAGAGAGCAGACAGACAGAAGGGTGGAGTGGGGAGTCAAGAATTAGATAAAGCCAAGTGTGCATAAGAGCCCCTATAATGACCGAGAAAATTCCATTATAGGGGTTCTTATGCACACTTGGCAATGGTCCCCGGCGCAGCAGGCTGGGAGCTGGGAGGACCAGTAGGTATGGCTGGGATGCCTCCATTGGCTGGTCTTCAATCCCAGTGGGCTCCAGTCTTGAGGGGCTGGAAGGCAGGGCCACCTGCGGGGTGGCAGGCAGGCTGGCAGGTGGGGCGGCAGAGGGGGCATTGGGAAGAGCATCAGGGAGGGTGGAAGAGGAGACAGCTGGGGTGGGAGCTGGGGCACAGCATCCCTGAACGACCTGGTTATGTCCCAGAAGACCTCCCATGAGCTCTTGCCATGCCACCTGGCACCAGGTGAAGTCCTCCCTATCAAACTGCGACCGCTTCTCAGCCACGTGCGCCTGCCAACAGACAGCTGCCAGGAGCTGGGGGTCCACAGGAGCCATCCCCCGGGGTCTGGCGGTGGCACGTCCACCCTGGCCTCAGACGTATCCCCGGGCAATCGTGGTGCTTGACCTCCAGCAGGCTCTCGGGACTAGGAAGGGTGCCTGGCTGCCTGGGGCTTTGGATGGTGCAGCTGCGGAAAGGGGGAGAGAGGGAGGGGAAGGCTGTTAATACTGTGCCCTGGCCCATGGCCCATGCCCCCCCCATTCCACCTTGGGTGCTGGGTCTCCATTCCCAGTCCATGGGTGTGGTATCCCTGTTGGGTGGCCACATTGCATGGTTCCCCCGCCTGCGGGGTTAGGGCACAGTGCTGTTCATGGGTGTGGGTGCTGATGAGCACTGATGGCCATGCTGCCATCCTGGGGCTGTGCTGTGGCTGGGCAGTTGTGGGTTGGGGTTCACTGGGCGTGTGTGCGGCCCCTGGTCATGTCTTGTACCCCACCTTGTGGCCCACGGGTGTGTTCCCTGTGGGGTACGTACCTGACTGTCCACTGTCACAGTCTGGGGAATCCTGGTGGGCAGATGCCCGGCTGTGCTCTGGGAGGGGAGGTCTATGAGGAGCCCCCACTCCTCTCTGCTGGACTCCTCCTCTGTCATCCAGAGGGCTGGATCCTCTGGTGGGCCCCAGAGTGCAGGGCTGGCCTCTGGTCCGGACTCCAGCTCTGAGGCTTACTGGGACTCCTCAGCCTTGGTGTCCAGTGTGGCTGGGGGAGGAAGAGGTGTTCCGGGGGCCCAAGAGGGCTCTGAGGTCCCTGTAATAGGGGCAAGCAGCAGGGGCATTCCTAGACCAGCAGTCCAAATCCCAGGCCTGCATGTAACCCTGATGCAACTCCTTCACCTTGCTGCGGGCATGATCCAGAGAGTGGGCAGGGTGATCCCAGGTGGCCAGGTCCTCGGCCAGCCGTGTGAACACTTCTGCGTTCCACTGCTTGCTCCCCATCACATGGAGCACCTCCTCCTCACCCCAGAGCCCCAGTAGGTCTCAGAGCTCAGCCTCCGACCAGGAGGGGCCACGGCGATTTTTGGCCCCCCATTTGGCTGCCAGGGGGCCCTGGGTCCCCTCAGGGGAGAGCCCTGGGGGTGCTCGGGGGGTTGGCTGGATGCCATGGGTGCAGGATGGGTGGTTGGGGGCCTCTGGAAAGCATACAGGACTAGCACATGCATTTGCTGCTGTCTGCACACTCTCAGCTTCCTGCCACAGGAAATCTGGGTAAGTGGTGCTTTAAGAGCTGCTGCATGCAGTGAACATAGAGCCCCACAGGGGCTGGACAGCATGTCTCAACCTCTCAGCTGATGGCCACCGTGGAGGACCCTGCTATTTTGAAGTAGCGGGACACGGATCATCTACACACACCCTACTTTGAAAGTGAATGTCTATGTACAGCGCTATTCCCATCTTCGGATAGGAGAAGCGATTTCAAAGTCTTGAGACCGAACATAAATTTCAACGTCAAAATAGCGCTATTTCGATGTTATGCTGGCTACTTCACAGTAGCCGGCTAGTGTAGATGTGGCCTAAGAGTGCTTTACTGTCCCTTTCCCTGTTACAGACCATCATCTTTGAAAATGGGTACTATATTTATGGCTAAATCTTGAGGAATGGGAAGAGTGGTTGAATAATAGAACTGTTAGGCACTTCTGTACAAGAAAGCCTTTTGTTTTTTTTGTCTGGCAGTCTGCTTTGCCTATTCAGACAGACCAAGGGTCGGCAACCTTTCTGAGGAAGAGTTCCAAAATTTGACCAGTTGACCTGTGCGTATGGTTCAAGTGCCACTGATAGTTTTTAAAGTAGTCCTACTTATATCAATTCCATTAATAAATAAATTAAGATGCAGAGCTTTTCTGTTTAAGTGGTGGTTGGTAACATTGTCTGCTCTTTTGATAATCCACAGGTGGCCTGGCTTTGAGCAAGCTCCTGGCTACATGGCAGAGGAGGAGCAGAGCTGAGCTCCTGCCTCATGTGCCAATGAAAATTGGCTTGTGTGCCACTCTTGGCATGCATGCCAAGGACTGATGACTCCTGGGGTAGACTTATGAATAGTAAGAAGAATAAAACTCATAGTTAAGAGGTAGTCAATAGGCAAACTGCACAAAATCTGGAATTCCAAACACTTTTGAATGGACCACAACCTTTTTTTATTTACTTATTGTAGCTGTTGTTAGCTTTGTGTTATTTTCTCTTGAGTCTTGATCATAACTATATCTTGACAAGAAAATTTGGGCCCTGACAAAAGGCAGTTGACTACCCTAAGCTAGTGCTTGCCAGTAGGAAAGTTTGGACAGTAAGCAAGACTCTAAATATCTTACTGAAACATTGCAAACTAATTGAGCATTAAGGACTAATTGCAGGCAAGCAAACACATTGGTCACATGACCATGATATTCATCCTGTTTACAATTTGTGCTGTGTTATGAAATGATAGTTTAAAATTCTAAGTTTGCATTTGAAAAATAAGGAAGTGGGCTATTCACTACACAGACTCTATATGACTAAGTCTACATTACAGCAATCCTTCAAAATAAGTTCTTCCAGAAGATCTCTTTAAAAAAAAACCATCTTTTGAAAGATCATGTCCACATATATGAAGTGTACAGAAAGATCACTTCACTCTTTCAAAAGAGAGTGGCCACACAGCCCCGGGTGTTCTTTCAAAAGAACAGGGCAGGAAATGTCACAGACAGCGTTGCCTGGCTGGCAAGTCTTTCCAGGAGCTCTTGCCAGCCACTCCCTTAAAGGGCCCCTCCCAAACACCCATTTCCTGCACATGCTTCTGAGGCCTGCTTTGCTGCAGACATCACAGCAGAGTCACTGCAGGGACCAGAAGTTCATACGAGAGAGGTATAGACCCACAGCATCTCCTGAACTGGGACTGCTTACATGCCATGGTCTGCCTGCTGAACACCCCTGCGGGGCTGTGGAGTCTTACTCTCTGGGGCCCCAGACACACTACTCCACAGGTGATCTGGTGCATCTGGAGATAAGAAAGAGGGACATGAGGTTAGTACTCCAAATACTGAATTACTACATGGAATAGAATAATGTTGAAAACAGACTTTTAAACAAAATGTTTCCAACTTTTTCTGGGGACGGGGATCTCAACTTGGAGGCCCAGGATTCCAAGTCAGCCTCAAGATCCACCCACACCCAGGGCTTGGGGTCCCTGTTGGGGCTGAGATGGGGCTAGGAGCATAAGGCAGGATGGTGGCAGGAGGGTTTCAGTGGGCTTGCAGTAGGTGGGGAGAGAAAGAGAGTCAGCGGGAGCAGGGACAATGGCCGTGTCCATTGCCCACTGCTTCAGGGCCTGCAGAACACCTGGGGAATCAAACCTGGGGGAGCAGGGGTAGGAGGGTGAAGGGGGCAGGAAGAGTGGTGCTGTAGGGGCAAGAGCCTGGCTGCCTGCTCCCTCAGGAGGTCGGTGATGTTCCTGAGGTTGTCCATGAGCTCTGGCCAGGCCTCCCGCCATGCCAGAGCTCACTCTTCCACCTCAGTCTGCTGGAGGATGGCAGCTGTGTAGGTGGCAGCAGC
This sequence comes from Carettochelys insculpta, assembly GCF_033958435.1. Classification (NCBI taxonomy): domain Eukaryota; kingdom Metazoa; phylum Chordata; order Testudines; family Carettochelyidae; genus Carettochelys; species Carettochelys insculpta. Next base: position 136,292,290 of record NC_134138.1, on the reverse strand, counting down.
ATCTGCGGAGCACCTCTGGGCCCTCTGGGTGCAGGCCTGCCAGGGCAGCGGTGGTGGGAGTGGATGCCCAGCCCTCGCTGCCACCTCTAGTGGACTCCCCAGTTCCACAAACTGGACAGGGCTCACCCAGCCCTGAGACAATACATCTGTAAGGATGGAAGGGGAGAGATAGATAGTATGTCAGTCCTGTACCACAGCACCAAGGGCCAAGATCCTTGCCCCCTGTGGATGGCAACCCCCTCATTCCCCTGTCTGATAGCCCAGTGGGCTTGGGGGATCCTAGGCACTGGGGTCCCTGTATGGGTAGGGCACATGCCAGGTACAGTACGAACCCCCCACCCCTCTCCCTGCACATGCAGCTCACAATACTATCTGTGGGAGTGGGTGCTAAGTTTTGCCTGCAGACATTTCTGTGAGCCAGGACCCTTGGCCTTCCAGAGTGTATCCAGGCTAGGGCTAGCAGCCATGTCTGGCCCGCTTCCAGTTGTGGTGGAGGCAGGTGCCAAATCCCCAGGGTGTGCAATGCACTGGGTACTTACTGGAGGGTTCTTCAAAAAGATCCTGAGATGCCCTGTGGGATGTTGCCCAGTTCAAAGAATCCAAGGGCACAGCAATCAACAATATCCTGTCACTCGAGTCTCCCTCATCTGAAAGCAGCTCTGGTTCCAGCTCTGGCAGGCTGGTCCAGCTGGTGGGTCCCTGCAGCTCCTCAATGTTTGCTTCAGGATCCAGCTTATCCACCCTGATGTCAAGAAGGGTGCTGGTGGGGAGGTGCCCTCACCCCCGAGGAGGATGTGGAGCTGCCAGTTGAAGGGGCAGGTAGAGTGTCCTGCCTCTGAGTGCCTGCCCACACCCCTGGCCCAGATGTTCCCATCTCAGTTCTTTTACTTAGGAGCATACCTGTCCTGACCCCAGGTAGGGTGTCCTCGGGTCGCCAAGCTGGTGGCCCTCTGGGTGTAAGCAGGGGCATTTTGCCTTTTCCTGTCATCTCCGTCAGAATGTCCTCATCATGCCAGAGGCCCAGGAGGTCCCAGAGCTTGGACTCAGTCCATTAGGGAACCCTCCATTTTGTGCTCCTGGGACCCCTTGATGGCTCCTGGGGGGTTTCCTGGGTGTCATGGGGCTTCTGGTCATTGGGACCTGTCAATGAAAACGTCCACTCTGGAGGTTGCTCTGAGGGGTGGTGGGTGCTGAGCAGCTCATCTCCCAGGTCCAGCCACACTCTCAGCTTCCTGCCATGTGGTTTCTGGCTCCCTGTGTCTGGAAGTAGAGAGCATAGAGCTACAATAGCGCTGGCCAGGGCATTTCCCAGCTCCAGGTGCCTGCTCCATGGAGGACTGCTCTTTCCAAAAACAGGCCCCAAAAACATCTACACATGCTTTTTTTGAAAAGACTCTTTTGGAAGAAGATTTTCTTCCTGACCCAAGACTGGAGAAGCACCTCTGAAAGAAGCACTCTGTTGTTTTGATTTCTTTTCGAAAGAACATATTTTGCGTGTAGACGCTGCGGGGTCTTTTAAAAGAGCCCCAGCTTTTCTGAAAGATCTCCAAAGTGTTGATGCACCCAGTCAGTACCACTCTACAAAAGCCAGTTTTACACTTTTTAATATATAGCTGTGCTGGTGCATGGTAACCAAGGCATGGCAGAAAACATTAGCTAAACAGATAAGAAAGTTAGAATGCACCTGCAATCAACTTCATTCATCTTATTGAGGCATGAACTTCAATTCCTAACTGAAACTATATCACTCTTGGATATGATTTTGGAAAGTACTTAAACACGTGCTTAAATATAAGCACGTGCTTAAGTCCGTTCTTTCAAGTTAATATTTAAAATGTCCTCTTAAATAGGAATAATTTCCTTATCACAGTCTTTATTAAGGAAAGAGAATTCCACATATAACTGATTCAGGTATAGAAGCTCTTGCTGCTGTCTTAATTTAAAATAAGGGGAACACAAAGTGTGTTTTTAAAGAGTTTTTTTTAATTGTTGTCTACAGCTTTTAAAGACACCCTGAGATGTGGAGAGAGTTTCACACTTGAACTGTTTCATTTTGTCTCACGTAATTAGCATCATCCGTAAAAAAAGCTGTAAAATCTGGAAGTGTCCTTCCTACGAGTTCCAAACTAACCTAGTAAAGACAACTTTTCTGCAGGTATGTGTATGTATTCTTTGTTTAGGGGGGCGGGGGATAGGTATTATTGTTGCTGAGATCTGCCATAAGTTTATAAAAAGTTCACAAAAAAAAGCAAGAGAATCAAAGTGCTGGGACCCATACGTAACCACTCTGGTTTAGAAACCATATTAGTGCATTGATCTTTAGGTATTAAACAGACAACACACTCATTGTATTTTCAGTTATAGAGTTAGGTCAAATGCAGTTTCTACGTTAGATCTGTTTTTCATGTAAATTAAACATTGCTAAAATTATTATGCAGTGTCAAAAGAGACTATTAGGATATCTAGTCAGAGGTTATCACATCTTACAAGGAAAAGAAACAAAGGAGCGGGGGAAAGGTATGATTTTCTAAAAGTCAAATTTGGGTTTAAAAGATTATAAAGAATTAATTTGGTTAAAGCTTTGTATTGTTTTACAGCTCAAATCCATGTTGAAACAGCAGCAACTCACTTGAACTGATATTCTAAATACAGCTGACCAGAAAATCATAGTTGCTTTTCCAAGCAGCTTTTGAGTTTTCAGAATTTGTTTTCATTCCAATGCACAATAAAAAGAACAGTCATTATGTTCTTTCAGAATATCCATTTTCAAGTTGATAACCCGAGGATTTTTTAATTCAGGAATATAAGTCAAAAAGCACAAGAAAGAAAACTGTGTCTTCAGGGCACCAGCCAAGAGGTACAAGCTCCTACTCTAAAGCTGCGTCTACACTGTGGGGTTTGATGAAAGAAGGTTTTATGGGAAGATATCTTCCAAAAAACTTCTGTTGACAGAGTGCATACAGACAACAAACCAGACAGCTGCCACACAGATGGGATGCTTTTTCGGCAAAATGGCCACATGGAACTAGTGACCTGCAACCCTGGTCCCATGTGCTGTATTCTGCAAAACATCATGGAGGGGAAGAGGGAAGTCTTCCTCCCAGGGTGAGGGTTGGACACCAGCTATGAGGTGTCCACCTACAAACAGCCAAGCACAGTTGCCATCTGCCAGGCCCATCAGGATGGGATGCAGATCCAGGAGGTCCTAAGGAAGAACTTCTCCCCAGGACCCCAGTAACCCTCTCCAGGTCCCCCCACCCCAGAAATGGCCTGAGTCTCACAGCCCTAGCCTTTCTCCACCATGACCCCCTCCCTTCACCCTTTCGCCCCTCCACAACCCCTGAATAATAAAGCCACATTTGTGTGTGTGTCAAATGAAAAACTAGTGTATTGAACTATATACAACATGTGTGGGGAGAGTGGTTGGACATATGGACTTGTGGTGGGTTCTCAGACTTGGTGATGGAAGGTTTGGAATTGGGGGTGGGGGGCCTCAGAGCATGGGGGGAATAAGGGCCACAATCCTGGGGGGGAGAGAGACCTCAAGTGGAACCAAACTTGGGATCCCCTCCTGCTGCACATTTGGGGCCCCCAGTTGGGGCAGGCTGGGTGCCAGGAACACAGGGAGGTACAGATGAGTGAGGGCTGGGGCAGGGTCTGGATTGGTGGATGCAGGGGGAGTTGTGACAGGGGGTGAGGGAGGTGGCATGGGCATCTCCCAGGTGAACAGGTCAGAGTCCAAGGCAGCTTGAAGGAGGGCAGGAGGGTGCAGAGCTGTGTGGGCAGCAGCGGACAGTTGTATGTGCATGTCCTGCCACACTGTGATGACAGCGTCACACCATGCCATAATCTGGTCCCAGGCCTGTGACTGCCACTTGACATCCTTGTCAACCTGGTATGCCAGCATTTATTGGCTATCCTTGAGGATGGCCACATGCTGCCTCATGCAGCTTCCTCCAGCTCCAAGGACAATGCAATGGTGAGGTCAGGGTGGCTTGGGTCTTGGTTGGTGCTGGTCTAGCTGTACAGAACATAATGAGGGAGAGATTGTCAGTCATTCATACAGACACCATCCCTGGGGCCATGTCCTCCACCATGAGCAGTGGCCAACACCCCTCAAAGCAAGGGAGGGAGATGTCCTGGGAGCAAAACCATATGTGGCTTGCACAGTAGGCCTTGCGGCACAGAGGCCTGGAGATGCTTACTGGACCATGCTGCCTGCTGCACACTACCTCACCCCAATTGGCCAAGGGGGGTGCCTGGCCACAGAGGGGCCCCCCTCATGGGGGGCAGGGGAGCCAAGCATAGTCTAGCCCTCTGTGGGGCATCATGCATCCATAGCTTTCAGTGGGTGCCTGCCATGAACTGGCAGGCATGCCCGTGTGATGTCTGTGTGGCATCCCTCAGGTGCCCAAGGTCATTCCAGCACCCTTGTGGCTAGCCCACTTCCAGCCGTGGCAGGTGCTGGGAGACCCCTCTGCCCTGACAGGCCTGAAGCTTGTCAGGCCTCCTGCAAGCCTAGCTGCAGAATGCCACCCGTGCTCAAGGGCTTTCTGCTGGGCCGTGTGGTACACGCTAACACTAGACATGGTTCCAAATGCTTGTGTCTCATCCTCATCCCAACTGATGCCAGGTGTATCAAGCCCTGATTCCAGACTGAGGCTGGTGGGGGTGGCGTGCTTCCCCCAGGAGCTGGTAGAGCACCCAGTAGGAAGGGCAGTTTGCAGGTTCTGCCCCTGAGTAGCCTGTGGCATCCCAGGCCCTGATGTAGCCCTTTCGGAGCTTCCTCACCCTGTCTCTTACTTTTTCAAGGGTGCAGCGGGGGTACCCACATTTGGCCAGGGCCTTGGTCATGCAGCCATAGATGTCGGCATTATGGCATCTGGCCTGCAGGTCCTGGAGGGTCTCTTCCTCATCCCAGAGCTCTAGGAGGGCCTGTATCTTTGGGCCAGACTCAGAGGGGGGCCCACTTCTTTGAGCCCTGGAAAGGGTCCTGGGACTCCTGGGGCTGTTCCCTTGAAGGGCCAGCGAGGCCTCAGGGGGCCCTGTATCTCAGCCATGCTGCTGTCAGGTGTGTCTGTGGGCACACTGAGGAGAGCCACATGGCACATTGGTGTTTCTAAGGTCAGCATCCTGCCAGGGGGTTGTCTAGCCTCCCTGAGATCTTAAGAGGGCCCAGAGGCAGGAACCATAGAGTGCTGATTGCTATGGACAGGGTGTCTACTGGGACACCTGTGTGGCATCGCTGTAGCCTCTTCTGTCAACAGAAGACCCTCCATTACATTCGCACTCACCTTTTGTGGAGAGATCTTTCTCTACAGAAGCATTCTTCCTCATGGTGAGTGGGGCTTGATTGTTCACAAAACCACTCTGGATTGTCAATATACTGTGACAGAATGCACTTTGCAACGTGGCTGCAGTTTTGTCGACAAAATCTTGCAGTCTAGACATAGCCTTACTACCTGCTCTGTCTGATTTGTGGAGATTTTTGAAAAAGGTCACTCTGATTCCAGAAGAGCAAGGTCTTGAAAATGGCACTGCCACATGCCAGGCTATGGATTTTGATGAAATCTTATTAAAAACTAAAAGGTTTTAGCTTCACCACAGATTAAATTATCAGAGGTACTTCAGCCTTCTTCAGCTCTATGTTGGCTTTGGTGCTACACAATCCTTTCTCAGTGACTCTGCCAAGGCTTTGATGATTTCAGCTCTGCAGGAGAAACTTCTACTGAAACGTATGGGACCTCTTCCAGCAACAGTGAAGTCTGTTCACTGCACTGATCTTAGTTTGTTTTGATAGCACTGTTCACCATTCATATCTAAAACTGGAAAATATCTGTTCAGCCATTTCCATCCATTGGCCTAAAAGTAAAAGAGAAAATGAAAATCCCATGTCTGCCCTCTCTCGGAAATACTATCGCAGTTGGATCAAATCCCCTTTATCTTTTAGAAGAAAATATATTTTCAGTTCTCCCCCCAGATCCCTCAAGTATTTTTATTGGGATGCAAGACGTGAACAGTTATCACCGAGGAGGCTCAGTGCTGAACTCTATGCACACACAAAACTCCTGTTGCTTTTGAAGATAGGATCAGACAAACTCAAACTGTGTTACTTATACACAATATAAACCAGGTCAAGTACAAACCACAACATACAAAAGAGAAAGAGATTTGTGCTTCTTCCTGTTAGAACCTTATTACTGCATTAGCTTCAGTGAAGCGACAAAGATATCACAGAGGGCATTATTTGGGACAAAATCTTGAGCAACCTATTTAGTCCCGTATACTTGTTTTGCTGCATTCTTCGCATGTTATTCATTTAGGAGGAATTATTGATGTCAACAGAAATACATCAATCAGGAGAATGGCATTTAGTTCTGGAAAACAGAAATTAAAATACAAAGCAATTCACCTTTGTTATGTACATAGTACATATGATAATGTACATATCTGGCAAATATAGATGTACATTCTTACTTTTTAGTTGAAGCTTCACAAGGGGTTAATTATAAAACAAGTTCACATAAAAAGTAGCTGATAAAATTGGCTAGAATGACAACCCACCTGGAGTAATTTCGTACTCCTACAAAAATTGGTTGTGAAGCATAATGATAATGAGACCTGAAGTTGTACAGGAGTGTTTTTTAAAGTGGCATGACTGGAATTACACAAAGTGGCCAATTTGAAGTACAGTACAGCTACAAGTATAGAAGTCTTTGACACACAATCCTTGAACCCCAGGACCACTCCAAATACAGGAATAGAATAGAGTATCTCTGGTGTTCATTTGAACATTGAGATTAATACAGTGTTCTATAGCAACAGGATCGATGGATTGCTGCAACTACCATGAATACTAAGTTGGCCGATTAACCATGATCCAATATATTTTAAACTTTCTGACCATCTGTTAGGATAAGCTTGGAAGCTTCATTATTAGGCAATTGTTTGATAATTGTTCTGAAAAGATGTCTAATGAAAATTTTCTCATTTGACTTTATTGTAATTTATTGGAGAAGTTTTTAAGCTTCTGGCTTTTTGCCTAATTGTTTTCAAGTAACAGCTGCCAAATATGAAAGGTAGGAAAAAATTAGAAACATCCTCACAACCACTAATACTTTTGCTAGTATTGTCTTAACTGAGCAATAGTGCAGCAGCAGTTCATAGCCAGGCAGCAAAAGTCACTTAATATATTGGCTGCTGTCTTCCAGCTGTTGACATTGAGAATCAGTCTAGGAAGCTCTTTAGAGCACACATCTGGGTAGAGTTGTACCAGCTGGTGTTTACTGAAAATGAGCCAAGACTGGCTTGCAGTCATTTGACTAGTCAATGGGAAGACATTTAGTGGAATTGATGGAACTATTGACATTAGTAAAGTCATCAGAATTTGACCTTCTGTAGATTCTTTTATAGAGAAGTATACCTTGAAGTGGTAAACACTAAGGTTTATGCTACACAGATCAACATAAGGCAGCTAAGGCTACAGCCTTCCTCCTGCTGATGTAAGTACCCTACTACACTGAGGGCTTGTCTACACTACGACCCTCCTTCGAAGTTTTAAACTTCAAAGTACCGGCTCGTATCTAGTCGCAGCTCACCCACCGGTACTTCAAAGTGCCGAGGCAACTTCAAAGTCCCTTTTTAAATTTTGAGGAGTAAAACTTCAAAGTTGCCGTGGCGGGGAATTTGCTTAATGAAGTGCTGCTTATGCAGCACAGCACTTCATTAGTAAACTCCCAACACCCTACTTACCATCCTTCCTTCAAAGGAGGGTGGTAATGTAGAAAAGCTCTGAGATAACTCGACATCCATAAGAGGTGTAATGCTTTATGCTGGTGTAGTTAGAGCAAAGCACTGTGTGTAGACAGCATGTCCCTTACATAAGCTGTCCTGTCAATTCACATCTCTGGACAGGATGCTAAAATCCAGTTGTACCCTATATAGTCTACAGGTGGGGCTTTGGGCCCTGCTCCTGGTTGGGAAACAGAGCAAGAACCTGAGGTGCCCCTTCACCAGGAACCAGGCAGTATTTACAATTTCACTGATCCTCCCCATCTCCTGAAGGGGAGCAGCACATGGAGGGAAAGTGGCATGTGCAAGAAGCCCCAGTTGGCTTTCAGCTACTTCCAGAAGGAAATGGGAGCAGCCCCCTGGGAACCTTTGGGCAGCAATGTTCCTATCACCTTATCTCAGATCCCAACACTCTGTTCTTGGAAGCACTGCTGGTCACTAACGACCTAGGGAGAGTAGTATGGATATGCACCACCACAGAAATTACTACAACAGCAACGAAGGGTCCTGTGGCACCTTATAGACTAGCAGAGAAGTTTTGAGCATGAGCTTTCATGAGCACAGACTCAATTCATCAGATGCTGCACGCTTCATCAGATGCTTGAAATGACTACTGTGATTGTAAGCCAACCTAATGTAGGTAAGCTTAGGTTTGTAGTGTATACACAACCTAAGCAAGAAAACTTAATATACTAATTTAAGCACTTCCATTCTTTAATTGGTCAGTATATTTCTTCTTCTGTTAAGCTCAGCTGTGTTCTGTACTATTTCATTTCTTTTTTCTCAAAACAGAGTTGTTTTTGTAGAGGTTTCAGATTTTATCCAAATATTTGCTTTGCTATATGAAACTGTCATGCTTATTTAAAGGATAGGTTTTTGGTTTTTTGTTTGTTTGTTTATTCTCCATGCATGAAAAACTATCACTATAGAAAGATAAAAAAGACAGGAAGAAGGTCAGAACACAGGAACTAGCACTTGTTACCTATCTAAGCTATCTCTTTGATGTTTCCTAAGGGGTACGTCTACACTGGGAACTAACTTCAGAGCTAGGTACTACTTCAAAGAAGCCAGAAGAGAGCCTACACATATTTTCCCTTACTTCAAAGGGAGCCCAGTTTTGAAGTTCTTACTCCATTCCTGGGAAGTTTAATTTTGAAGTAGGGTGCGTGTGTGTAGACGATCATTTTCGAAGTGGCTTACTTCTAAGTTGTACTTTGAATTGAGCAACTTTAAAGTTATTTTTGCAGTGTAGACACAGTCAAGCTGTTTTCAGCATGATTATCAAATAAGCATATATATTTTGTCTATTTTGTTTATTAGATAATGAGCTTTCATGAGTAAGATCCACTTCTTCAGATTTGGAGCAGATAATAAGACCCCATGGTTTATCTAGTGGGATGGGGGCAGGGAGAAAGGAGGAGGAGGCGAAGAAAAAAAATTAAGAGTTGAAAGAAATTGAACTTAATGTCTAATACACAAGTGATAAATGTATTTTTAAACATTTCTATAAATTTTTCACATGCTTTATTTAAAATATAATGATTAGCTAAATCTTTCTTAAACTTTGGAGGCATTTCAAAGGTAGCATTTTACAGGATACTCATAAAAGAAACAAGAGGTATGCTGCTATTTTTCTCTGCATTTTCTGAATATGGGAGAAGAAAAGGCTTTAATAAGAATATAAAACAGATAGATGATCCTGTGTTGTATGGCCAAACTTAAATTAATGTGAAAGGTAGAAGTAGAATGTGTTGAGACATGGGCTTTAGGCCGAGGTTTCAAAATGATAATTTGAGTAATTCTAAGAGCACCCAGGAAAGAAGGTTGATGATTCTGTCGAGTGCATTGAATGAATAGTCATAATGGTGGTGGATTATGCTGTGGTTTCGGAGAGAAAAACTAAACTTGACAACTGTAGCACATAGGAAAAAGATAAGGAAATGTCTGTTGTGCAATGATGGGCTACGTCTACATGTGAAGCCAACATCGAAATAGCTTATTTCGATGTAGCAACATCGAAATAGGCTATCTCGATGAATAACATCTACACGTCCTCCAGGGCTGGCAACGTCGATGTTCAACTTCAACGTTGCGCGGCACCACATCGAAATAGGTGCTGCGAGGGTACGTCTACACGCCAAAGTAGCACACATCGAAATAAGGGTGCCAGGCACAGCTGCAGACAGGGTCACAGGGAGGACTCAACAGCAAGCCGCTCCCTTAAAGGGCCCCTCCCAGACACAGTTGCACTAAACAACACAAGATACACAGAGCTGACAACTGGTTGCAGACCCTGTGCCTGCAGCATGGATCCCCAGCTGCCGCAGAAGCAGCCAGAAGCCCTGGGCTAAGGGCTGCTGCCCACAGTGACCATACAGCCCCGCAGGGGCTGGAGAGAGAGCATCTCTCAACCCCCCAGCTGATGGCCGCCATGGAGGACCCAGCAATTTCGACGTTGCAGGACGCGGATCGTCTACACGGTCCCTACTTCGACGTTGAACGTTGAAGTAGGGCGCTATTCCGATCCCCTCATGAGGTTAGCGACTTCGACGTCTCGCCGCCTAACGTCGAAGTTAACTTCGAAATAGCGCCCGACGCGTGTAGCCGCGACGGGCGCTATTTCGAAGTTAGTGCCGCTACTTCGAAGTAGTGTGCACGTGTAGACACAGCTATGGTGAGTTAAAAAGACAGAGAGGGAAGTAGGATTGCCAAATAGAAGCTAGGGACATTTCCAAGAAAATAAGTTAGAAGGGACCATTACAATCACCCAGCCTGAACTCCTACATAATTCAATACATAGAATTTCACCCAGAACTGAGACCATAACTATTGGTTGAGACATGGCATATCTTTCAGAAAGACAGCCAGTCTGTTTGAATGGGTAATTAGCATTACATTAAATGGTAACCATTTTCTAGACTGAATTGATCAATCTTCAGATTTCTGGAACTGACACATGCTAATCCTTTCTCTGGTAGTTTAAAGCCCTCTACGGTTGAAAATATATTTTGAGATGTGGATCTCAAACCTAAACACAATATTCCAGTAGTGGCCTCACTGATGCTAAATACAAAGGTAACACTGTCACCCTGTTTCTCAACAAAATTTCCTTGCTTGTATATCAAAGGATTTTACCAGCCCTGCTAGCCCCAGCACCTCACTGAGGCTACAGCTACACTATGAAATACATTCAAATTCATTTATATCAAATTTATAATTCTGGAATATATAAGTTTGACTAGTAACAGAGCTCACCAAATAAATAATTTTGTCAGTCTTTAAAGTGCTACTTGACTGATTTTTTGTTTTTATATAAGTTTGAATTTGACTAGGCTCACCTCCCACATGCTCCTCGCAAAGTTGATTCATTGCTGCCACACTCCAACTGGCAAACATCAATTGTTGCAGTTGTACCTGGTGGGAACCTACCTCATGGTTCCTGCATCCCCATAGCATTCTGGGCACACTGGCTGGTCTTTGACATTTTTTTCCCACACTGCATTTTCCTCATTCCCCTTCCATGCCAAGCAAACACCATTTTTTCCCATTGAAAGGAAGGAAAAGTAGGGTGTCCACACAGATAGCAAAAAAGTTTACAGAATTGTCTTTCTTCTGTAGGTGAATTCTCAACTGGCTGTCCACTGAGTGTCCCCCCTCTCGTGATTGCATCCAATCCCTGAAAATAATACAGGGACCCTGACTGCATTCTCAAAGTTAGAAGAAAGAAGATAGAAAAGTCTAAGAAAAAATACTTTTGTCTTTATTGAAAATAATACAGGGACCCCGAAAAGCATGAAGAAAGAGGAGATAAGAAAGTGTTTGAGAAAACAATTGCTGCTGGGAGAGTCTTTGGCTTTCTGGTGCACTATAAGTTTCTGTGCAACAACGGTGTTCTCAACTGGCCATCCACTGAGTGTCCCACCTCCCATCATTGCATGTGATCCCTGAAAATAATCCAGGGGCCCAGACTGTATTATAAAGTTAGAAGAAAGAAGATAGAAAAGTCTAAGAAAGAAGAATTTTTGACTTTCCCCTTCACCACAGACATGTTGCCAACACAGTTGATGGCAGTGAAATATCATACACTGCACTTATAACGCAAACTGGAAAATGAACTAGTGCCCCCTGCCACACCCTGTGTTTCTGAGGGGGTCAAAGTGAGAAGACAGAGCACAGATATTAGCAAAAAGATTTTATAATCGAAATATAAAACCAGAAGGTGTCTGCAATGGACAGCAAGCTCCTGACAATATTTTTGGTGGGGTGGAAATGGGGGGGATGCTGTGGTCTGCGGCTGTTGAAGTAGCTCTCCCCTCGACTATCTTAGTCACCAGGGGAGACTCCCCGCCAGTGTCAGCAAGCCCCAGTGGTCCCAAGCTATGAGCATGGGGGGATCAATGGGGGACCAGTGGAGGTGATCCTCCCTGAGTGTCTTTTTAGGCACTGGGGGACTTCCCCACAGTGGCAGCAACCCCCAAATATCTTAGTTGCTGGGGGGACCTTGTCCCAGGTGGCTGCAAGCCCCCAAATATCTTTCCTGCCTTGGAGCCCTGAAGATGCACAAGCTAGGACATGGTGATCTCTTACATGGTCAGCACCGAACAGCTGGCACATCCTTTAATGGGGTCAGAGGCTACCCACGTAATGTGGCAGAGCACGGAAAAGACCCAGACAGCATGGCACTTTTGGGGGAGGTAAGGGGGTTTGCACACACATGTAAACAGCTGAGAACAGGTTTCTTGGCGACTTATGCAAACGTGACCCCCCATAACAGCCTTGAAGCTATATGGTGCAATGGGGCAGCAGCTGGCACCAGGCAGCACAGAAAAAAATAACAAGTGTAGAGACAGAGCCACGAACTGCCTGCAGGGGCTATTTGTATTGGTAGATGCACTCACAGGGCTAATAGGAAAGAAAGAAAGACATTTCTCAGGCTCTTATACAAACATGAGCCTACAGCCACAGGCTAGCTGTTTCGAAATTCACAGTCTTCCTGTTATCTACTTTATTGGAGAGCAGCAGCCAGAGTGGAGCAATGAGAGGCATTATGGGTCACATACAGGACATCTCTGGAGGCTAATAAATTCAGTTTTAAGATGTGGCTCTTCCACACTGGCCTTCAGTCAAACTTCTGAATTTGAGCATGACACTACACCTGTCAGGTAACTGCAATATTGTAATCTCGATATTAGTGCTCCCTAAATTGAGCTAATGCTATTTACAGTGAAGACAATCACATGGTAATATTGAGCTAACTGCTTTAAATTCGAATTTATCTTGTAGTGTAGATACAGCCTGAGAGTTTATGTTCAGGTGGTTATCCATCATGACCCTTAAACCCTTTAACCAAAAAGCCACATTTTTCCTCTCTGTCCTCTCCCATCTTTGGTTTTCTACTCCTTTTCCTGCCCCACCCTTTTATTTTTTCTTCTGCCAGTATGCCTAAACCATCTCCAGTCCTATGTATCCCACAGAATCACAGAATCACAGGGCTGGAAGGGACCTCAGGAGGTCATCTAGTCCAGCCTCCTGCTTCGAGCAGGATCAACCCCAACTAAGTCATCCCAGCCAGGACCTTGTCCAGCCGGGACTTAAAAACCTTAAGGGATGGAGAATCCACCACCTCTCTAGACAACGCATTCCAATGCTTCACCACCCGCCTGGTGAAGTAGTTTTTCCTAATATCTAACCTACACCTTTCCCTCTTCAACTTCTGACCATTACTCCTTGTTCTGCCATCTGACACCACTGAGAACAGTTTCTCACCCTCCCTTTTAGCGCTCCCCTTCAGGAAGTTGAAGGCTGCTATTAAATCACCTCTAAGTCTTCTCTTCTGTAAACTAAACAAGCCCAGATCCCTCAGCCTATCCTCATAGGCCTTGTGCTCCAGCACCTTAATCATTTTTGTTGCCCTTCACTGAACCTGCTCCAGCAAATCCACCTCCTTTTTATACTGGGGGGCCCCAAACTGGACACAACATTCCAGATGTGGCCTCACCAGTGCTGAATAAAGAGGAACCACATCAGATTTCTTTTGGCCCAGTCCTCCAATTTATCCAGGTCCCTCTGGATTCTCTCTCTGCCCTCCAATGCATCTACCTCTCCCACAGCTTCACGTCCACAGCTGTTAAAGGTATGTAATGTGAACATTACTGGGGGCTATTTTCTTCTGCTTCCTAACCTGCAGGACTCCATTAAAGCTACATAATTCAAATCCTAGTTTCCAAACACACAAATCTTGGTTTGCTTGCTGCCTAAGTTAAGTTGGTACCAATAGGAGCTGTTGGAGAGCTGTCCTGGAAACAAAATTTAAGATTAGAACATTTCCAAACATAGCAGATGGTCTGTGAAATCAATGCAATAGGTCAGTGCCTCTGAGATAAGAACTGTTTAGTTTCTGTGTTAATTTATATTTTTTGGATCCCTGAATTTCCTGGTTTTACCTTGGGCTGAGGTCAGAAGTACTAATATATTAAAGGGGGCTGTTTTGTTTTTATTGCTGGCTATAGCTGTGCAGGAATTAGAACTTCGATCCCATGGGGAGAAAAATTGCATTTCCAATGTTTTTTCTGTTGTTGTTGTTGTTGGTTAGATCCAGAACCAACTGGGAGTGTATGGGTGGGCTGTGAGAGGACTGTCCATTAGAAAATGTAATTCTATCTTTTAAGAAACATCAATTTTGCTAAAAAAAAATCTGCCTGGGAAGGTATCTCCACTACTAGTTTGCTTCTAAACGGCAGTCCTCCACTGGGCCCCAGAGAGTCATCAACCCAGATACCTAGGGAGCCAAGCAGTGCACTCAGCTGTTGCAACTTTTGGGAGAACTGACAGATTCCATTGGAAACCTGTTTTGTCAGAAAAGTATTAAGACATCCTTCAGCAAAAAAATAAAAAAGAAGAAATCTCACAAGAGACAAAAAAATTCCTAGACCAAGTTTGAAAATGAAAGAGTTGAGATGGCTCAGATAAGAAACTATTATTTTCCCTCTATTTATTATATTTGAATTGTTATTGCTTTGATTTTTTGAAAACTTTAGGATGGTATAATTCCTCATACAGTGGCAAGTTGATCTATGTTAGTCTTCCTTATGATTGTAACAATTGAATTGTTCTTTATAATTTTTGTTCAGCTTTCACTGATGGGCAAGTAAGCATTTGCAATTACAAGATAATATAGAAATCTCTGGTGTCTTGACTCTTCTGGGAAGTATATAATTGTTTAGAACTGAATCTCAGGTGGATTGGTTTTAATTTAAAAGTTAATGCCTCTTGCAAGGTAAATGAATAACATGATGTACCTTTGTTCAGACAGATATGGGCAAAAATCACAAAGGAAAAAAATCATTCTATTTTGAGGTTGAAGATTTCACTTAACTATATCACAGTGTGATGGGGTGTATCAATGCTGCAATGGGCCTGAAAGAGTTAATCTGTTTCACCTGGTTGAGGAAGGCCCTCCCCCATAGACATGCTGGGCATGCTCGAGCTGGATGCTGGCTATAAATGCCTATGGAGCTGAGCAGTCAGGGCTGACTGCCATGGGGGAAAGAGGTGTCATGGGAGTTTCAGGACAGGAAGCACAGATGGACCAAGCCATGAAGGCCAGCCCACAAGGGACTGTAGGGGATGTCCCAGACAAGAGAGAAAGGATGGAGAGGACTACCTCAGGAGCCTAGCAGAGATCAGCCCAGGGATGGGGACTCCTGGGAGCTCGGTGTACTGCAGTGGGATTCTCTGCCAAGCTAGCAGTGACAGAGCCCTGGGGTGTGACCTGGTGGAAAGGGATGGCCTGGTCGCCATATAGCCTCCTAACTAATGCTATACAGGAAACTAAGCCTATTGTTTCTCGTGGGCCAGTAGGCCATACTACCCTGACCATGGGGGAACTAAAGTGACTCTTTGGCTGCCAGGCTGTACTACTATGATCACAATGGATTTATATAGAGAGAGAGACTTTGGCCACTGGTCTGTACTACCCTGGCCATAGGGAGAGTTATGTGGATTTTGTGACTGTTAGGCCAGACTACCCTGAAAGAGAGAGGGGCAGAGAAATGGACATTGGCTGCTAGACCACACTACTCTGGGAGAGAAGGGGTCAAAAGCAGTTCAAAGGGCCACAGAGGTCTCAATGCCACCCTCACAAGGAGATGGGAAAGGTGCCTTGCAACACACAGGCTATCAGAGTTGTTTTAGGCTTATGTGTGGCCATTCAGTTGTTTTAATGAGGGAAGGATGACTTTTTTATAAATCTAAGTTGTTATGAGTGCCACATACATGAACTTAATTATCCTGAGACTCTGATTTCCCTGTGGCCTTTGGCCAATCATCTTGCTGGAAGTTCTTTTAAAATGTCAAACCCCTGAACATCTTCCAACAGCTAATTTTCTTTTCACCTTTTTTCTATTTTTAATACATAACTCATCAGACTGCTAGAGAAAGCTTACTCCTAGTCCCCAAAGTGTGAAACTGCTTGAAAATCAGTTATAAGAAAGATTCAGTCCTCGACCAGCGATAGCCTTTCTACAGCTATAAATATAGCAAGTTTAATTTCAGATGGCTAACAGCTCTGCCAGGCTACACACAGGCATTTAATGCCTTTGGGGAAAACCACATTACAGGTAAGACAGAGAAAGAAGGGCAGGTTTCAGGAGGGACTTAGTTTTACTGAAAGAACTGAAGCCAGGGGACTGCTGGTTCCAAACAAATTTCAACATGCAGCATGGTTTTCTATGCATGCCCAATTAAAAACAAAGCTTCTTATAACTCATGACTTATTGCAAATTAAAGAAGAATAAATCCCCAGCTTCACAAAAGGACACAGCACTCACTTCTTACCCCAGAGGACAAGAGCAACCTCATTTTAAAACTGGCATTTTTATTATTTTTATTGAGAGGGTTTTTTTTTCTCTTTTCTTTTTTAACTATTAGAGACAAATTTTGGAGCATTGGACTGGAGCTAAGGCAAATGAGACAGTGGCCTTTACAGGTGGAGAGATACAAGAAAGCAACTTAATAAATCTGAAAACACAGCAAGAATAGTTTTTCTCCATAACACATACATTAATCATGTTTGCAATTTGATAGTCTGGTAAGATTTACAGTTATTGTCAGGGCTTTAGGTTGCAAACTTTGTTATCATTTGAAACTGATTAGACTCAGCATTTCTGCTTTTCCCATTCCACTGCAGACTTCCTTACAATCCTCAAGATTATATTGCTACACAGGGATCTACTTATGGCACTATTTTAAATACAGCTTGAAGCTGAATTGTTAAGACCATCTTAATTTGTAGTATGTTCTTTTATTTTAGTTTTTATTTATAACCATGAATCTAATGATATAGAACAAGCCAAAGAGATACTGAATACAACTTCTTAAAACCTGAACAACTCACTCACAGTGCTATAATCCAGACCAAACATTTCTACCTCATAGTCATTCATATTCAAACTCATAACGATACAGTTCTACTTCTTCAAATAAGAGATTTTTGTGAGTCATACCAAAAGCAATACATCAGCTCTCCCTACTGGCTATGCAGGAGAGATTAGTTAGACAGCATTCTCCTAACCGTTCATTCATTTCTGCTGATATCAGCTAAGACATTGTTATTTAAAATAAATAAATAAATAAATCAAGCAGTGTTATATCAGACTAGCAATGTGAAAAGATTCTTTTCAGGTGAGCATTTCATCAACAAATTGAGATGTGTATCACCTGGTTCTAGAAAAGAAAGAGAACTGTGCTAAACAATCATTTTAAATGCTGCTCTTAGAAATGTTGCACAATTATGGCCATTTCTAATGAATTGATTATAGTTACCATGCACATTTCAATCATTTGTAAAAGTGTCTATTTAGCTGTCTGTTTATAAAAGGATTTTTTTTTCTTTATGAGCAACCAGAGAGGCTTTATTAAAGCAACTGCAAATTTTTTGTACATTGGTGCATTGTTTCAGGATAAGATCATAGTAATTGTAATGCCTTTATAAATTGTTTTGTGAATCATTAATCCTTCCTTTCCTACCAACATTACGGGAAGACACACAGTTTAACCTCTATTGATCAACCTGGAAAATGTAACAATATTGGATACAAATGGCTAAGATTTGACAAGTTGTCTTCAGGAGAATTCTTGCTTAGTGTTTTCTATGTCTTTTGTAACAAGACACGTACAGAATCAAATTGTAATGGACTCTACGACACAAATTGCAGTGGTCAAAGCTCTCTAATTTGTCTTAATGGAAAAACCGAAGAACCCGAGTAATCCACAGGACTGCCATCCTATAAACTCTTGCCAAGGTCAGGCCAAACATTTCAGGTAGATTCAGCTGCTGTGAAATTAATGGTAACTTAATATAATTACATAATCAGCTGTTTGTTTACTGTCACTTGGAGGAGTAATTATTCTGCAAGGTCATGCACTGTCTACTTTAATCAGTCTGTTACCAGAGAGCTTTTATGATTAAATTTTATGTTTATTACTAGATGTTTATGGACAGCAGTGACTTAGAAACTCAGGAAAAGAATGATGGAACCAGTTATCCAAGCTTCCTGCTGATAAAATTAAAAAAGTTCATTTTTTTCCTTCTTGTTTTAAACAAAAATAATTAGAATACTATTTTTTATTTTAGCTCCTGAGATGTCTTGTTTCTGGTAATACTATTTCAAAGCTACTTTGGAAGTAGTAAGGTCCTTGTATTCCCTTCCATCAACCAAAAGCAATAAAGCATTACAATTTTCTACTCATTCTATTCACAGAGTTACAACTAAAGCAGAAGAAATTCAAGGACTTTCTTACATATTTTACACCCATACCCCTAAGCAATGTAACACAAATCCAGGTGCACAAAGCGTGAGTGACTTTTTGTGATGAAGTGTTGCATTTGTATAAGTAGTTAAAAATTCATTAAGCATATTCATTAAATATATTTCCATTTTTCTGCTGGTAAATTCAAAGGTTGCATGACCTTACTATGGCATGAAAACCACAACACAATATATTTCCTATGCAGCACAGAGTAACAGAAAACAAAACCCTACATTTTGTAACTGTACCAAAAACAATGTACCCACAGTTAGTGCAGTGTCTTATCAGTACTAAGCAAGGGGCACTGGCGCACTTAGAGTGGGAGAAGTGAAATGTTAAGGCTGTGGCCACACTAGCCCCTCCTTTGGAGGGGCTATGCTAATGTGGCACTTCTGAATATGCTAATGAGGTGCTACCATGAGTATGCAGCGTCTCATTAACATAATGGCATCTGTGTGCGCTTCAAGACTGCCAGTTTCAAAATGCACACCACCCATGTAGCCAGGTGCCTTTCAAAATGGCCCCCAGATTTCAAAAGCCCCTTCTTCCCAGTTGGTTTTGTGAAGAAGGGGCTTTCAAAATCAGGGGGTTGTTTCAAAAGGCCTCCAGCTACATGGGCAGTGAACATTTTGAAACCAGCAGTTTCAAAGCATGCATGGCTGCCATTATGCTGATGAGACACTGCATATTCATGAAAGTGCCTTGTAAGAGTATTTTGATGTGCCACATGACCATAGCCCCTGCAGAAGTAGGGGCTAGTGTGGCCACAGCCTCAGAGATTTCATAAGAAACTTTGTGATAAAAAATAACATGAGGAAATCGAAATGGAGAGTTTAGAGGTAAGCATGGTAAGCTTTTTGCAGTGTCAGATAACGCAATGTCTAATTAGATATGGTCACCATATTTATATTCACAGATCAAATTATGTTTGCAGTATACTGAATACATTGCCAAATAATCTCAGGGAAGGACTTCACTATTCAAAATGCTGTACAAAGAGGGGGAGAATGGCCCTTGCCCCAAATACTCTGTTATTTTTCAGCTATTGCCTCACTGTTTTCTTTCAATATCCACTTTCCTCCACCCCCACATCACCTAGGTAAGCACCAATAGCTGCCAATGGAATGTTAATAAGTAGGACCATTCATTCTAAGCAGAATAGCCTCATCTGGCACACAAAGTATCCTTTTGTTTTTGTGAGAGTTCCAGATGGATTTTATAGTCAATTTTTTGATGACTGGAGTTGCCTCTGAGACTGTCATAGTGTGGTGCCTGATAGAGCTTGCAACTTTATATAAATGCTAATCACTGGGTCTGGATTACCTTAACGAATCATGACTGTTACTAAGTTTAGTGAACTAGTATGAACTACACCGCTCAGAGTATATGGTCATTTCTGAATCTCCTTTAAAATCATATCCAGCGATGGATAAGAATTACAATTTGTGTGTGCTTTTGAGGCCATGCTCTGTTGCAGTTTACTCCCTTGGCACATGTACTATGTTTCTACTTAATAAAGGCTTTTATTCTGTTGTTGTTTTGAACACAGAATGGCATAATATTCCACAGATTTCATCTATTTGTCTTCAGCTTGCCTTTGCCTGTAAGAGAACATAGACAAAAATTATGGTATGATTTCCAAGCACTCTGTAAAGGAAGTCAGCATGATTATCTTTGGTTTATTTGTTTACAGTATTAGAATGGTTTGGCAGAAAAGAAAGAAAAGTCTCCCTTGGTGGCTTGTGACTTCAGAGCAGTGGCACTGGATGGCTGCTTACTCATGTGCATAATGGAAAAATTGTCTCTTGATTGCTGCCTTGGCCAGCTCTAAGCTGTTTACTTCCCCCCCTCCTTAATTTAAAGAGGTTCTGGAAGTCATCTTAATGAAGAATGGATTTGTCTTTGTCTACAGTATTGAAAGAGCAGGTGGTCTTCTGATGACACTACGGGGACAACAGTATTTTGTATCTTTTGGGTACTGCCCTTAAGAATACAAAATACTTGTTGTTTAATGTATTTCAACTTGAGAGTTTCCCAAGATAGTTGTGCAGTGCAACTGTGCTCATGTTAGAAAGAACCCAGTCTAGGTATGCAACCAAACACATTACCCCCAACAGAACTGAACCTCCTTCAAAATTAAAATGTCAAGGAGATAAAATGAACCCTTTCACATTCTATTGACCTATGAAATTAGCAGATGTTGGAATCTGTCAGGGAGAGATGCTGGCAGTAAGTGGCAGAAGCAGTACGCTAATGCTAGGTGAACTGTAAGGAAATGGGAATGACTTTCAGAACAGAGGTGCCCAGGACCTTGCCGAAAAACTCTGTTCATAATCATGGTAATTTTGGTGTGAGACGAGTGTAAAGCTTCTCTTCAGAAAAGAAGATGGTAAAAATTATCTCTTTTTTTTTTTTTAAAGGAGTACGGGAAAGAAGAGATTGTCTTGTGTCCTCACAGTATGGTTCCCCTGTGCCTTTGGGTAAGATGCTGAAGTCTGATAAAATCCATACCAAGCCTTACTTTTTTTAGATGGATGGAATGGACACAAATTCGGACGTTAATATGTCAGTAGCATGGGAGAGGGAAGCAAGTGAAATGATGCACAGGAAGGGCTCTAACAAAGGAAACCTCAGCTGAGTGCAAGTCACATCAATGTTTCAGATGTATTTTTCCTTCCTGTAATTTACTTTGTAGTAAGAATCTTTGCCAAAAAAAAAAAAAAGAGTACTCCTATACTTGATGCAGAACACATATTTTCTGACCCCAAAACAACAACTACATTGTGTCAGATTAATTCTGATTTCTTTTTCTCCACCCTGGTAAAGTTTTGGAACAGAACACCTGACAGCAAAGTCAGGAAGTTACATGGCATGGTAGAGCATAGCACGAATGTCCTATGCAGCTTCATGACCATTTTCTGTACTTTAAGACCAGGCACTCCCTCTCATACATGTTCACAGTCCTCTGGCCTTCATGATTCTATGGGCCTTTGCAGTTGACTTGCCTTGGTGTGACTAGGGATAAAATTCAGCCCAACAGACATTGAAGTTAATGGACATTATGTGGCTAAGTCTCCAGGACAGCTTTGAACCATATATATAGACATAAGAAGAAAGTAGTATAGAGACACTCAGTTCAATTAGGAGGCTACTGCCTGTGGATTCCATTGCTATTTAAACAAACAACCCTATTCAAACCTAGCTCTGCACTTACCAGTGACCCCTTTTTCAGATATATAATCCAGAGTTCATCTTCCTTGAGGAGATCATGGATCTCTGCCAAGCTTCCTATTCCTATCTCAGTAGTTACAGATATAATCAAGGATAGCAGAGAATGACAAATCTCCTGAGTGGATGGGACAGAAAAAATGTGACATACAAACCAAAGTTCAGTGAGATTGTTAACATCTAAATGTCTGGGTCACAGGAAAGAAAATATATAAGGAAAGACAAGCAGAGAATAGGAATCAAAGTGAAAAAAAAAGTCAAAGAAATCCAGAAAAAAAAAAAGGAGCAGAACAGAAAAAAATATCTAAAAAGCCACTTTTGGAAACTGTACCATCTCTTGGTCAAGAAGGTTCATTGAAAACAATTGGGCTGCTTGCGTGCATAAACTGAATACATGAGAATGGGCCCAAGCGTCTGACCCTAAACAGAGAGGACACTGAGGATATATGAATAGAGATGAATGCAGTAGAAAAAGATGTAAGAGATGAACAGAAGAATACAGCAGTAGGGCTGCAGAAAAACTGTCAATTTCCAAAACTGATGACTTCTTAGGACATACCACAGACGAAAGGAAGTAGTAAGGGAAGCCAAAAATCACCTGACCTAAGGTGAGAAAGCCTTCTTAAACATCAGATTAAATAACAAATATAAAGATAATCAAGGAAGGGAAAGCAGAATTGAATAAAAGAGTGATGCATTTCAATTGGCATTTTTTTCACTTAGACCCAGTCCTACAAGTTCTTAACATTTCATCTACAACTTAATAGGCCAAGCCCTGAATGACACAATTGGAGTCTGTTTTTTGTTTGTTTGTTTTTGTTTTTGTTTTTGTTTTTCTCTAAAAGCTTATCATCTATAGATATTTTCCCTCAAAATATTTCAAATCCAACTTGTTTTCACATGGTCATATGCAGTTCTGGGGCTTGACATCCACCCAAAGATACTCCCAACCCCTCAGACCCAATTTAGCTTTATTAGTGAAGACTCTTATTATGTATCATCCTTACTAACAGCAGAAGTTCATTATGTAGCCCTAAAACAGGAGACTAATAGAAATGTGGATCTAACATAAGTTACATTTTGTGTTAAAAAAAATTCTTTTTCCTATCAGTTTTGTGAAAGTCCACCCACCTCCCCCACCACACATGCACAAATCCACTGTGGTACTGCTGATAAAAATCAGGAAATCATTCTGATTCCTCACATATAATCATTCCTAAGCAAAGTACAATTGAAAGAAGTGAAAATAGTGAGGGTCCTAATCAGACAGCAGAGTGCTAATCATTTGCTAACAGGAATTCTGGTAGCCTCACTAGTAGTGTTCCCTTTAACTTTTTCCAGAGACAGGTGGAATACTTTTTCTTCTGTTCACCAAGGCATGTGTAGATGAGCATAATCAATAGAAACACATGTTACCAGCTGAGGGCACTCTGCAAATCAGCTCAGTGGCACCTGAATTTCTTCTGGGTGGCCACCCAAGCACTCGGTTTTCAGGGAACACTGCTCATTAGTAATTATTCACATCTAATGTTATGTCTTTCTGATCAGGCCCAGAGGACTCAGGTCCAAAATGCTCAGCAGGTTACTCTTAGTAAGGCAGAGTGGGCAGCTGAACATGCACAGAGCAGTCAGTCTCTCTCTTCAAAAGAGCTCCTTCCATCTACAGGGAGTGCGAAATCACAGGTTCTGGAGGCCATTGGTCCAGCCCTGCTCCATGAAGTGGAGTCACATATTGCCTAGGGAGCACTGACTTCCTACTGTCTTTGGTGTGGAACTGTTGCACTTTTGGGAAGATGTCACCATTCCCTGTCCACTTGTCTCCACCCCTGGACTGATAAGCACACTGACTATAACTACGGACTCCCTCCATGTGGCTGCATGTGGAATACACGTGGATTTCCTCCCCTCTGCATTGGGCATTCTGGACCATACATCGCACGGAGAGTCAGGCTGCATCTACACTTCAGTTCTGTTTCAAAAGAACGTCTTTCGAAAGAGAACATCGAAAGATGCTCTTTCAAAACGGAGCATCCACACACACTAGTGGGGACTGACAGTTCGGTCCATTCTTTCAAAAGGCCCCCAGGAAAATTTCGAAAGAGAGAGTCCACACACGCCAGAGTGCTCTTTTGAAACAGCAGGGACAGGAAGCGCCATGGGCAGGATCACATTGCGGATGAACCATTCCGGGGCCACCACCCACCATCCCCTGAAAGGGCCCCTGCCCTGTACCTCAGCCTGCACACTCCAAGGGCCAGCAACCCTGTCCCAGCCAGCGTGAGAGCAAGAGAGAGCGAGAGAGACAGAGAGAGTGAGAGAGACAGCAGAGGTGGCATCCCGGGGCCCCAGGGACCCCGAGCAGCACCCCCCTCCATCGCAGCCATGGCCAGCACCCTGGCCACTGACTTGGTGGCTGTGCTTTAGTGGCTCTGGGTGGCCACCTCAATAACCACCCTCCTGGATGCCATACTCAGGGTGCAACATCCCCAGCCAGTCACATCGGTCATCTGCCACCTGTGGAGCTTCTCCACAAGCAGTGACGGGTGGGACCAGCTGGTGCTGGAGGAGTGGGGAGACAACCATTGGCTACAGAACTTCAGGATGACCAAGGGGACATTCCTGGATCTGTGCCAATCGTCCAGCACCGGGACACACACTTGAGGATGGTGCCTTCCCCTGCACAAAAGGGTGGCCATTGCCCTATGCAAGCTGGCCACCCCGTATAGTTACCTATCCATCAGCCACAGGTTCAGGGTGGGCAAAGCCACCGTCAGGGCCGTCCTCATCTAGGTAAGCCATGCCCTGCTCACACCTATACTGCAGGCAGGGGGTGGGGGGCAACCTGGTGACAGACACCTTCAGGAGAAGGGTGGGCGCCCCGGCACCAGGAGTGGGGATGGGGACAGGCACGGCGGGCAAGCTGCACCCTACCCCATGCTCACGAGTGCACCCCCCATGACCGGCAGGTAATCCGGGCGATCATCAAAGTGCTCCTGAGGCAGCTGGTGCATGTTGGGGACCTGGACAATGCCATCCAGGGATTCCAGCAGCTGGGCTTCCCCAACTGCTTTGGGGCCCTGGATGGCACCCACATCACCATCTGGGCCCCGGAGCACAGACGTGGGGGCTATGTGAATCGCAAGGGCTACCACTTGGAGGTCCTGCAGGCCCTGGTCGACGCCAATGGCTGGTTCCAGGACATCTGCGTGGGCTGGTCCAGTTGTGCCCATGATGCGAGGGTCTTCAGGAACTCAGGTCTGGGACATCATGTAGCTGAGGGGACCTTCATCTCCTAGGCAGAAGCTCCCCACTGGGGACACAACGATGCCACCCTGAATCGCGGTGGACACAGCCTACCCCCTGTGGGCCTGGCTGATGTGGCCGTACATCGGGCACACCCAGCTGAGCCAGGACTTTTTTAACAAGCGGCTGAACCACACCTGGAACACTGTGGAGCAGGCATTTGGCTGCCTCAAGGGGTGTTTTAGATGCCTCTACACGAGGCTGGAGGTGGGCCTCCCCAATGTCCTGGTGATGGTTGGGGCCTGCTGCACCCTCCATAACCTGCTGGAGGTGAAACACAAGCCCTACATGCAGAGTTGGGCCGCTGAGGCAGGGCGTGGGTATGAACAGCCCCCTGCTGCCCCATTCCACCAGGCCCAGCTGGATGGGATGCATGTAAAGGAGGCCCTGCACCAGGCCTTTGAGCGGGGGCCACAGTAATGCCCCCACCCTGCACACTCCCCCACCACCCACACTCTACACACACACACACACACACACACACACCAGCACACGTGCACGGGGGACACAAGGAAAAAACAAAAAAATAAACTATTTACCATTGGAAAAACTGTGCCCCTCATTATCCAGGGGGAACTATATACATGTGTTGGGGGAGGGTGAATGGGGAGAACTATTTACTTGGGAGCAGGGAGGGTAGGCAGGGGGCTGGGGTGGGGGGGGCATCAACCCTCCATGGGGCTTGATGGCCGGGAGCCCCATCGCCTGTACCCGCCCTTTCCTCCATGTGCCTGGGGGACCTGCTGGGGCCAGTGGCACAGGGAGGTAGGGGCATGTCTTGGACATGGTCCCTGCACCTGTGCTGGGCTCAGCATGGGTGGAGAAGGGGGCTGGGGGCTTGGCCTCCACCTGGCCAGTCCTGGCCAGAAGGGTGTGGGCCAAGCGGATGAGGCTGGCCAGGGGGGAGGTGGGGAGGGAGCAGGGTCTCAAAGTCAGCCTCCTTGGGGGGAGTGTTGTGGGGGTGGGAATGGGGCTGTGGGATTGGCGTGGGGGAAACTGCTGGGAGGGAGGGGGGATGCATGGGCAAGGGGGGCATGGGGGACAGTGGGGGGGGTGACAGGGGATGTGGGTGGGGGAGTGACCCATGATGGAGCAGCAGCAGCGGCCAGGTGGCTAACAACAACCTGGGTGAGGGTGCCCAATTTGGACACCACCTGGTCCCATGCCTGACACTCCATGGTAAGCCACTCCCACATGACACCCATCACCACCCTGAGGGTAGCCGTAGGGGCCGTGTCCCCTGCCTACTCCCCCACAGCCTGGTGGCGCCAGTGGAGGGACCGGCGGTGGCCTTGTGCTGTCCCTCTCCGAGGTCTGGGCCACTTCTTCTTGCCCTCAGTGGTGG
Organism: Carettochelys insculpta; assembly: GCF_033958435.1. Classification (NCBI taxonomy): domain Eukaryota; kingdom Metazoa; phylum Chordata; order Testudines; family Carettochelyidae; genus Carettochelys; species Carettochelys insculpta. The sequence continues at coordinate 136,265,814 of NC_134138.1, read as the reverse complement.
GGCTCCCCAGGCCCGTCGCAAGGCTGGTCCGTCTGCTGGCTGCTGGAGCTGTGGAAACAAAAGGGGAGAGGAAAGGGCCATTAGTCCTGGTGAGGGACCCCCTGAATCCTACCCCAGTCTCTCCCACCCCATCCCAGTGGTCCTTCAGGGACCACATCCAGGGTTCCCCATCTGGGTTGTGGGAGCACTGGCTCTCCTCTGCCTCCCTCAGTCCCTCCATGGCCTGGCAGCCCATGGCACCGTCCGGACCACATGGTGCTGGGTGTCACGTGTCAGCCCTGTGAGGTTGGAGCAGTGGGGCCTTCTTTCCTGCCCGTGCCCTGGGGCTGATTTCCCTGTGGGTGGGCTGCGGCTACCCTAGGCAGGACTGCATGATCCCTCCCTCGGTCATGTGGCCACTGGTGTGCACGGTACATACCTGTGGGTCCCTCCAGGAACTTGGAAGAGGCACGGTTGGAGGGGACAAGTCTGGATGGGCCCAAGGGTATGTCAATGACGAGGGCCCCCTCACTCGAGCCCTCATCATCGCCGATGTCTGGGATCCATTGTGGGTGTCTGAGGGTGGCCAGTGGTCTGGGCTGGTCCTCCCCCTCCGTCCCTGTCCCCATCTCCTCCAGCTCAGTCAGGGGGTTGGCATTGTCCAGGTACATGGCTGGGGGTCCTGCCTCCATGGGCTGAAGGAGGTGGTCGAGTTCTTGGTAGTAGGGGCAGCTGGTGGGCGCTGCCCCGACCACCTGTCCGTGTCCCAAGCCCGACCGTTCACCTGCCGGAGCTCCTTCTACTTTCACCTCACCTGGTCCGGGGTCCGGGTGGGCTGACCCCGGCTGGTGAGGCCTTTGGTGAGGCACTCGAAGACGGGCACGTTCTGGTGCCAGACCCCCGTCTGCTGCAGGACCTCCTCATCTGCCCAGAGGGCGAGGAGGTCCTCCAGCTTGGCCTCTGTCCAGGAGGGGGCCCAAAGTTTGGCAGGCTGGATCCCCTACTGGGAGGACTCTGTCCAGTTCCTGGACAGCCCGTGAGGAGGGCAGGAGTCCTGGCTTCTGGCCATGGTGCCAGAGGTGCTGTGGCTTCCCCTGGGGCGTCATGGATGGCAGCTGTGTGGGTGGCAGCATGGGCTCCCTGCTGCCTGCATGCTCTCAGCTTCCTGCCTGAGGTCTTCTGGAAGCTTGCATGCTGAAATGCGGCCAGACACTGGATCAATCGAGCTCCGCTTGTGCTGTGAGTGGTGCCATCGCCTGCCAGCTTGATTGCGGCCATGGAGGACCCGCTCTTTCGAAAAAGCGGGCCCCAGAGCATTTACGCTTGCTGTCTTTCAAAATTGTCTTTTGAAAGAGGGAACTTTTCCCATCCCGGGAGCAGAGGATCAACTTCGAAAGAACAGGGGAGTTCTTTCAAAGTTAATTTTGAAAGAGTGCTGTGTCAGTGTAGACACTCTGTGGCTTCTTTTGAAAGTACTTGATCTTCTGATCCTAATTTCAAATGTACTTGTTAATGTAGACACACTTTCAAAGTTTGCAGTTAAAAGTCTCAAATTTTGAGCTATAGCATTTTGATGTTCATATTACTTTGTACTTTTATACCTCTCCATGCACACAAAGAACTTTCCAAAGATACGTGAAGGTCCTTATCCCCATTGAAGGATGGAAAAGCTGAAGTTTGGAGCTGTCAAGTTACTTATTAAAGCTCACACATAGGCTATGGCTACACTAGCAAGTTTTTTTGACAAAACTGGAAGTTTTGTCGATAAACTCGATGCATATCCACACACAAAATGCATTTTGTCGACAGTTCAAAACTCAGCACTTCTGCCAATTACTTTCTGCCTCTCCCAGGTGAGGAAGAGTGCCTTTGTCAACAGATTCTTTCAACAAGCTTCATGGATTGTCTGGGGAGACTTCTGTTGACAGACAGAACGCTGGGCAGCCTTGTCTGCTGCGCTTCTGGCTGGCTGTTTTGCCAAGACAGTGGCTGGTCATTCCACACGCTCTGTCAGCAGAGCAGATTGCTCTTTCAATCCGTTTTAATATGTGCCTGAACTCACTTGACAGATATTTTGTTGAAAAATTTCTTCCAACAGAAACATCTGTTGACAGATGCTTCTAGTGTAGCCATAACCACAGGGAGTGAGTAACAGAAATCAGCACTCTGGAATCATAATCCAGTACATTTTCTTTCAATATTTGCATTTAGTATAATCTAAACTTCTAAGAGAAACAAAATAATGCCTTGGATAATCAATTGCGTTTTTATTTTTGTATTAAACTTGCTATATTTTAATGTTCAATATTTGGGGCCAATTTCTAGGAGCAGTCTTTTGAATACCAACAATAATGGCTCCCTATGTAATTAAGTTGCACTTGAACATGCTTCAGGTCAATATGGTATCGTAGAATCCTAGGGCTGGACAAGACCTCAGGATGCCATTGAGCCCGTCGCCCTGTCCAAAGCGGGACCAACCCTAACATGAATTTTCACTTACTGGTAGAATTAGGTGTTTTTTTACTTTAATGAAACAGGCTTCCAAAATAGCTACAACAGGTCTGCTTCTACATTATGTTGCAGTTAACAAACTAAATGTTTTATTCATCAGATCGTATTAGGCGCTTTAACTAATTGAAGCATAATTGTGGTTTACAGTAGTTTGTCTGGGGAAAATAGCCCCCAGAAGGCATTAAATCATCAAATCTAAAAAAGTATTTGACATTTGGGAAGGGGATATGATGAGTTTTAACCACTCCTTTTAGAATTTATTTAATCTGTCTACATAACATGATAAGACGGGAAAAGAGGAACTAAGATATCTTCAAGATATCTTCAAGATACCCTCCTCCAGTCCTATGTATCTGATTTGTCAGTTTTTATTGCATTTTTTTTGGTCTTCTTTACTTATAAATGTCAGTCCGTATTGGAAATGAGATTGATCTGATGAAGTGGGTCTGTCCCACAAAAGCTATCACTGAATAAATCATTTTATTAGTTTTTACAGAGCTATATGTCTGCTGTTTTGTTTTGTTAGATTTATGCAAGTTATGGATGAACCTCAAAAGGGTAGAGATTTAGGTCAGAAAACAATATGAAAAGTAGACAGATCCTCAGGAATGGTGTTAACTCCAGTGGAAAGACATCAGCTGAGGATGTGACTCTGGATGGTTAGTATGGTCTCTTACAGCTGAAATATCAACTTGGATTTTTTTTTTTACTTTGCTATAATGACCAGACATAGGAAATACATCTCTTACTGACACAAACAAACAAACAAAAAACTAAAGATACAAAGATCTGCTTCCTGTAGCATACGGACACCCATTATATATACTCAGCAAATTATTAGCATGCAATTAAATGAACAAGACAGCCACAAGGTCACTTCATAGTCATCATCATCATCATCATCATCAAACTATCTCAAGGGCTTGTCTACCCTACCACCTTCCTTTGAAGGAAGGATGGTAATTAGGGTGTTGGGAGTTTACTAATAAAGTGCTGCCGTGCATAGACACCACTTCATTAAGCAAATTCCACCACCCTCCGCCTGTGGCAACTCCGCAAAATTTTTAGGAGTAAGGGAAAGTTGAACTTGCCCCAGCACTTCAAAGTATCGGCAGGTGAGCCGCGGCTAGACATGTGCCAGTACTTTGAAGTATAAAACTTCGAAGTTGCCGTGGAGGGGAATTTGCTTAATGAAGTGCTGCCTGTGCACATCAGCACTTCATTAGTAAACACCCAACACCCTAATTTCCATCCCTCCTTTGAAGGAAAGTGGTAGTGTAGACAAGCCGCAAGTGAGCTCTCTCTTTGAAAGTTGACACAGAGCTCATGTGCAGTAAAAGTGGCCATTTTTATTTAAAAATAATGCTTCTAATTAAAGTTTGTTTGTTTGTTTGTTTTTTTCTGAGTCTGCTGATGGTAACCAAAATTATGGTATAAGAATCTTATTTCTCCTAGGTTCAGTGACTTATGACATCATTACTGTAATTTTTTTAAATTAATTATGCACATTTTGAACATTTATTACATGATATAATCTACTATGTGATGCATCACCTGAAGTTGAATGCTCTTTAGTCGAGTGGTGCCTTCAGTATAGGTGCTGGAGAAGACAACCATAAAGCTGTCTGTGATGACACTATTGCAAATTTTGAGAAGACTGTGGGTCACGTCAGAGGATGCAGACATACACAAATTTCTAAAGATGTTGCTTCCTACCAAATTCATGATCATGAATAACACATTGTGGATCATATATCTCTGGTGCAATCTGGGAATTTTAAGGAAGATCAGATTTCACAGAGCTGGATGCCCAGAGAGCAGCAGCTGTTGGCTGGGGACCCAGTGCTGATGACAGTGTGGCCATAAGCAGAAGTGCAGAATGAGAATGGCATGGTGCTGTATTGCCACACTTAACTTTTGTCCTACTGGTGGCAGTGGCACTGCCTTCAGAGTTAGATGCCAAGCCAGCAGCTGTGCTCTGGCTCCCATGCTCTGAAGGCAACATCATAGAAATAAGATTGGCGGTACTGCAACCCTGTGCAACAGCCTTGCAAATTTTCTCCCACAACCCCATTTTGAGGAAGAGGGGGCTTCTGAAAGACGGATTTCCTTCTGGGAGATTCCTTTGGGCTGCGTGTCTACTCAGCTATTTTGGATTCTGGAAGAGCTTTTTCTGGACTCCAAATCACATGCCCATATGCTAATGAACTGTGGGAAATTTACATCCATGCCTCATTTCCATCTTCCAGGCTGTTCGTTACCATGCCACTTCCTCCGGAAGGAGTGGGATCTGAACACAAAACTTTGATTTTCACTAAGGCTGTTGCCACACTAACCCCTCCTCTCGCAGGGGGCATGCTAGTATGCTACTTGGCAGATGCTAATGAGGTGCTTCCATGAATATGCAGCACCTCATTAGCATAACAGCAGCTGTTCATGCTTTGAAAATGTAATAAATATTGAATCCCAGTGGGGAGATTTATTTTTAATATCTGCACTCCATATAAATGAAGAAATGCAACAAAGAGACAAATGCAAATTACATGTAAATCTGACCAGATAGAAAGAAATGCAAAATATTCATACAGTCAACCACAATATGGTGAATCTATTTTGCAACAGTTTTTGACAATTAGAAATTTCTCTTTTTACCATATAGTCATGAGTCTTTCAGGCTGTGGCCACACTAGCCCCTCCTTTTGTAGAGGTCATGGTGCTATGGCACTTCGGCAGATAGTAATGAAGCACTTCCATGACTCTGCTGTGCCTTGTTAGCAAAATGGCAGCTGCATGAGCTACAAAAGTGCCGCTTTCGAAAGGCACACCATCAGTATAACTGGGGGGCCTTTTGAAAGGACCCACTGGTTTCAAAAGCCCCTTCCTCCCAAAACCAAAACAGAAGCAGAGGCTTTTGAAATCAGGGGGTTATTTCAATATTAAAAATAAGTCTTCCTACTGGAATTTGATATTTGTTACACAGAACTCTTTGGGCATGTTGATGAGAAATTTCTTACAGATCTTGCAGCTATTAAATCCAATCTGCTTACCTTTCCTCATTTCCCTATGATGTCAACAGAAGAAACATCCCAGTGTAAGTCTATTTGAAGAACTGAAGAAAGTGAGATCTTCCATTTCCCAAAAGAAGTCAGCACATCATAGACTCTTAATCTACATTATGCACTTTCTTACTGCACAGCAAATAGTTTGTCCAAGATATTTTCTTTGTAGATTTCTAAGATAGTTTTGCTAATGACTTTGCTAAAAGATACAATTTTTTCAATCTATAATTTGTTTCTCTTTCTTTAATGAGTAAAAATCTGTAATGTGGTCATGGTCCAGGGCTACATCTAAACTAGCAGGCCTCCTCTGAAAAAGTCATGCGAATGAAGGAAATTGAAAAGGCAGATGAGGCACAGATTTATGTATGTGGCATCTCATTTGCATATTCTTCTTTCAAAAGGAAAGAAGCAGTGTCAACACAGCTCTTTCAAAAGTAAACCTCATCTTGGAAAGAATCCTTCTTCCTTTTTTTTTTTTTTCTTTTAAGGAAGAGGGGTTCTTTCGAAGCTGGGGTTTACTTTCGAAAGAACCACATCTACACTGCTTTTCTTCTTTCAAAAGAAGAATATGCAAATTAGGTGGTATATATGTAAATATATTCTTCATTTGCATTTTAATTTCCTTCTTTTCCATACCTCTTTTGAAAGAGGACTGCTAGTGTAGACATAGCCTATATGTTTACCTTTTATTGAGCTGAAAACCTAAAAAAATAATTGTAAAAATATTATCAAAATGTGAAGGTTATTTCCATTTGGCAAGTTTTGAAATGGAACTTTTTTCCTTTCTTTGCCAAGTTCGTCAGTAAAACTTTCATTTATATTTTCATTTCCCATCAATTCCCCACCCCCAGCCCCTGTCTCTTGCTATAATAAAATGAATGATGACAAGGTTTAGTTTAATCCTATTAACTGTTTGCATTTTTTCACTTTTTCTTTCTGATACACTTTAGCTTTTCAAAACTTTTCCAGATTTGAAAGTTACCAACACTCTGTAACTTCTCCAAACCTGAAGAAATTTTAATAAGTTTTCAGCTTTATTAATATGACCATATTTAATTTATAAAAAAACGAGAAATATTGATCAGTTCCATCTCTTATTTCTACAAGGGATTATAGTTGGCTACATAGAAACGGGCATTAGTGAAGCCTCATGGAGGCACAAATGAAGTCTGGAAATGGGCAATTAGCACAGTTTTGATGCATAACATTGACAACTAGACCTGAATAAATAGGATTATGAAGTCATAGAAAGACTTTGGCATAGACCATAATTTGTAAATCTTGTAGTATGCAAACAATGTTGGGATAATTAAAATAGATAAGGAGATAGAAAATATCACATTGCCTTTATATAAAGTGATGGTTTGCCCACATCTTGAATAACGTATGCACATGTGGTTACTCAGTCCCAAAAAAATGGTATGTTAGAACTGAAAAAGGGAACAAAATAATTAGGGATGTAGAATAGTTATTGTATGAAGAGAGGCTAATAAGATTGGGACTTTTCAACTTGAAAAAGAGACGATTAAGGGGAATATAGCAGAGGTCTATAAAATCATGACTGAAAACAAAGTTAGATGTTCAGTTGTTTCAGCCTTCTCGGACAGAGGAATATGGATTTGTTCAAATAAAGACTGAGTTGTTTGTGCTCTATATTGTAAGAGTGTTGTGTGCTGCACATCAAATGTTCTGTGACATTTTTAGACAAAGCATGAAAAACATTTCAAGGATGAGGTGGACAAATCTGAGTTGATCAAATGGACCATCTTCAGGGATGAAAAAGAAAGCAATAGCTTCACTAATTTCTCTGTCATTAAAAATCAAGCCACTGAAGGAAGTTATAAAATTGCACACTGCAGATTTCTGACTCTGAGCTTAATAATGTGATAACCAGAGCGGTGAAGACTGTGAATTTTCTTGTTGCTCAGTCTTCCTTGCTGCATCATAAGATTCAAGATCTGATTGAGGAAATGGGCAATGCATACAAGGGTACTCTATTTCACAGCAATGCTCGTTGCTTAAGCTATGGAAAGGTTTTGACATGCTTTGTGGACTCTTTATGCAATCAAGATATTTTTGTCAGAAATAGGTCAAAACTACCCTGAACTGGATGATGACAAATGGGTCAGACAATTAATGTTTCTAACAGACATCACTAAACACATAAATAAACTCAGTCCTTGTCTACAGGGGGCAGGCTAAACTGTTATGGGTGTTTGGGAACCTTGGAAGGCATTTGTTGCAAAATTTTCCATTTTTTCCAGGGACACTGATACCTTGACTTTCTGAAATCTTAAAGAACTATTGCAACATCGCACCATCAGTGTTGCTGAGATTAAAATTTACATGCAAGAACTCACATCAGAATTTTCTGCCAGACTTAAGATGTCCAATGTTTAGACTCAATGTTTTCCTTTCTAATCAAACCAGACAATGCTGCTGCCAATTATTTGAATTCAACAGTGTTTCAGTGGATGGGTGTTGAGCATTTCATGATGCAGGTCACTGAATTGCAGTGCTCAGACTTATGGTCCTTGACGTTAAGTGATCTCCATCACACACTTGAGGCTATTGAGACAAATAATGTAGTCTCTATCATTCCTGTTGGAATTCACTGCCTGAAATGTGACTGTTTGAAGAAAGTGGCATTTTCACTGCTCTCAATCTTTGGATCTACATACCTCTGTGAACAGATACTTTCACATATGAAGACAGCTCTTTGTGCCTTCCAGAGTCAGTTGACAACAGAGCACTCAGAGGCTTGTATGCTGCTTAAAGTATTAAACTACAAGCCCACTATTTGGAGAACTCACTAAGGCAAAGCAAAAGCCAAGGCTCTCACTAAAAAGTAAAGCTCTTCATTTTAATTTATTTATTAACAAAGCTGTTGCAAGACTATTACTGACTTTAAAAAGTATCATTGACACACAAAGGTCAAAAGGTCAAATTAGGGCAGTCTACCTTGCAAAGGTTGCTGATACCCACTATAGAGTATGAAAAAGAGAACTATTTAAAATAGGAATCTGTGTTGGTGGCAATATGTGTTCTAGGACAAAAAAGCAGTCATGTAGCACTTTAAAGACTAACAGAATAATTTATTAGGTGATGAGCTTTCATGGGACAGACCCACTTCTTCGGCTTCAGCTCAAGCCTCAAGATGGATCTGAAGAAGTGGTTCTGTCCCACCAAAACTCATCACCTAATAAATTATTCTGTTAGGCTACATCTACACTTACCAAAAACTTCAACAGGGACATGCTAATGGCCAGATCAAAGAATACTAATGAGGCATTGAAATGAATATTCATCTCCTCATTAGCATGCTGCCAGCTGCAGCACTTTGAAATTGCCATGTTCCACTCCAGCACAGCTTGTCTACATGTGGGTCCTTTTTGAAAGGACCCCACCAACATTGAAATCCCCTTATTCCTATGAGCTCATAGGAAAAAAGGGGATTTTGATGTTGGTGGGGTCCTTTTGAAAAGGACCCCCATGTAGACGAGTCGCACTGGAGCGAAACGCCAGAGGCATGCTAATGAGGTGCTGAATATGCATTTCAGTGCCTCATTAGTATTCCTCGATATGGCCATTAGCACGGCCATTTTGAAGTTTTTGTTAAGTGTAGACACAGCCTTAATCTTTAAAGTGCTACCTGACTGCTTTTTTGTTCTGATAGAATACAGACTAACATGGCTATCTCTCTGTCACTCAATCTAGGACAGATTTGAAAGACTGCTTCCAAACTGCAGTCAAAAGATATTGTAATGTCTTCAGAATATGTAATGTTTTCTTTGATGAATGATCGTCAGAGAGAGAATTAGGCACAGCTGACTTTACTTATGACAATGCTACTTGTCTACAAAGAACTTTACCAAAGCTAATAGTAGACATTTCTCCAAAATCTATGAGCTTATACATTCAGTCAGTGTTTTTTTGGTTAGAAAAAAGGAGCTTTGCAGGGGCTCTCACAGAGAGTCTCACAGCTGGGACTGCCAGTGGAGTTCAAAGCCACAGCCAGCTCCAAGCCCTGGGGACAGCAGGGTTCCTTCACCTGGGCCCTCGGGCTGGAGCTGCTAGCTGGGCTTCACGTTCTGGTCAGCTCCCTGCCTTGGGGAATCCTGGGTCCCCAGAGCTAGAGCTGAGAAAATCTCTATTCCCTAGGCCCAGGTCTGCTGAGTTCTCACAGAACTGGCTGGAGCAGACAGCAAGGCTCTATGCCCTAGACAAATTCTAGCTCCAAGCCTGCCAGAGTTATTCCTGTCCTGGCTGTAACCCTGGGTCTGGAGTTGCTCGTGGCGATCCACTTCCTGGCTGTCTCCTGACCCTGGGGCTGCCTGGATTTCCCTTGCCTCCTCGGTCCCCAGAAATAGAGCTGCTTGTGGGGGTCCATCCTCTGTCTGGCTCCCAACTCCAGGGATCCTGCCGCAGCTCCCCAGAGTTCTAGGTGCATGGGGCTCTGCAACCCAGGGGCTGCTGGAGTTCCCCTAACCCCTGTCAGGTCCACAGGACTGGAGCCCTGTTGATTCCCGACCCTAGGACTGCCAGGATTTCCCCAGCTCAGGTGAGTCTATACCCCAGCTGGTTCTCAGCTGTTGAGATTCTGCGGCTGGAGCTGCGGAGATGCTGGCACTCCACACCAACATGTACTGTCAAAAGAAAAAAAAAACCTCCCTACATTCAGTTCAGATCTGTAGAACTTTTAAGACAGTTAACAACCATCTGGTGACTTCCCAAAATGTTTACAACTATCAGTGAATATTATATGCCATGGTGGCCATCAGCTGAGGGGTTGAGAGACGCTCTCTCTCCAGCCCCTGTGGGGCTGTATGGTCACCGTGTGCAGCAGCCCTTAGCCCAGGGCTTCTGGCTGCTGCTGCAGCTGGGTATCCATGCTGCATGCACAGGGTCTGCAACCAGTTGTTTGTTCTGTGGATCTTGTGTTGTTTAGTGCAACTGTGTCTGGGAGGGGCCCTTTAAGGGAGCAGCTTGCTTTTGAGTCCACCCTGTGACCCTGTCTGCAGCTGTTCCTGGCACCCTTATTTCGATGTGTGCTACTTTGGCATGTAGACGTTCCCTCGCAGCGCCTATTTCGATGTGGTGCTGCCCAACGTCGAAGTTGAACGTCGACGTTGCCAGCCCTGGAGGACGTGTAGATGTTATTCATCGAAATAGACTATTTCGATGTCGCTACATCGAAATAAGCTATTGCGATGTAGCGTGCACGTGTAGACATAGCCCATATTTGTTCAAAAATATGACTCTTGGTTTATGTATACAGAAAGATTATGTCATATGTCTCAATAATTTGCATGCTAAATTTATATGCAAGCATAAGAATTTAAGCTGTATTTCAGTACGTAGCAACAACTATGTGAAGTGTTCAGCAAATTCTTTATTTTAGTTTATATTGTTTTTTTTCTTAAAGTTTATGTTATCCTGTTTATAATCTTTTCCACGAAGAGCCATGTTCTGCTACTCCCAGAATCTAGGACTGAATCACATGAATGAACCACTCAGTAAGTTCCCAGCTCTGTTCTTGACATATGTAACCTCTGGCACTGGTCACTGGATGGGCCACTGTTCCATTTTTATGCTCATAGGTGATGCTGAGCGCGCTCAAGTCTCTGATCACCCACGGTTGCTACTGAAGTAAATAGGAACTTACTTTGCTGAGGAGCTCAGAAAAGGCAATCAACATACCAGGAAACTGAGTGCTAACACTCCAAGTTCCAATGGCAGTTGATGGGACTCACCAAAAGCAGTTTCAAAGATTCAAGCCCCATTACCTCAACTTGCCATTTGGAAAGGAACTTCTATTAAGAGTTGATGTAGGCAGAACAGTGACTCCAGGCAAGCTGATGCTAATTCCTTTTCTAGCAGTGACTCACATCACTTCAGCCAAGTCTAGTGTTCACATACAAATATTTGAATAGTGCCAAGTATCCTATCCACTATTTAACATCTGCACAGCTTGCAAACATCCATCAGCCCATCATCAGGTGTAATCCTTTTCAGAACATCTCTCATTTCTAAAACAAATCATGCAGAGATGAGGAAAACAATCTTTGTTTAAGTTAGTGCAATATGAGATCTTAAAATGTCAGAGTAATTTATGAGCTGTTTTAGACAATATATTTGCCTCTGTTTCATATCTAAAACATATCTGCATGATGCCTCAGATGAAGTGTACCAGTTGTAGTGAAACACACATACAACATGATTGATATTGTGCAATAAGGCTTATCACAAATCAATATAACCAATCAAAACTCCAGGGGGTGGAGCGAGTGTCAAGCTAAATATTGTCTAAGGATCTACTCTGAGCTGTATTTTCCATTTAATGTTTCAAAATGAATCTGAAGAACAAAAATGTTACTCTCATCTTTTTTTCAATAAACTTTTGACAGAATTTGCTGCAATTTGGATATGAGATTTTTGCTTCCTCTGAGCATATTGGCATTGTGTTGTTTAACCATGATCTGATATTTTGATAGGGAAATGGTAACAAAACATGAACATCTGATTTGTCCTGAAAACACACTTGATATCTAACAATAAAATGACTTTTGATAGATGTCAGTACAGCACGTGTCATTTTCAAAAGAAATGGAATTAGGAACTGGACATTTGATTCTCGGTTGATAATTCAGAGGTCAGGTGACTTTCTTTTTTTTTTTTTTTTGTTCTCAGAGAATGCTGTTTCTATGTATCCTCTTCTTTATAAATTTCTGCTTATATACAGTCTCATAGAACGAAACAAATACCAGACAGGTGAAAATTCACAGCTAACTCTGGTACAATGTGCACGATACAGGGTTTCCACTACGGAAATGTTAAACAGCTTTGAGATGAGATTTTTGAGCAAGGTTAGCAGAGTGGCAAAGTAGAACTTCCTTGAAGTGTTCTATTCCATTTACTTGTCAGCGATGGTTTAGATAAGGCTTAGTCTTGCCATGCGTACAGGGGTATGAACAACATGTCCTCATGAGGTCTCTCCCAGTCCTAGGATTCCATTATTTTATATGTTAGATGTTTATTACATTAACAAAACTGATTTACAGCAGCATTTATTCCATTATGCGTTTGCAAATTTGATGTCACCATGAAAGATTAATGTGTGTTTAAGCAAACTGGAGTAATCTAATTTACTTACTTAGGACAATTCTTAAATAATATGTTATAGTCATTGCCTTATAGACGAACTAATATGTTGCTGTGTGCATCTCTTTTGACAAAAAGACATTTATTTTATCTCCCATGCCATTTTGCTTTAAAGCTTCATATGTACAGTCTTGTTAACCTAAGAGCTTTTTCTTGTGGAAAAATTCATAGGTGCAGATTTGCCATGAAGAATTTATAAAATCCATGAAATAAATATTAATAGACAGAAGTGAGAGTGTGGTGGGAAAAGTTACCAATAAAAGGAAATTTTAAAGACAGTTCATAATGTAGCTAGCAGTTGTGCACAGCCCACCCACCAAAAGTTGCTGTGCTGATGCTTAGTGATGCTGAAGAAGAATTCAAAGCCAGGGGGGAAGAACTGAAGCCACTGTCAGCCAGCAGCAGGAGGGAATGAGGCCCTGCCAAGAGAATTTTCCTCTCTGTCCCAGCCCTGTAGCCTCCCTGAAGCTGCTCTGCAGTGCAGAACATGCCTTGGTGCCAAGTGGGAGGGAGTCTTCAGCTGCACTCCAAAGGTTCATGGGTTTTTCTAAACTGATATGTAAATGTTTTTACAGATACAAAGGACAGGTCCAATTTTTAGCTCTTTTTTAAGGGACTGTCCATGAAAGTACAGACAGCTGGCAATTAAGATCACTCAACATATGACCACTAAGTCTTCATCTTCAAAGGAAATCTGCACAACATCTTCAAAAGATGCACCTGGAACCTTGACTTAATAACTTGGTTAGATACTAAAGATCATGAGTTGAACAAAGACACTTCATTTGAGGCTGATTACAATTATTGACAACTCTCTAATCCCCTTTTCCTCCCATCTGCCTCCCTCCTTATGGTTGAAGAGATGTTAATGGGTCACTTAACAAATATTTCAATAGAACATTCAAAGAAAACAATTTATACTAAGCTATGTGTTCCACCTGTGACACTCTGAGTGCACTCCCAAGACTCAAGTCAGAGCTCTATGTAAGCTCAAAAGCTTGTCTCTCTCACCCACAAAAGCTTGCCTCTCTCACACATAAAGATATTACCTTGTCTTTCCATGACCATCATTCCAGTGTTACAGATGAGAAAGTCAAGAAAAGAGATTAATGGTCTTTACTGTATCAATTGTATGACAAAACTCTACTGGGCAGAATGTGGCCTAGCTAAATTTACAAAACTAAGTTCTAAATAGAAGTTACAGATCGGTAGGTTGGCTCATTACAAAAAAATCAGGTAAATGTCTCTTTAAATATATGGAGGTACAATTCCTGATTTTTTCCCAATATGTTCAGCACATCTCTCATTTTGTTTCCATCAATTTTTCATGTAGTCCTTTCTATCATAGTTTATTGGTTTAATTTAAACTGGCAATATCTGTTATTGAATTTTACTATATGTATGAGAAGATCTGTTATATATTCATTAAATTTTATCCTGCTCATTTAAGAGCCTGTTTTTGGCCAAAATCTGCACTGCAAAAAGGACTGGACAAATACTTCATTTAAATACCATCTTCCACTTCTAGGTGCCATGGTGAAAAACAAATCCTGAGTTGAATAATAAGTTAGTATTTTATAAGTACTCATAGAGAGAACACACTAGTGTTACAGATCCATTTCTCCATCAATGAATGTGCATTAATACAATGGTAATAAACGCTATGTTCCCCATGTGCAATAGATTCAAAAGACATTCCAATTAAAAACAAAATAAATCTATAGGTAATAATTTCATACATAATACTGTAAATCAAGATTAAAAGTTCATGTTTTACTTGAACTGATTAATCTAATTAAATCTTCACATTAAAACTACCTGAAAATGATCAAAACATTATTTTTTCCCCTTAATATCTAACCTAAGTCTCTCTTGCTGTAGATTATGTCCATTATTGCTTGCCCTACCTTCAGTGGACACAGAGAAGAATTAATCCCTATCTTCTTGAAAACCACTCTTAAGATATTCAAAGACTGATTAGTGTGTTGTGGGAACGTTATTTAATGTGAATTGTAATTAAATGGCTTCCTGGAACATGTCAGATAGTAAAATACAGGTAGTATCAGAACACTGGGAATGCAAAGATATCCCAGGAATTGAAATAATTACATTCTCAGGCATATAATTCATTTTGTGGATTCCTCAGAAAGACGAGAAGGTGAGGGCCTGGAACTGAGACTGTCAAGTTATTACATTCTTTCATGAAGTTAGACTGCAGAAATTACTAGGGCAGTATTATTGTAAACTATTATAAAACACTATTCCTATAGCTAAACAGCTCTACTCTGTTTGCTTACTTTTTAGTAAATGTCCTCCAAAAACCCATAAATATGCAACTCTTCCATGTGGGTTAGCCTATCTTCCATACACTCTGTTTTCACCACTGGTTGCATCAGTCCAACACATCCATTGCCAAGTAAAGGAAATATTTAGTTATGATACTTTGTCGGAGCACCAATGACCCAAAATTCAATTTTGCCAAGAACTGAATTTCCATTCAGAACTTATTAAATTATGCTTCTCTGGGTTTATGCATCTAAACAAAACTCAGGATGAAGCACATGAAAGAAAGAGACAAATCAGTCTTGGTCAAAGGGATCCAACTACGAACAAGATTCCAAAGCAAATCACACCATTCTGGAAACAGACTCTAGTTAGGATTTCCAGCAAAAATCTCCTTTTCACAAAGCCTTCCCCAAGATAGCCAAAATTATTTGGAAAGTGGAGAAGGAAGGTGATGGAAAACATACTAATTTATGTGTATCCAAAACTAGAGGTTCCTCTGCAAGAAAAGAGGGAAGAGCAGAATAGTCATAAACACACCAGAGAATTTGGTGTGCAGACATGGGAAGCATGTAGCAACTACATTGATGAGTATTCTAGAAGAAAATTCTAAGGTAGAATAAAACAATACTTTATGTGAAAAGAAAAAAATATATAAATGCCCCTTGACAGAGCAAAAAGATTGCATTCTAATGCAGAGTAATATGGCAAGTTTCAGACAAAGATTTGATCATATCAAGCAATGATTTTGGGTCTTTAAAAACTCAAGTCAGTCAAATTTGATAAAAAAAAACCCTCTGAAAATAAACAAAAAGATGTGCTATAATCTTAGCTAAAGTAAAATAGCTATTTACCACAGGAGGGCTTAAGGAGAAAAAGTACTTTAGAAAAGGAAAACTGGTGTTTGGTTCAGTTAGAATATCACATTCACTTGGAGATCTGAAAATCTAAAACATTTTGAGGTATTATTTTTGAATAAATAGCTTTTATTTTATGTAGATCTCTTAGGTTTACAAACAATGAACAACAAACAAAACAACCAACCAGACTAAAACCCCTAAAAAATCAGGCTTTTCCCTGCAACATTTTCAATCTTTTCATCTCCTTTTGCATCAAGTGGTTTTTTTCTTTCTTTTTACAGCTGCAAAGAAAGGACTAGCTCCCTCTATTTGTCTGTTTTCTTACCTCAGCAGGAAAGTTAGTTCTGCAGTTAACGAACAGACTGTTACCTGTGTTTGCATAACAAATAAAAATTCTTCCTCAAAGAATATTAGAATATTTATCATGAAGTTACCCATGCATATGAAATATTCCTCTCCATTCCCTGTACCATCTATATCACATAAAGCTGCTAAATCTGCTATTTTTTCTGCTAAGGAGTAGTTCTTTAGCAAAGCCTACAGACACTCATGCTTATACATACAACAGTGTAGGGTCAAATGATCCAAGTACATTGTTACACTGACTCTCCTTGCTATCACTTTTGTAAGAAAGGTTGGGTCTGGATGAGAAGTTTGAGACTATGAAAATCCATAAATGTAGAGAAAGAGATTCAAGCAGAATGAAAGTGAGAAAGTATGAAGATATGGGGCACAAACATGTTTAAAATGAATCAGAGGTCTTGCAGCACTCCCTGCACAGCCACATCTGGGAGCAGCCACATGTCCACATTTCATACATAATCTAAAGATGGGGTAACAGGTCCTTCCCTGAGGAAATGGACAGATAACTCATTTGTCACTAAGTTTGGGTCAGATTTTGAAAGTAGTTATGTACCTATTTTCCATTGATTTCAATGGCATATTAGGTTCCTCGTTAAAAATCTGCCCCAAGAGACAAATATTATATCTCATTCTCACATTGAACTGTATGTTAATCTATAGCTACTCAAGATGAAGATTATATTTTTCCTATAGATATGATGAAATATATTATTGGTAGACTATGCATCTGTAATTGTAAGAGAATTATTGCATTTTATCACGGATATTTTTATTTTCTTGAAACAGCAGTCACCTTTAAAAAATAGCTCTCTGTGTTTTTTATAGATTGTGTGGCTGTGTGCATATATAAATGATTCTCCTACCAATCAGATTGCTCAGTCAATTACATTCAATCTGAGGCACGTTTCAAATTCTACTGTTGATGGGTACTATATTTTTAAGAGACACAGTGATCCACTGCTAAGCTGCAATGACGCGCTGAAAAGAGTCTGTGACAAGGTTTGTGAGGTAGAGCTATGGGAAGATTTTTTTTAACTACACTGCTGTGAAGTTGAAAAAGTACCCACACAGCATTTAAATAAATTCTTTAAAAATACTATTTCAAACTTTTCAGTGCCTAGTCAAATGTGATACAGCACCATGCCTCCTAGGTCTGTACATTTAATAAAGAACTTGTCATTGGCCTTGTTATTTTTAAGTTGAGTTGTTTTCTAATCAGCTGAAAATCAGCTAGACAAATGACACCCCTCACTGAGGCTATTGCAGTCCCCTTACATAATTGATAGATTACATTTGCCTAACATCATTTACTCTCTGGATAATGGAGAGAATAAAATATAAGGAAAATGAAAAATTCTTGCTAATGTGGATTTTACTGAGCATTCATTTGAAATAAAATACATGAAGACTTGTTCAACAGAAGATAAGCCAATATCCTTGTTTCATAAATTCACTTACGTCATATGAATCAATAAATACTGTCCTTTACTTTTTCAGTTTCTAATTAACTCTATCTACTGTTCATCCTGCCTTTTCAATATCCCTGGCTTCTCCAATGTGGATGGAAAACAAATTTTGAAACTACAAAAATAGTGCCACAATGGAACTGTTGTCTTGTTAATAGCTGTCCTCTTAACTTTAACTGTGTTATATAAGGAAATCATGTTTCCAATTGGCTGAAATGGGTGAAATGGTGGTGTATTTGGACAAATATTCATAATCAGAAACGCAGCTACTGCTTGCAGGTTTTTTTCCTGTCAGAAATCTGTTAAATTCTGATTTTTCTAATTATTTTGGATCCCTACATTTCTAGTTCTCACTTATTTCTAAATTGAGTTGTAAGTGTATTTTCTAAAAGTTCACCTGAAGCAAAATAAAGATTTTACTAATTTCCCTGACTCTGTAGATAACATTGGCTTTAAGATTATATTATAGTCATTTTTAAAAAAGCTATCAAGATGGACTGTGATTATATATGCTTTGATAATTACATTTAACTGCTGCAGATGTAGGAAATACAGTGTGACAAGAACCTTTACTTGCGTTGAGCACATATAAAAATTTCAGCACCCTGGACAGAGATAAGCATAGAGGTACAGACAGGTTGTGTGGAAAAGGCATGAGGAGGAAAGTTGAGAGAATTTATGAAGGATTCACCTCTCCCAATTAGCGTAACAAAACTAATGACAGCATCAGAATAATTTAGTTTGCAGAGAAAAATAGTTAGTTTTAGATTAGCTTCACATAAATTATAAATAATGATAGGCTAGAGCTTTAAAAAATAGTGGCCACACTGGTTCATTAAGAGAAAACACCTAATGTTGACATAAGCTAATTTGACCAATAGAAGTTAAGAAATGGGTGAAATCATGTTCAAAGAGGATGACTTAATTTAGTCTTAAACAGCTGAAGGGAGGAGTTAGGAGGAAGCAGTTCAACTAACAGTCACAGCTGATTGGCTGAACTGTTGCCATCCACATGGTGAGGATAAAAGGGGTAAATCGATGCTAATTGCCAAACATGAAAGATCAACCTACCAGAGATGGTCAGAAACTAAATATAAGGAGACAGCTGGTAAGTTGGTGTGTGTGTGTGTGTTTGGAGAAGGCAAGAGAAAAGGACAGAAGAAAGAAGAAGACAGAGAGTAGAAGGAAGCACAGCGGCAACATAAAAAAATGGCAAGCACAATAACATACTTGACAGAGCAGAAGGATCCTAGATGGTTCAGAGGTTCAAGGATTGTAAGTCTGCTTTTAACTATGATTCTTGAGGAATATAAATAAAGTTGCCTGCCTGCTTCTGAGTGTGATATACCCACCTCCATTCTGTGACTATTTCACCACTGGACTGGTAATCTTACTCACACAATGTTTATTTACTGTTATGTTGTAATATTCTTTTACACCTGTGCACAGGGTATTTCTATGCTACATAGTAATGACTCTCATGTTATTGTATCAGAAGTCTTATGAATGTGTACGAAAAGGTCAGTGTGTACCAGTACTGCAATATCCCATTTGTTATACAGTCTGTGTAGTCCTTTGTACAATTTGAATATATACTTTCAATGTAATTGTGCCTTACATGATATCATATCCTATAATGTTTCTCTTCATTATTTATTGAATATAGTTTAATCACTTAATTTCCTCTCAATAAACAAGACTTTGTTTTTGAAGACCAACTGCTAGTATGTCAATTTATTGAGCAAAGGGCTGGTGAGTCCCTCTGTGGGTTGGAGACACCTCCCTGGGAGCACCCTGGCAATTCCTCTGGGGTGAATCACCATCTTATTACTCACTTGGAAAGAACCGGATGACAGTCCATGTATAATGTTAGGCACACCACTATTGAAATGCTTTGATTCCAGGTCTTGTGGTAAAAGCATGAACCTATAACTGCAGGAGCAGAATCATGGGACCCCACCAACAATGAGGTAATACTGTCTCTTTAAACTTAGTCCTATGTGCTCACCTGAGGGTCTTTCATTGTGAGGGTCTTACTTTCATACATGAAACAGACATGCCTAGAGTCTGTGGGGCATATCTCTTATGAAACTAATAATAAGAATCATGACTTAAATTCAAATACACAGGCTGCAACATGTTAAAAAGGAAGGCACTTTTGAGTCACTGGCCATGTTAGAAAGCTTGATATTTTTAGAAGTGGTCACATTCTGCCTGTTTTTGTCAAGGACACAGTGGATCACTAAACAGTGCAGTGTTCAATGCAAAGAGGAAACTGGTATTACAGACTGGAAGAAACCACACAGAAAATATAGAGCACTGAGACACAGGTCTGGTCAACACTACAGGGTTAGTTTTATGCGAGGTAGTTTATATCTACCTACTGAGGTAAACGTCCACACTAAAATTTTGCCCCCACTGACATCACTGTCCTGCTAAAACTAATTAATAATTCCACCTCCACAAGATGAAGAGAGTCAACATTGTTACAGCTAGGCTGACACAGTGTCAGTGTAGATACTGTGTTGGTCACATTAGCTGCGTCTACACGTGCACGCTACTTCGAAGTAGCGGCACTAACTTCGACGTTAGGCGGCGAGACGTCGAAGTCACTAACCTCATGAGGGGATGGGAATAGCGCCCTACTTCGACGTTCAACGTCGAAGTAGGGACCGTGTAGACGATCCGCGTCCCGCAACTTCGAAATTGTGGGGTCCTCCATGGCAGCCATCAGCTGGGGGGTTGAGAGACGCTGTCTCTCCAGCCCCTGCGGGGCTCTATGGTCACCGTGTGCAGCAGCCCTTAGCCCAGGGCTTCTGGCTGCTGCTGCTGCAGCGGGGGATTCATGCTGCATGCACAGGGTCTGCAACTCATTGTCGGCTCTGTGTATCTTGTACTGTTTAGTGCAAGTGTGTCTGGGAGGGGCCCTTTAAGGGAGCGGCTTGCTGTTGAGTCCGCCCTGTGACCCTGTCTGCAGCTGTGCCTGGCACCCTTATTTCGATGTGTGCTACTGTGGCATGTAGACGTTCCCTCGCTGCGCCTATTTCGATGTGGTGCTGCGCAATGTCGATGTTGAACATCGACGTTGCCAGCCCTGTAGGACGTGTAGACGTTATTCATCGAAATAGCCTATTTCGATGTCGCCACATCGAAATAGGCTACTTCGATGTAGGCTTCACGTGTAGACGTAGCCATTGACTGTTACTGGCTTTCATAAGGCCATCTCATAATGCCCCACAATGGCAGTACGATCAGCTCAAGTGCTTTTGTTGAGGATGTATGCTGCCAGGTTAAGGACACAGACCACTGAATCACTGGCATGGAAGTGTGGTGACATAAATAGTTCAACATACTGTTATAGTGTAGACATGCCCACGTGGAAGAGTGGGTTTGTTTGCACAGCAATGAAAAAACAAACAAACAAAAACCCATAACACTCAGTTTCAGAGCCTAAATCAGCTCACTCAGATTCATGGGGATTGGCTTGCAGAGCTACATAATTAGAGTGTAAATGTTTGGGCTTGAAATGGAGCCTGAATACTGAGACTCCCCCTCCCTTGTGGGAATCAAGAACTCCCAACTCCAGCCTGAGCCTGAACATCTACATGGCAGTTTTTAAGTCCAGCAAGCCTACAAGATGAGAAGATCAGCCACTGTTTTGTCAAGGGTCTTGTATTGCAGTGTGGACATATTGAGTGTGCAAAAGTGAAACCAAGGCAAACCAAACCAAACCAAACCAACACAACAACCTGAGGAGGAGGTTTACAAGCCACCTGTACCATTATATTTCTTTGGTACACCTAAAAAGAATTGATTCTAGATTTATTCAAAACCTCAGGGACTGTTAAAATAGAAGAGGACACAATAGCAGCCATTTTACTGTACACAAGAAAGAGAGGAGGCATTGGAAGCTTTTTACACACATTTATAGCAGCCAACTCAAAATGTTCTCACTTTGGATTTGTTCTCAGCAATACTTAGACATTCTGGTACCCCTGAGAAACAGTGCAGTTGAACAATATCCATTCTGCTCTCACCCACACCTAAGTGAAGAGCAGATAGATAAATATTTCATAGAACAAAAGAAACTGTGAACTTGGAAATACTGAAAATGACATGTTCAGAGACTGCAACACTATGTCCATAAGGGCAGTAGATAATGTGAATGCTCCTGCACAAAGCACTATGAGGTATGGGCGATGTCAGTCTTATTTTATTACTGCCAGACTGTTACTACAGGTATGAAAAGTAACACAAATTATAATATAAGCATCAAGAAAAGACCATATTAAAGCAGTGAAAGAACTTGGGTTGGTTGATATTCATTTTGATTCATAAAAATTACAATGGCCAGGGCAAAAATATTGCATGTGTTTACTCTGCATTTGTAAATTTACTAAGAATTTTGTACTGTATCTTCAGCATAGTGCCAATGCAATCAATTTATACTAGCTGGGATTCTGGTTCTTTGGTAAGAGAGGTAATTGAATACACTTGGGGAAAAATTATACAAAACAATATCTATTTATTTGGTTTTAAAAATCAGTTTAGAGATTAACTAAATTGCTGCATGCCAGTGTTACCTAAATCTCTTACCCTAATTCATGATTATTGTGTTTTTACTACTTTCTTTAGTATCAATTACTAATGAATGTCTACTTAAAAATCACATTATTTTGAACTATAAAAGGTATGGTTAATAGGACTTTATCACAGAGCTTGATTTTGGTTTCATATTGTGCTCAATCAAAACAACCTATGAAAGCTAAATACCTACTTATATTGTCTACAGAAGACAAAGATGGCATAGTAGTTTTGTAATCATTTTTACCATTACTTTCTCATTTTATTTACACTGAATGCTAGTTTTCAATCTATTTTATACATAATATTCATAGTTCAATCATCATGAGTAAGTTACAACCTAATAAAAAGGTTTTTAAAAGTACATAACAAGCAAATCACCAAATTGAAAATTATGTCATCATAAACTCCTCCAAGCTTCATATACATTTTAAAAATGAATCCAAAATACTAATAATTGTTAAGAACAAATGGTGACATCAGGCTGCAGATGCCACCAAAGCTTATATTTAGTGGTTAGTATTTCATCTAAAGCCATGTATTGACTTGCATCTATAACCACATTCCTCAGAAAAATGCACAAAAAATCTTTTTGACATTTGCATCCTCAACTCCTGTTGTACCCATCTTCTCCTCTCAAGGTCTACAGTTTTCTCTTCTGGCTAATGTGAGAAACACAGACACTCTGGCTGTTTCTACACAGGTCACTTCCTTCAGAAGTGGCATGCTAAAATAGGGAGCAAAAGATTCTAATGAGGCACGGATGCAAATTCTCTGTGCCTCATTAGCATAATGTCATGTGATTTGGAGTCCGGAAGACTGTTCTTCCAGATTCCAAAACGCTGTGTAGAAGAGTGGCCCTGGAGAGGGGGCACTTCTGGAAGGAAGTCCTCCTTCTGGAGGCCCCTTCTTCCCAAAACTTTTCGGGAAGAAGGGGCCTCGGGAAGAAGGACTTCATTCCAGAAGCGTCCCCTCCCCCGGTGTCCGCGCTTCTACACGGCATTTTGGAGTCCGAAAGAATGGTCTTACAGACTCCAAATCACGTGACATTATGCTAATGAGGTGCAGGGAATTTGCGTCCACACCTCATTAGCATATTTTGCTCCCTGTATTAGCATACCTCTTCCAAAGGAAGTAGCCTGTGTAGAAATGGCCTCTGACACTAGCTTTCTCTGTGCTTTGTAAACGGGACCTGGATGATTACTCCTCTCCCAGTTCTACTTCTTGGGGGAAGCTTTTTTAGACTTCCCTCAGAAGTCCAGAAAGATCACTCAAGAGGCAATACTGTGTCTGAAATTTTCCACACAGAGACATGAAACAGCAGGGATTGGTTTAAGCTTCAGCTTGTTGCTAGCACCAGCTGATGGAAATCCAAATACCAGAAGCCCATTCATCAGACAACTTCCACCCTTTCAAAGATCCTAGTTACATTGTCAGGGTACATGAACATGAACTGGCATTCACCAAAAGAGGCAAAAAGTGGTGGAGGAGCAGGAGATTGTGGCATGAGGTCTGTTGGCAGAACTCAGCAATGGTGAGGTGGGAAATATTTGGGAAGTATGGGTGCATGAGGATTTGGGTTCCAGAAAGAGAAACTAGACTCTTCTTATTTTGGGGTTCATTTGAACATAATAGGTGGATACAGATTTTTCCCTCTGTATGTCAGCTTTCCCATGTCCAAGATGTTTGAATCCCAATTTCTGTTTAAAAGTGGGCGTGGTGTTTGGCTGGTAGACCCTTGCAGTTCTACAGCTTCTCAGCACACAGGAATGCTGTGTTCCCTGAACATACTCTCCAATCTTGTCCTGTTTTGTACAACTAAATCACACTGTTTCCATAGTGTTTAAGCATGACTTACATAAAGAAAGGCCAATATTTGCCTGTGATGGGGTGGACTAAGCCCCAATGTCCTCTGTAGAAGGCCAGAGGCCTTGTCATACCCTATCACAAGAAGAGGAGCAGAAAAGAGGTCCTCCAGGCAAGAGACAGCAGCTGTATATGCTGCAGCCAATCAGGACCTGTCAGGCCAATATAAAAAAAAATGCTGGGCTAGGTCCTGGTAGCTCCTCACAGGAGCATAACCCAGGCAGGTCTATATACTTCCTGGGAGACCAGCAGCACTGCAGACAGAACTGAGTGTGAGCTGAATCTAGACCTGGGCAAGACCCAGGCCCTGTGGCTGGGGACTGGCTAGACTCCTACTAAGGGAACTGATAGCACCCTGGACAGGGCTAGTCAGAGCTCACCATCAGAACTCCAAAGACAACCAGGCAAGCACTTAGGTGCTAGCCCTGACTTCAGAGAGGCACTCATGAGTGGGTGGACCCCATTACATGTCTTTTACAGTTTCTTTCCCAAGATTAGTCTTAAGAAGCAAGTCCTCCTTCCTACCCACTGATGCTATGTGCTCTCCAAGGGAGGATTCCATTCCAGCCCAAACATACAAACACACACAAACACACACACAGTGGGAGGCCTCTGTGCCATACCCATCTACAGAGGCAAGACACAGGAAGAGAGGACCCTATGTGCATATTACAACAGGTAATACAAAGTATGTTGGAGCTGTACACTAAACATTATTCTGAATAAGAAGCCTTAATTATTCTTCTGAATGATTGAAAACAAATACTGGAAAGATCTGATTTCCTGGCATTTTTTTATTCATTTTTGAACATCCTACTTTAAGATTTTAATGGGGCAGAACACCAACTATCAAACCATGAGCTCTTTGAATGCAGCCACATTTGGATCCAACCCTCTGATTATGAATCAGTGTCTGCAGGTTTTACTCACCACGACATGCTATGATCAAAGGAAATGATTAATTTTACAGCTTGATCTGGTGTAGCCAAATTCTTATGACAAAAGGTGATGGTCATAATCCAAGCTGGGAGCCTTCAATCAATTTTTTTAAGCAGTGTTGACTCTCTTTAAAATCTCTTTCCAGATGCATTTGTCATCTCCGTTCATGTACTATGTGTAAAGTTCTATGGTTTTTCAGGAAATATCTTTTACTTCTTGACAAACCTAGGCTGTGGCCACACTAGCTGCTCATTTTGAAAATGATTTTGAAATTGATAAGCTAAACAGTAACAAGTCTCCAGGACCAGATGGCGTTCACCCAAGGGTTCTGAAAGGACTCAAATGTGAAATTGCAGAGCTATTAATGGTGGTTTGTAACCTATCCTTTAAATCAGCTTCAGTACCCAATGACTGGAAAACAGCTAATATAATGCCAATATTTAAAAAGGGCTCTAGAGGAGACCCTGGCAATTACAGACCGGTAAGTCTAACGTCAGTACCAGGCAAATTAGCAGAAACAACAGTAAAGAATAAAATTGTCAGACATGTAGAAGAAAATGATTTGTTCGGCAAAAGTCATCATGGCTTCTGTAGAGGGAAGTCATGTCTTACTAATCTATTAGAGTTCTTTGAAGAGGTTAACAAACATGCAGACAAGGTGGATCCAGTGGATATAATATACTTAGATTTCCAGAAAGCCTTTGACAAGGTCCCTCACCAAAGGCTCTTATGTAAATTAGGTGGTCATGGGTTAGAAGGAAAGATCCTTTCATGGATTGGAAACTGGTTAAAAGACAGGAAACAAAGGATTGGAATAAATGGTAAATTTTCACAATGAAGGGGGGTAACTAGTGATGTTCCCCAAGGGTCAGTCCTGGGAACAATCCTGTTCAACTTGTTCATCAATGATCTAGAGAAAGCGGTAAGCAGTCAGGTGGCAAAGTTTGCAGATGATACCAAGCTGTTCAGGATAGTCAAAAACCAAAGCAGACTGTGAAGAACTTCAAAAAGATCTCAGCAAACTGAGTGATTGGGCAGCAAAAAGGCAAATGGAATTTAATATGGGTAAGTGTAAGGTAGTGCACGTTGGGAAAAATAACCCCAATTATACATACAATGTGATGGGGGCAAATTTAGATACAACAGATCAGGAAAGGGATCTTGGAATTATAGTGGATAGTTCTCTGGAAACATCCATGCAGTGTGCAGCTGCAGTCAGTAAAGCAAATAGGATGTTAGGAATTATTAAAAAAGGGATAGAAAATAAGACAAAGAATATCTTACTTCCCCTGTATAAAACTATGGTACGCCCACGTCTTGAGTACTGTGTGCAGATGTGGTCTCCTCACCTCAAAAAAGATATACTGGCGTTAGAAAAAGTTCAGAAAAGGGCAACTAAAATGATTAAAGGTTTGGAAAAGGTCCCATATGAGGAGAGGCTAGAGAAACTGGGACTTTCAGTCTAGAAAAGAGGAGATTTAGACACGATATGATAGTGGTATATAAAATCATGAATGGTGTGGAGAAAGTGAATACAGAAAAGTTATTTACTTGTTCCCATAATATAAGAACTAGAGGACACCAAATGAAATTAATGGGTAGTAGGTTCAAAACTAATAAAAGAAAATTTTTCTTCACACAGCGCACAGTCAACCTGTGGAACTCCTTGCCGGAGGAGGCTGTGAAGGCCAGCACTCTAACAGAGTTTAAGATAGAGCTTGATACATTTTTGGAGGTTAGGTCCATAAATGGCTATTAGCCCAGGGTAAAGTATGGTGCCCCTAGCCTTTAGTCAAAGGCTGGAGACAGATGGCAGTAGACAAATTGCTTGTCTTCTGTTCACCTCCTCTGGGGCACCTG
Organism: Carettochelys insculpta; assembly: GCF_033958435.1. NCBI lineage: Eukaryota > Metazoa > Chordata > Testudines > Carettochelyidae > Carettochelys > Carettochelys insculpta. Next base: position 136,238,883 of record NC_134138.1, on the reverse strand, counting down.
CACTGGCCACTGTCGGCAGACAGGATACTGGGCTGGATGGACCTTTGGTCTGACCCAGTATGGATGTTTTTATGTTCTTATGTTCTTATGAAATGAGGGTCAATTTCAAAATGAGCAGGAGAGTGACCTCACAGAAATTGCATGTTTCAAAATCAACATCAAAATTAAAAGGTGTTCATTTTGAATTCGTTATTCCATTCCCGTGTTGGGAATAACACCTCTTTTCAATGTTAATTTCAAAATGAAATATGTGTAGATGCTTTCTGGATGCCATTTCAAAATGAAAAGTCTTCCCCAGAGCCAGCCCCTCCCTAGAGCACAGAGACACCCTGACCAGCAGCCAGAGCTGTATGGCTGTCAGCTACAGGTGCCTTAAAGCTGCAGGGACACAGAAACCTTGTACAGGAAATTGAGAGTGTGCTGGCAGACACAGGACCACGAGGTGGCCAGATGACACTCACAAGCACCCCCAGAAAGTGACACTCCTCCATAGCCAGACAGATGGCTAGCAGCCAAGACCCCCCGGATCCCGTGGAGCCAAGGATTCCAGACAGCAGGGCTCCCAGGGCTCTGGCAGCCCCCAAAGAGGAGGGGAGCCCTCTGGCTGGAAGCTGAAGTCCGGGAGCTGATGGTTGTCTGGAAGGATGAGTAAGTCCTACTCAGGAGGGAAGGCGGGGGAAGAGAAATGTGGACGCCTTCGCCCTCCTCGCCAGCAACCTCTCTGCAAGGGGCCACCCACTCTGGACCCCCAACCAGGTCCTCTCCAAAGTCAAGGAGCTGTGACAGGGCTATGACCGAGCAAGGGACTCAGCCCAGCAGTCAGGGGCAGTGCTGGGCACCTGCCCCTACTTCAGGGAGCTCCACCAGCTGCTGGGACCCAGGAAGGCTGCACCACCCAAGGAGACCCTGGACACAGCTGAGCAAGAGGGGCAGGGTGAGGAGCCCCAGACAGGACCCTTGATGGCCCCTCCACTGCAGGCCCCAAAGTACCTGCTGGCACTGGGGACAGCGACAGTGGGAGCGAGGGACCACTGTACATTGACGAGCCCTCCGAGACCCCGAGCCAGGCTATCTCCACTTAGGCCTCCCATGAACCATTCGAGGAACCCTCAGGTAGGACCAGGCGTGGGGTGCCCTGGTCATGGGGGATAGGGGGCAGTCTCCAACACAGCTGGCACGGGCCTGGGTATGCGGCCACAGGCTAGGGACCCGGGCATGGCCATCATCGCTGCTGGCGGGAACACTCATGGGGCCATGGGCTGACATGACAGTCAGAAGCCCGGGAGGTCTGGGGCAGCCACTTTAATGGCCCCGCGTTGACGGATCCCACAGCAGACGGGCCACCCCAGAGTCCATTACCACAAGCAGGGTGGGATGGCAGTGGGGACAAGGTCACTGGCCCATGGTACCTGGGCTCATGACTGATGAGGCACCACCCTCTCCCCTTATATCTTCATGTTATTTCCCTTATGTCTTCACAGTCTCGACATCTGCCAGCCACCCCAGGCCCCTGGAAGTGCCCAGGAGCCCTGTGGCCACAGGGAACGGCAAAGGGGTAACACCTCCCCGGACCGGGTGCCATGGTGGGAGGAGCCTCCACCACAGCTGGGCAGATGATCTGGTGGCAGCCCTCATGGCTGCATGGTGGGAGCAGAACAGCTTGCTGTGGGACTGGCTCTCCATGGAGCAGGTGGCCTGGGACCTGGTGGCTGGGTATCTCGACACCCTGACCCAGGCCATTGCCAACTACCTGGCCCAGCCGCCCACCCCATGGATGGCCTTTCCCACAGCACGCCCTCTGCCCCAGCCCCCCCTTCCTGCCTGGTCCCCTCCTCGGTCACAGCCCCCCCACCCCAGCCTCCCCCTCTTCCCAGCTCCCCCTTCCCCAATCCCCCTTCCCAGCCCCCCTCCACCCCAGCCTCCCCCTTCCCTGCCCCCCCACCCCAGCTCCCCCTCTTCCCTTCCACCCCCTCTTCCTCAGCTTCTCCCCTCTTCCTCAGCTTCTCCCCTTCCCCAGCCCCCCAAGTAGCAGGAGCTGGCACTTTGGCTGTGGCTGAATGAGCCCTGCCAGTCTGTGGCTCCCCACCTCCTCCATGTAAGTCCAAGCCCCTAGATACCCCAGTATGACCCTATCTGCCCCTTCCACCTTCCACATTTCGTCCCTGCCATGGTCCCTGAACCAGGGCAGTCGCAGCTCCAGGGGCTGTCATGGCTCCTGACCAGCCATTCCGATGGAGGATTGAGGCCCCCTGCCCCCCCATGTTAATAGTTCACCACTGCACCCCATGTAAATAGTCACAGGGGGTGTTCCAGATGCACCATGGGCGGGGTGGGCTGCAGGAGGCCAGCCATGTGTCGGACAGCATGCAGCCTCATATGGCATGCTGTCAGGATGGCCATCAGGCTGGCCATAATGTCCAAGGTTTCCCCGTCAGAGAAGTTCTGCAGGTCCATGGCAGGCAGTGGTGTGGTGGCTAACCAAGGCTCTGCCAATTGCTGGGCTGGAGGTCACATGCTGCAAGCAGCCAGGGTCCTCAGCATGTGCATGGGTGTGTGTGTTTAGGCAGGCCCCTTAACTGGGCGGCTGGGCCGTGCTCTAGGAAGGGCTTGTCGGCCATTCGACCTTGCCCTCGCCATTTCCTGCCCTGTTATTTCAAAATGAAGCTGTGGCTGTGTAGCAGCTCCATTTTGAAATGACGGGGCATCTTTCTGATATTGCAGATCACAACATTGATCTGCTTTTTGCATGTAATAGCTTCCTTTGGAAGCAACTAGCATCTAAGTGATGGATAGGGATTACCTTTTTCAATGTCACTTCCTAGTGTGGCCACAGCCCTAATGTTTTGACTCCCAGGGAGAAGATTAAAAAAAAATCCCATTGTAAGAATCTCATGTACCCCAAACTGCTTTCCTAGTCTCTCCACGTTAACAAAGCCATTATGCAGCTCAGCAGCCATTTCTATACCTCTAAATACACACAACCCAATCAGTACTGGATTCAGCCAGTCACACACCAATTATAGGATCTTTATGTGTCTATGTAAGCTGTCATGAATAATTAATTCTAGAACTCTTCTATTGGCAATCTTCCTCTTGTCCGCAGTGATAACTAAAATCCAGTTCTGCTGCCATTTGTTCTCCAGCTGAGATGCACCAGTTTTCCATATGCAGTTGCTGAGTTATCTTTTGTACTTTATTGTACAAAACTCTCATCTCTGACAGTCACTTGTTTTTCTTCATCCTCTCAGCAGCTAACTTCAGCTCCAACCAAACTCGTCTTTATTAGGGTGTCTGTTGTTGTTTCACTGACTTCTCAAAGTTCATTATGACTTATCAAAGTAGATTATGTGTGCATGTCATAAATTAATTCCATTCCTGTCTGGAGATCCTTCCAACGGTATAGCACATTACCGTGAGCTGCTGTGGTCATAAGCCATTTCAAATGCAAATAATGATTTGTATTACAACAGCCCTTAATTAGGATGAAAGTAACCTGATTCTATCTTTTTCTGGATAGCTGTTGTTATTATTATTAATTATTTGTTCTATTGAGGTCAATATTGTTTTTTTTCTTGTATTTCTTTAAAAAGCGCTAAAGGTAGACCTGGGAGCATCAGAGAAAACTTGCCTGATGATCAAGATCTAACCTTTGGGGAAGCCTAATTAAAATCAGTGGGGAATTTAAATGGATAAAAATAGGGCAGAAAGACCATTAAAATAAATACTCTAGAAAGACTTCAAAGGAAGATATTTTGCCATTGTCACTTACCATCAAATTTAATTAAAATGCCAAAAAAACATAAATATCACCTAATCACCAGGAGATAAAATGCAAGTGAAATATGAAAATTAGGGCAGACACCAGTAGCCACAGGTTCATAGACAAAAAAATAAGAACCTATAGTTTGATATATCTGGTAAGCGATAATTTGGGCTATAAAATAAAAGCTTGGATGCAAACACCAACATCTTTTGCTGTGACTCAATCTCCTAGCCTGGCTCCTTTTCTGAAAGTATCCTTGTTATTCCAAGTTATTTGTTGTCTTCCCAATACATGGATTCATTATCTTCTAAGTAAAATACTTCCATATACCTGATTGGAAAACTTGTACATTTCAATAGTGGAATTTATGTATATTTTTTCCTATGGGTAAAGGTGACATGTTCTGAAATAATAAAGGTTATCTTTCAAAGAGGTCACATGCCTCTGCAAATCCCCAGCCTCTTCTGTCCCCAGGACACCTACATGTGGAAGAAGCATGCCAGGTGTTCAAAAATGCAGAGGGGACATTCACAAACTTATGAGAGCCTGTTGAAGAGTAATTTGTGGCAGGCCCAGAGGTTGGGTGTGGTAGTAGCAGAAGCAGAACAGATTATCTAGCCCCTATATTCCTACGTTGTACCAACACATGACTGAATACTTAAGGAGGTTCCAAAGCAAAACCTTTCTGAGGAACAGAAGAAGGGAGATCTAAGACAAGGAACTGATAGTCCTCTTTTCCATGCTAAGCCTACCTTAGATCCATGGATTTCAGCTTTTGTGAAGTCATAGGAGAGGACAGTATGAAATCCTTAGTTATCATTTTCTTTATTTACTTAGGCTATGTCTACATGTGATTCCTCTTTCAAAAGAGGTGTGCAAATGAGGGAAATCAAAAATGCAATGAGGTGGAGATTTACATATCTGGCACCTCATTTGCATATTTTCCTTTCAAAAGCACTTCTTTTGAAAGAAAAAAAAGCAGTGTAGATGGCACTCTTTTGAAAGTAAACCCCATCTTTGACAGAACCCTTCTTCCTGAAACAGAATAGGAAAAAGGGTTCTTTTGAAGATTGGGTTTACTTTTGAAAGAGCCGTGTCTACACTGCTTTTTTCTTTTAAAAGGAAAATATGCAAATGAGGTGAGTTGTCAGCTCTGTGGATCTCGTGTTGTTTAGTGCAACTATGTCTGGGAGGGGCCCTTTAAGGGAGCGGCTTGCTGTTGAGTCTGCCCTGTGACCCTGTCTGCAGCTGTTCCTGGCACCCTTATTTTGATGTGGGCTACTTTGGCGTGTAGACGTTCCCTCGCAGCGCCTATTTCGATGTGGTGCTGCCCAACATCGAAGTTGAACGTCGACGTTGCCAGCCTTGGAGGACGTGTAGACGTTATATGTCGCTACATTGAAATAAGCTATTTCGATGTAGTGTGCACGTGTAGACGTAGCCAAACAGAGGAAACTCTGGAGCCAGGAGTAAGGCAAAGGGAGGCACGCTTGGAAAAGGAGGAATCCTGGAATCTCTGATTTGCTATCTTTCCATGTCTAGCAACACTGGAATTGACCTGGGTAAAAGGGAGCACTGCTGCGGTTCTGTCCCTTCCACTGCTGTTGGACTGGAAGTATCCAGGGAAGAGGAACCTTCCTAGTAGCAAGTTGCAGAGGTTGTGGTTGGAGGGAGGAGGAAGCTTCTCTTCCACACCAACACCATGGCTAATAAAGCCAGAAGGGGCAAGGGAATGGTGTGGGGGAGCCTTGCACAGACTTCCCCCCTCCATCTGCTTGGGAGCACTGTTAGGCAGTGCCTCAGAAAGGACAGGAGTTTTGCTGCCTATGCTGCATCAGGTGCAGCTTCATGGCTCTGGAAGCTTTTATCAAAATTGCCATTGTCCCTGTCTGACGCACATACTTTTTCTCTCCCTGGAAACACCAGAGGAAATGCAGATGCAGGGGTGTGAATTGGCTATTCTTTACTCCCCCTTTGTGCTGAGCTAGCTGTGAATGTGGGAATTAAAGCTCAGTGTTTAATGCAGCAGCTGAGGATTCCTCATAAGATTGTGCTGATTTACCGCAGGGTCAGTTTGGTGTCCAATAGTCCCTGGGAGCATCAGGATAAAAAGGTGTCATAAAGGCATGTAAGTGCTCCTCTTCTTCAGTTGTGCTGATTCTCTGGCCCATGTGAGCATGCAGCTCATAACCTGTATGCATGTTTCATTTTTACACTATTTAAAAAGAAGCTGAAGCATCATACCACGAGTCACCATCAGAGAGGTATGAAGTAGTGGGATCCTTAACCACATTCTCCACACCCCACTGCCTTGTGGGTTATCCTGGGAAGGAGAAAAGCTAAGGGAGTAAAGCCTGACAGAAAATCCAGAGTGGTATCTTTTCCAATGATCAACAATTGTTGATAGTCTCTGGTATTCCAGAAATGACTGATATTTATAATAATGAGTGTTTGAATAGTATCGTTTAAAAGACAATTGATTAGGAATATTAAGGAGAAAAAAATCTATAAAATATCCAAGAAAGTTGATTTATTTGGTTAAGTATGAAATAATATAAAAAAGATGAGACTAATACCTTAAATATAAGATACAAAGGACTTTTCTTCCCAGAGGACTGATATAAAGTGTGTGCTGCACAATGTACCTTTTCAGGTTCTTTTCTTCTCCCAGCCCTTAAAATAATTTAGGAAAGGCCATGATTTGAGAGTCAGAGAAAACTCCGTGGAATCACCAAACTGCCCCCTGTCTTAGACCCCCTTGCATCCCTCAACAGCTCCAACCTTAGACACTCTTCCTTCTCCTGCAGCCTCCTCACTGGGGCTGCTAGGCTGGGTGGCTCCCCCAGCCCTCCTGCTCCCAGCAATTAACTTAAGTGTTAAGGTTTCAGCCTAAGGTAATAATTGCTATCCCTAGTGATAGAGCTAGTTTCTATCTCTTTTACATGTATTTTAATGGGAATTTAGTGTTGCGCTTACGAGTTTTCTCCTACGAGCAGGAATTTGGGAACCAATTGTGCTCGTGTAGTGAGTGCATCTTATTCCTTCCATAGTTGTTATGCCAGGAAATGAACCAGAACAATAACTGCTGTCCCACTGCAGCATCCATTGAATGTTTTGAACTTTTTATCTGGATAATCCTGCATCTACTGGACCTTCTTATGGGCTGTAATGTTGTTGATCTGTATGGTAGTCAGTTCAGAAGGAATATACGCTACTTTGCTAATTCAGTGAAAATTGTTCATCAGAGAAGTGTGTTTTCCTTTGCAGACTTATATTGACATCTGTGTTGGTTTGTTACTGAAGGCATATTTTACCCTGTTATGTGCTCTGGGTTACCACTATCTGGGTGCATAATAGCAAGACACATAACAAGAAAAAGGCTATCCAGTGGTTAATCTGCAACTAGGTTAAAATTCGTGCTCTTCCACAGACTTCCTATGTGACCTTGGGAAGGAATTCCACCACTCTTTTGCCCAATTATGAAATGAGGTTAATACTGCCATCTATAGGGGGTATTTGAATATAAATGCTCTAGAGATTTTGAAGTTCACTCAGATTACATATAAGCACATCCACTCCATGAGTACAGTCACTTTAATAAGCAGATTACATTAACTTGTCAGACAACTTCCTTGATTATTTTTCTATAGTATTTCAGATGGAATAAGAGGAGCTTTTGTTGCTCTTTAAATACATCAGGTAAAATAACAGGCCTAATTACTAGATTTATGTTTGGAATAGTTACTTTACAGGAGTTGATTCAGCCTGAAGAATTTTTAAAACGAACAATGGGAAGGAAGTTTCTAAAAGCTTATGATCGCTCCGAAGAGTTGCCTACGAACGTGTCCAAAATTTTAGCATCACTCCTAAATCTGGATCCGTGCATGTCCTTGTGAAAGGCTATGCAGACAGATCATCTTGCATAATCAAGGCTCTACTTTTGAATTTCTATGAGTATGCTTTGTATGGACATACACATTTATAGTTTTTGAGCTAGAAGATAAAAATGGCTAGAAAAATGCTTTAAACAAATTTCTAATTGATTAACTAATTCTCAAGGAGCACATTTAATATTTCCTTTCAGCATTAATGGTCAAAAGCAATTGTGCTAAGATTTTTTAACTTTAAAGTGACATTAGACCAGAATTTAATTTATGTGTGTGATTTTAAACCTTTAATCTGTTTACCAAATAATGAAGGAATATTTAATAGTGTAAGGTTTTGTATTCTGTGAGTTACCTCAGTTTATCTATCATTTTTTTCCATTCATGTTAATGTTTTTATATGTGTGTACTTCTCTCTCTCTGCTGCTGTAAATACAACCCACAGTTGGATACGCAAAATTAAATAATGTAATGGATTTGTGGTTCAATTGATTGAGGTGCTAGCTCTCTTTGCACTCCTGGCAGCACCTTATTTTGTTTGTTATTGTCATTCATTGTCACTTCCACTTGGCTAGCATGTTGACAGGTCAGATTACCAATGTGCTCATACTAAGGTACTAAGGACATGACTATGATTCTGATACAGAAGTGTGCTGCTCTGCTTAATCATACCAGCTGAGCAGGTTTTGGTACACGCAGTTTCCCAGTTTCCTCAGGCTATTTGGAGAATCAGAAGAAGAAAACAGATGGTAAATAGAAGTGCCATCTGCCTACATTTCCTAATAATAGGGAAACCAGGTGTGAAAAATGTGACCCCCCTTTTTTTTTTCAGAGCAGGGGGTAGTATGGTAAATAGCTGCCTGTATAAAATAAAAGCCTATTGATCTGAATTTATGGGCTGGGGGTTATTTTGGCTCACCACTGGCCACATGTTATGGGGAATCACTGGTATACATGCTTTAAGAAGTATACATGCTTTAAAAAATGTTATAAGAAATTTTGTTCTCCTAGCTTAGCACTAGTCACTAAATTTGCTGAAGCCTTAGGCCCAGGTCAGGCTGACATGAGCAGAATAATAGGGAGGCGGCTGCAAAACCAGTAGAAACTGGTTCTTGATGAGCAGAAAAGGAGTTTGAAGGACAGCAATGAGAGAGGAATGCAAGGAGTTTGGATAACAATTGCTTGAAGATGATCGGGCATCTACAGCAAGATCATCTTCCCAGCACCTGGATCCATCCAATTAGGAAGAGTGAAGACCCCTACTCAAATTAGGGGATTGGACTCTGGGCAGGGGCATGGGCGGTGTTACAAACTGTGGGGGTATAATTGTTAATGGTTTCTGCAAGGCGGGGTCCCTCCCTGGAGGCACCCAGCTCGAGCTGTACTTCTGTACATCAATAAACCTGTGTTTTGGACCGGGCCCTTAATGTAGTATTTTCAGGATCCTAGAGTCGGACCTAGCCCTGTTGTGGTGGCCAGTGAGCAGTTCCATAACACCGCATCTAACCAGAAGATATTTAGATTCTTGTTCCAATTCAGGCTTCAGAGTGAGAAAAGAAAGAGTGTTATTATCTTGAAAGAGAATTCCTGGGTTGCATGGCAAGGATACTTCAATGTAAGACAATATCAAATAGTTAAAACTTTATTTAAATAAATGAAAGAATAATATATGTTATTAAATAGAGAGCTAAAAGGCAATAATACAATTCTCTGGCTCCCATATATTCTGCATGAACCCGTGGTTATCAGTTTGTTTCATGTACAGAATAAATGTATGCAGTTCTTTGTTTTCTCATTCAGTTCCCTAAAGGTGAGGAGCGATCAGTAGGCCATTTATCTGTGCCAAAAGTTACACTTACCCGTACAAACTTGCTTTAGTTAATTATACAGGATATAGGCCTGTAGGTTTCTTGCATTACAGCCAAATACTATGAATAACTCTGAATGACTATGATGAATAACATCCACTGAAACTCATAAACACAGATATGAACTGAAAATATGATTCAATTGCAGCAGTAATAACAAATTAGTGTTTTGTACCAGCTCAAGAAAGTAGTCTTTTATCTGATATAGCAGGCTAGCAACTTAACTTTATGGGCTACAGCTGCTAATGTTGGGACATATGGTCACACTAATAAGACTATTTTAATTGTATTTGACAATTGTTAAACTGCTATGTAGGACAGGATGTAGTTTATTGATGAGAGATGGTAAAATAATCAGAATGTTTAAATCTATCAGAATTGTGCACCAGTTATGCCATCCAGCTCTCTTACATCCTTATTGCTACTGTACAGAAAGCCTATTATTATGTCTGTTACATTAGGTTACACAGTCCTCTATTTTCTTAAAAGCTGCCATCTGCCTGCAATAATAAGGAATTTATTCCAATCTTTAAAAAATGCAAGTTTGGTTTACGGGTGACTTTGCATAATGGTACAGAATAGTCTAGCAAGACACCTGTTAAGGTTCTTAGCTTGTTAAGAGGCATTTGTTCATTTCTCAGTGCTTACACCACTCTGATTCAGGATCCCAACCCTAGCAATCTCTGGTGTTGCAGGCAGAATGTAGCCAGGACTCTGAAGATCTTATCAAAAATAAAATAGCTGCTTTGCAACTCTGGAAAAAATCTGATATGAGAAAGGAAATGATTTAGTTTTTGATAAAAATAGTCCTATAAATCTAGGTGGCTGGATATCAAGAGATTACGGAGTTAATTTTGAAATGGAGCTTTTAACATTCTCCTTGCTGGAACAGAAAGAGTATCTGAATCTTCATACATGAGTACATGGATGGCTTCAAAATGATAATGGATAAGACACTGAAAACCACATACCAAGAAGGTTCTCCCAACTGGATGGTTCCTAGTCCCCCAAAATATTGATAATGCTTTGTCACATCTTAGGTCAACTGCATCAATATTCCTGCTCATTAGAAAAAACAGGACACCCACTCTCATGCTTCCTGATCCCCACCCGTTGTCCTTGGGTGGAGACACAAATGACTCTTCATTCTCTCTCTTGGCTGCACAATTCCCTGCCTTCATTGTGTTATTCCCAACACAGACAGCCTAAAGATATCTACTTGCTTTCTCTTCAGAGATTGCTAGCACATACAATTGCTACAGTTATGAGATACCACAAAGCACTTCCTATGAAAGTCTACTTTATTCTTAAGATAAAAAGCACTACAGAGAAAGCATTTTAAAACAATGAAGGAACCTACATGCATGCTAATATATTTACTGGAGTTCATCCTAACAAGTATTGTGGCAGGAGCAGTCTTTCAGCCCACTACCCAAGGGGATTCTTTGTGGTTACAAATTCACTGCAGCTTCATGCCAGAACCAGCCTCCAGTTTTATGACATCTCAGTGGGTCCAATCCTTCCAAACCTACCCTAAGGACTGGGGCTTCGATATACCATGGGGTCCTGTCCATTTGCTGGGTCAGGAAGATGAGACTTGGCCAGTTTCAAACCAAGCTATGAATTTCAAACTCATGTCATAGAATCATAGAATCATAGAACAAAAGAGCTGGAAGAGACCTAAAAAAGCCATCGAGTCCAGCCTCCTGCTCTAAGCAGGACCAAACCCATCAGATCAGCCCCGCCAGGGCTTTGTCAAGGTGAGACTTAAACACCTCCAGGGATGGAGACTCCACTACTTCCCTGGCTAGACCATTCCAGTGCTTCACCACCCTCCTAGTGAAAAAGTTTTTCCTAATGTTCAACCTGGAACTTTCCAACTGCAACTTGAGACCATTGTTCTGTGTTCTGCCATCTGTGACCACTGTGAACATCCTCTCTCCAGCCTCTTTGCAACCTCCCTTCAGTAAGTTGAAGGCTGTTTTCAGATTTCTTGCAGCCCAGTCTTCCAATTTGTCCAAATCAGTCTGGACCCTGTCCCTACCCAGCGTATCTACCTCTTCCCCTAGCTTAGTGTCATCCGCCAACTTACTGAGGGTGCAATCCAACCCCTCATCCAGGTCATTGATAAATATGTTGAACAGAACAGGACCCAGAACTGAACCTTGGGGCACTCCACTAGAAACCGACTGTCATCCCAACATCGAGCCATTGATCACTACCCTCTGGGCCCGACCTTCTAGCCAGCTTTCTATCCATCTTACCATCCATTTATCCAATCCACATTTCTTTAACTTGCCAACAAAACTATTGTGGGAGACCATATCAAAAGCTTTGCTAAAGTCGAGATAAATCACATCCATTGATTTTCCCCTATCCACAGAGCCAGTTATCTCATTGTAGAAACTAATCAGATTGGTCAGGCATGACTTGCCCTTCGTGAATCCATGCTGACTATTCCTGATCACTCTCCCCTCCTCCAAGTGCCTGAAAATGACTTCCTTGAGGAGCCCCTCTGTGATTTTTCCAGAGACTGATGTCAGACTGACCGGCCTATAATTCCCTGGATCATCCTTCTTCCCTGTTTTAAAGATGGGCACTACATTTGCCTTTTTCCAATCATCCGGGATCTTTCCCGACCTCCAAGACTTTTCAAAGATAACGGCCAAAGGCTCGTCAACAATATACACTAACTCCCTCAGAACCCTAGGATGAATTAGGTCCGGGCCCATCAATTTGTGTACATTTAGCTTTTTTAGATAGCTCCTAACCTGTTCTTTCCCCACCAAAGGCTGTCCACCTTCATCGCACAATGCATCACTTATCGCATTAGTCAGGGAGCTGTGAAGACAGAGACAAAGAAAGCATTAAGTCCTTCAGCTTTCCCTACATCATCTGTCACTGGGTTACCTCCCTCATCCAGTGGGGGCCCCACGCCCTCTTTGATAACCTTCTTCTTGGTAACATGCCTGTAGAAACTTTTCTTGTTATCCTTCACATTCCTCATGAGTCGCAATTCCAGTTGTGCTTTTGCCTTCCTGATAACTGCCCTACATTCTCAAGCTATACGTTTATACCCCTCCTTAGACATCTGTTCCAGTTTCCACTTTTTGTAAGCTCCCTTTCTGTGCCTAAGTTTTCCAAGGATTTCCCCATTAAGCCAGTCTGGTCTCCTACCATATTTACTTCTTTTCCTGTGCATCGGGACAGTTTCTTTCTGCGCCTTCATTAGGGCTTCCTTAAAATACTTCCAGTTTTCCTGGACTCCTTTTCCCTTCATGATAGCATCCCAGGGGATTCTACCCATCAGGTTCCTGAAGGAGTCAAAGTCTGCTATTCTGAAGTCTAATATGTGTAATTTGCTGCTCTCTTTCCTTCCTTTGGTCAGGAGCCTGAAGTCTACCATCTCATGATCACTGCTTCCCAGGTTGTCCCCCACCTCTACCTTCCCTATTAGTTCCTCCCTGTTTGGAAGCAGCAGGTCGAGCTGTGCATGACCTCTGGTAGGGTCCATCAGCACTTGTACCAAGAATTGATCCCCAACATTCTCCAGAAATTTCCTGGACTGCTTGTGTACCTTTGTATTGGTCTCCCAAGAGATGTCAGGGTAATTGAACTCCCCCACGATAATGAGAGCCCGCAATCTGGAAACTTCTCTCAGTTGTCTAAAAAAAGCTTCATCTATCTCATCATTCTGATTTGGCGGCCTGTAGCAGACACCAACCACCACATCTCCAGTGCTGCCTACACCACTAAGCTTGACCCATAGATTCTCAACAGGCTTTTCTCCCTCTATGTACTGGAATTCCAAGCAATCATAGTGCTCTCTTACATACAGTGCAGCCTCTCCTCCTTTTCTCCCTTGCATGTTCTTCCCGAACAGTTTATACCCTTTCATGGCAGCACTCCAGTCATGCGAGTCATCCCATCAAGTCTCTGTTATTCCAATCAAGTCATAGTTCTTGGACGGAGCCAGGGCTTCTAATTCCTTCTGCTTGTTACCCAGGCTTCTGTCATTGGTGTACAAACACCTTAGATAACCAGTCGATCTCCCCACCCTCACTACTCGAACCAAGAGTCCACTTTGGTTGTACATTCCCCTTTGAATTTCTTCCCGGCCTCCAAGTTCCTTTCTATCCACAGGGTTTCAGTCACCTTCCCCCAGCAATCCTAGTTTAAAGCTCTCCTCACTAAGTTTGCAAGGCTACCTTGTTAATTGTTCCCTGGAGAGTCCACTTTGAACTTGTATATGTGCATCTCTCCAAGATATGTTTTCAAAGGGCTGATACTAGACAAAGCACATTATTGTACCTCTTCATACTAGAGGAGTTTTTAAAATGCCACACTACTACATAATTCAGTAAGGAGCAATTTAATTCAACAAAGTTTATCTTTATTCTATACAATTTGCTCAGGTTATTATCAGGCTTATCAAATGAAAAATACAAAAAAACAGACAAAAAAATCACCCATACTTTCTAGGCACAACCAGCTCACCTCTTCTGTGTTCATAAACTAAATATGGGATCTGAGTGAGCTGTTTGTTTCTGTTCAGCACAACAAAAACAGATTATTCCTTTAGGTAGCTGGCAGACAACATACTCCAAAAAAAAAAAACGCATTCGGGGTAGTGCTATTATCATTATTACTGTCATGCCATCAGTCATGGTAAAATTTCACCTCTGTTTGATGCACTATGAGGAGGGACAACAAAAAATTCAAATAACAATCCTATTTTCTCCCTGCTGGTACAGTACATTGTCAAAGTCTGATACAATGTGTTTCCAAATTCCTAAGTAGCAAATTGGCGCTTAAAGAAGACAATAATTTCATTAGTAGTAATCTCTTTAGTAAGAGAATTCATTTTTCATATCTCTGCATTGTATTAAAGATGAAACAACTGCATTTTTAGAAGTAATATAAAAAGAAAAATTAATAAAACCTCATCACTTGGAAATTCAAACCTTGTGCTTTTTCTTTTTCATATCATTCAAGAACAATTTACAGAAGACTTCAACTGAGGTAGAAAAGTTTGAATTAGACAGATTATGCTGCATGAGTACTCAAACTTTTTAAAATGGCCTAATTCATTTATTCAATTATTTTCCATCCAGTGAGGGTAGGCCTTTACTATGTCACATTATATCTAGTTCAGTACTAAAAGAAAGTGATAATGGTTTACTAAAATTCGATTTTTCACTGTCAAATTTTAAGCTGTGAGTGCTGTTTCCTTCACTCTCACTACTCATTTTCTGGCCCTGATCCAAAAAGCACTGATGCTTAAAAATCATCAGAAATGCTTACATGCTTAAACTTATACCCTAGCTAAAGTGCTGTTAGACTGACTCTATATATAAGGACACAGCAATTTTTCTGACAGTCGTATAACCTAATCACCACAACATATTTTTTTTTAGTAGGGGATTCGTCTTGTCATCCTTATGTAATACTTGCTGAGGTAAGCTCCTATGATTTCACTGCAAAGATTATGTGAGTAAAGGCTGCAGACTCAGAGCCTTTTGTAACATATCAGCCTTTCTGATACATGTCAGAGAATCAGGTGATGGGAACGTATTGTAAGTGGTTTTTATTATTATTTATTTTCCAATAGCACCCAGCTGATGCAGCTGGGATAAGCAGACTGTTTTGCTAGGCACTATATATACACAAAATAAGAGAAAAACTCTGGTTTTAAAGATCTTATAATTTAAATAGAAAGGACAAATAAAGGATGGTGAAGAAAAAGGCATAGAAATAAAGTGGCTTACCCAGGGCCAAACCACAAGTCAGTGGCACAGGTAGGGATTGAGCTCAGGGTTCCCAAATTCACGCCCAATATCCTATCCGCTTTGTGCATAGAAAGGTGGTTGTTTGGTTGGTTGGTTTTTTTTTTTTTTTTTTGTCTGGAAACAAATCTAGCAAGGGAAATTCCTGTAAATTGTTGAGTGCCTTCCAGGCCCTTTGAAAGCAGCAAGAGTGGCAGTCATTCCTCATCTCAGAGGAGCGCACAGAATTTTGCAGAATACAGCCCAGTGTTAGATGAGCTGCGTCTACATGGCCCATCTCTTTCAGAAGGGGCATGCAAATAGGCGAGATCAGAAATGCAAACAACGCTCAGATTGAAATATCTGATGCCTCATTTTCTTATTCCTGCATGATTTGGCTGCTGGAAGAGCCATTTCCAAAAGCAAAAGCAGCTGTGTGGATGGGGTTCCTTTGTAAGGAAACCCCACTTTCGAAAGCACCATTCTCCCTACTTTGTTTCAGGAAGAAGAGTGTTTCCAAAAGGGGGGTTCCTTTCGAAGGAACTCCATCCACATGGCTGCTTTGGATGCCAGAAACAGCTCTTCCAGAAGCCAGATCACACAAGAATATGTAAATAAGGTTCAAAATATATAAATCTGTGCCTCATTTGCATTTCCAATCTTGCTTATTTACATGCCCCTTCCAAAGGAGAGAGACCATGTAGACACAGCTAGGGTGAACTTTTTTTCACTACATCTATGTCCTAATCTGTATTGGCTTGTCTATTACAGTACCTAGGAGGCACTTCCAAATGTGCTAAATTTATATATTTATGATGCAGAAGAACATCCATAAAGTAAAGTCAATTTTACTGATCAAAAGGACTTTAATACCTGTTGCCCTTTTGTTCATGTGCTTAGTAGTGTATGTGTATCTTTCCCCCAAGATAATTATCGTATTTCATTCGTGCAATATATTATGGAGTTAAATAGAGGAACAGCTGTAAAAATCCAAAGTAATTTATACAGAAATGGTCTCTGAAGACATTGAAAGAAATATGACTAGGTTATTGCAATAGCCCATATTATCTCAGTCACTTGCTTAATTTGTATTGGGACACTAGGAACTAGTTTTTAACTCATAATTCATTATTACAGGCTGAGCTTCTCTTGTCCCTCACCCTCGGTACCTGACTGGTGCTGGATGAGAGAATTTGCCAGACTACAGGAGGTCAATATTGTCCAGCAGCATTACCAACACTTTCCACTGCTTACTGGGATCACAGAAGACATTTGGGGTAAATTACAGCTAAATAACAGCACAGAATGCTGAAAAACAGGACTGGTGCTTGTAAACAAACTTTATGGGAGCACAGGAAACTTAGCCACACCCATGATAAGTGGTTGCCCAGCTAACTAAAATCATGCAGGATTATGGATGTTGTCGGACGAGAGAGTTCTGCACCAGAGAGGCCTGTAATATTATCCTTTCTAAATATTCGCAGACACATTATACCTTTAATTTTTAGCTATAGAAATCATAATATTAGCTTAAAACCTGCTACAATGGGTCATATCTTGTTAGAAGGTGAGTGGATCCCAAGTAGCATCATTTCTCCCTCCTGAATGTATGCCAGCTCTAATGCTACAGGCCAACTCTAATGCTAACTTAAGTTAATGTATCTTAGATTTACTTACAAGCATTGTCTATGCTCCACGATGTCAATGGGAGACATTCTCCCATTGACTTACTGTATCTTCACCAGACTAGCTACACTGATGTCTGCTTCATAGATTGCAGCAATGCCAATTTACACCATAACAAAGACAATTCCAGAGACACAGCTGATACCATGTTCCAGGGGGCTTAGCTACTATAGCTAGAAAAAGAGGAAAAAAAGCCAAGAGATAGCAACTCCACTTGCTATGATGTCTTGACTATACTATGGAGAATAACTCTGGGGACAAATACAAGGAGAGAATTGCCAAGATCAATATCTATGTACCTTCTATCTTTTTTGATAGGTTGGGGTAGTGGTAATGTTCAGGCACAGAACAAAAGCCTTTCACAACCAGCTCCAGTGAAGTCCCCAGACCACATGTAATATATTTTTGGATGGCCAGTTATCATCTCAGATTCAGATTTTTCCTCCCATCTCAATCCTCCTTCCCCACTCTGTCTTTCTGCATTTAGGACAGAACTATCCTTCCCATTTCTTAGTCTATAAGCTTGGTGTAACCTTTGATTCTCTTCTCCATTTTTCACTATCTGAACCCTTCAGTATCCCTTCCATTCCTAAAGCCCCTGTACATCTATTACCCTCAAAAATTTCATCACATTAGAAAGATATTTTGATACTAAAATCAAACCCAAATTCTTTGTTAGACTCGAGAAAATTTCTAGAACTTCTCTTCTTCCTAAAGTTTTGCTTTGGTTTATGTGTAAAAATCAATCATAGCCCTTAAAAATGGTAGCAAAGGTTTGGTTGAGCTCTAATTGTAACACAAAGAATTATTTTCTTGCTATTAATATTACATTGAACACCTAATTAATTCCCTTTAGAATTTCAGACACCAGGACTATGAACACAACTTATGTGTTCTCACAAGCTGTTCCAGTCAATTTTGTCTGCATGCCCAGGAAAACAATAATTTCCTCAAAGTACTGTGACATTTTAAAGACTAAAAAAAATTGGATATTCGCTTTTATGTGGCAGCATGAAAGCTTATGTCCAAATAAATATTTTGGTCTTTCACGTGCCACAGGACTCCTTAATCCATTTTTTCTTTTTTTTTCTTCTTCTTCTTCCTCCTGAAACAGACTAACACAGCTACCTCTTTGAAACCAATAAGTGGCTTGGATCAGGATTTGTATCTTTTTATAGTGGCCAATGTGTTACTGGAAATACACTATAGGACAAGGACAAGACCTGGGTATTTAAAAGGCTTTCTTACTTCTATTTGTATTTCCATATTATTTTTATAGTCAGCCTACCTCCAGTACAGTGACCATTTATAGTGATATCTATGTAGAACATTAAAGCTATTTAAGTAGTCTTGTGTTTGTTTCTAGCTTAGAAGGAGTATTTTATTTCAAACATAAACTAGCAATACCTGACATTGGCATGCAAATACATTATCAAGGGTGTGTCTACACTAGCCGGCTACTTTGAAGTAGCCAGCACAACTTCGAAATAGCACCCGTCACGTCTACACATGCCGTGTGCTATTTTGACGTTGAAATCAATGTTAGGCAGCGAGATGTCGAAGTTGCTATTCCCATCCAAAGATGGGAATAGCACCCTACATTGACATTCAACATCGAAGTAGGGTGTGTGAAGATGATCCAAGTCCCACTACTTCGAAATAGCGGGGTCGTCCATGGTGGCCATCAGCTGAGGGGTTCAGACACTCTGTCCAGCCCCTGAGGGGCTCTATGGTCCCCGCGTGCAGCAGCCTTCAAAGAACCACAGACCTGGATTTCCTGTGGCAGGAAGCTGAGAGCGTGCAGGCAAAAGCACATGCACGTGCTAGCCCTGCACGCCCTCTACAGACCCCAACACCTCTAAGCAGCACCATGGAATCGAGCCAGCCCCCCAAGTGCCCCCAGGGCTCCCCTCCTGAGGGGACCCAGGAACCCACAGCAGCCAAGCGGGGGGCCAAAAAGAGGCAGGGCCCCTCCTGGTCGGAGGCTGAGCTCCAAGACCTGCTGGGCCCTGGGGTGAAGAGGAGGTGTTCCAAGTGATGGAGAGCAAGTGGCAGAATGCAGAAGCGTTCGCCTGACTGGCCGAGGGTCTGGCCACCTGGGGTCACCCTGCCTGCACTCTGGATCACTTCTGGAGTAAAGAGAAGGAACTGGGGTACGCCTGGGCCTGGGACTCGGCCACCCAGTCTGGGGCTGCTCCTGGTGCTTGCCCCTATTACACAGAGCTCAGGGCCATCCTGGGCCCCCGAGACACCTCCTCCCCCCCGGCCACCCTTGACACCATGGCCGATGAGCCCCAGCAGACCTCGGAGCTGGAGTCCGGCCCGGAGGCCAGCCCCGCACTCTGGGACCCACCCGAGGAGCCCCCTCTCGGGACAGTGGAGGAGGCGTCCAGCAGTAAGGAGGGTGGGCCCACCAGGCTCCCCCCGACTGTGACAATGGACAGTCAGGTACATACCGCACAGAGCACACACCCATGGGCCACAGGGCGGGGGCAGCAGACATGACCAGGAGTCTCACACACCCCCAGAGGACCCAAGCCCACAAACACTGAGCCACAGTATGGTCCCAGGACAGCGGCACGGCCATCAGTGCCCATCATCACCCGCACCCATGGACAGCACTCAGCCTTAACCTCGGGGGTGGGGGAACAATGCCATGGTGACAGCCAACAGGGACATCAAACCCACCGACGGGGACAGAGACCCAGCGCCCAAGAGGGGGAGGGGGAATGGGCCACAGGCCAGGGCACTGTACTAACAGCCTTCCCCTCCCTCTCTCCAGCTGCAGCATCCAATGCCCCTGGCAGCCAGGCACCCTCCATCGTCCCAGATGCCCGCCGGAGGTCAGCCACCACCAGCGCCCAGAGACATCCCCAAGGGCAGCGGGATGGTCCCACCACCGCTGGACTCTGGGGATGGCCCCTGTGGACCCCCAGCTCCGGGCAGCTCTCCGGCGGCAGATGGAGGTGGCGGAGGACAGACTCAGCTTTGACCGGGAGGAGTCCACCCAGCAGTGGGGAGCACGGGAGGACTTTATAGGAGTCTTTTGGGACATAGCCAGGTCGATCTGGGAGGCCATCACCCAGCTCCCGCCCCCGCTGCCCCCCGGGCTGCCCTCCCCGCTGCTCCACCCGAGGCCCCCCCCACTGCACTGCATGCTGCCCCACCCACCTCACCACCTGCTGCCCCGCCTGCCGCCCCACCCTGCTTGCCAACTGCAAGCTCCACAGAGCCCACTGGGGTTGCAGACCGGCCAGTGGAGGCATCCCGGCCGTACTTGCCGGTCCTCCCAGCCCCCAGCCAGCCACACCAGGGACCACGGACATGGGGAGGGGGGTCACGAGCCTTACCTACCGGGGGGTTGTGCCCCTGTACCCCCACCCCAGACTGATGGGCCAAAGGCTGAGCCATCCACCGGGCCCCCATGTATATAGTTGTCCCCCATGTATATAGTTGTCCCCCTTTTTGTATATTGGTTGCAGTTTCTGTTGTGAACAAAACAAGTTATCAGGTTTCAGAAAGAAAAGGTTTTATTTTCGAAAAAGCTGGAGGTACGTGCTTGTTGCGGGGGTGGTGTGCGGGTGTTGGGGGCAGTGTGTGGGTAGTGCAGGGGGGCAGTGTGTGTGTGGGGGGGTCTTCTGGGGAAGGCCAGGGAGGTGCTCAGGGGTCTCCCTGATAGAAGTGGGCCCTCAGGGCCTCACGGACCCGTACCCCCTCATGGTGGGCCTGGCGGCTGGGTGCAGCGGCCGGCTGGGGGAAGCCCATGCTGGCATTGACCACCCACCCTGGACGAAAGCCTCCCCCTTGCTCTCCACAATATTTTGGAGTGTGCAGCACATGCCTACAACCTGGGGGATGTTTTGGAGGCTGAAGTCCAATCAGGCAAGGAGGCACAGCCAGCAGCCCTTTAGACGGCCAGATGTTCTCTCCACCACCTGGTGGGCGTGGTTAAGACAGGCGTTGAATGGCTCCGGGCTGGCGTTGAGGTGGCTCTTGTACGGGCGCATGAGCCAGGGCTGGAGGGGGTAGGCCGTGTCTGCCATGAGGCAGAGGGGCACAGTTCTGTCCCCCAGAGGGATTTCCCTCTAGGGGATGTAGGTCCCCGCCTCCAGCCGGCTGCACAGGCTCGAGTTCCTAAAAACACGGGCATCGTGTGTGCAGCCAGGTCAGCCCACGTACATGTCCTGGATGCAGCCCCAACTGTCCACCGTGGCCTGCAGGACCACGGAGTGGTAGCCCCTGCAGTTTATGTATCTTCCTCTACTGTGGTTCAGGGTGCGGATGGGGATGTGGGTCCCTTCCAGGGCCCCGAAGCAGTTCAGGAACCCCATTGAGGTGAATCCGGCAACAGCTGCATCTAGGTCCCTGAGTTGGAAAACTCTCTGGAGCAACATGGTGTTGAGCACATGGACCACCTGTTGGGAGGGAGCACAGGTGCCCATGAGGCTGTGCAGGGTGCCCCAGGGCCCTTCCCCCAGGCCCCCTGGGCACCTCCTGGGGTACCCCACCTGCTCATCCCCTCCGTCCCTGGTACCCCTGCCTCCCCAGCCCCATACCCAACACCTTCCTCCCTCCCCAAGCCCAGCCCCGGCCCCCCACCCCCCAGTGGGTGCATGCCCGGGCATCCTTACTTCCATGACGATGACCCTGACCGTGGCCTTTCCCAGTCCAAACTGGTGTCCCATGGAGCGATAGCTGTCTGGAGTGGCCAGCTTCCAGATGGCTATTGAGACTCTTCTCTCGCCGGGGAGGGCACGCCACATCCAGGTGTTGTGGTGCCTCAGTGCTGGGGTGAGCCACTGGCAAAGCTCGAGAAAGGTCTGCTGGTGCATGCGGAAGTTCCGGAGCCACATATTCTCATCCCACTCCTGCACGACGAGCTGATCCCACCACTTGGAGCTGGTGGGGTAGCTCCAGAGGTGGGGGAGCAGCTGGTGGGGGAGGAAGAGGGAAGCCCGGTGGCCAGGGGCATCCCTCTGTGCCTCTGGAGAGGGCTTCTCTGGCAGGAACCACTGGGTAGCCTCCCGGGCAGCACCTAGCAGGGCGCTTGCCCCCTGGATTACTACCTGGAGGGCCTCCTCTTCCTGCTGCTGCTGCTGGTGTCCATATCTGCTGCGACTTGGTCTGCGAGAGAGTGGCTACTACTCTGCAGACCTTGTGCTGGGCAGGCCACGTGTGTCTGGGAAGGGCCCTTTAAAGGAGCAGCTTGCTGTTGCCCCGGAAGGGCTAGTCCAGCCTGTGACCTGGTCTGCGGGCTTTCCTGGCCCCTTATTTCAAAAGAGGGTGCTTGTGTGTGTGGACGCTCCACATTTCCTTCTGGGGTGTCTCCTTTCGACGTTCCCTGTTGCTCCTTCAATGTTGAACATCGACGGCACCAGCCCTGGAGGACATGTAGATGATACGCGTTGAAGTAGCCTATTTCGATGTTCTTACTTCAAAATAGGCTACTTCGACGTAGTGTGCTAGTGTAGACGTAGCCCCAGTGTATCTTTCTGAGAATTGAAATGGAATACCTTAGATTTTGTTTAGGATGATGAAAAGACCTTTTGGGCAAGCTTTTTCAACTGAAGTTCCACATATTTTAAGAGATAATAATTACATAATGGCCATTGTGGAAGGACAAAAGGTTGTTTTTCTTTTTGTGCATTTATGCATTAAAGCTGCATCTACGCAACAGTGCTCTTTCAAAAGGGTAAAATTTGATTGATAATATTCAAAGTTTAGCTTCTCACAAGGCTGTGTATACCCGTGCATTCCTCTTTCAAAAGAGGCATGCAAATGAGGGAAATCAAAAATGCAGATGAGGTGCAGATTTACTGATCTGACATCCATTTTCATAGTCTGTTTTTGAAACAGCTTCTTTCAAAAGAAAAAAAAGCAGTGTAGATGCAACTCTTTGAAAGTAAACCCCATCTTTGAAATACCTCTTCTTCCTATTTTGTTTTAGAAAGAAGGGCTCTTTCAAAGATGGGATTTACTTTCAAAAGAGCCGTGTCTACACTGCTTTTTTTTCTTTTGGTAGTAACTCTTTCAGGAGGAGAGTGTGCAAATGAGGCACCAGATATGTAAATCTATACTTCATTTGCACTTTGAATTTCCCTCATTTGCATGCCTCTTTAGAAAGAGGAATGAAAGTGTAGATACGGACAAACCCTTGATGCACTCTTTCGAAAGAGTGCTCCATTCTTTTGAAAAGGAGTGTCCACACAGCCCCAGTTGTTTGTTCAAAAGAACAGAGCAGGACACCACTTGAATAGAGTTGCATGGCAGACAAGCCCTTCCAGGGGCTGCAGCCAGCTGCTTCCTTAAAGGGCCCCTTCCCAACATCCTTACTCTGCACATGATAAGGCCTGCTGAGCTGCCACAAGGCAAGCAGAGTCCATGCAGGAACCAGAGGGCTAGTACACAGCCTAGTGGAGCCCCAGCAGCTGCTCCTGGCACTGGATGCTGCTATTTTGGGCATTGTGCTAGCTATGCTGCATGCAGTTGTCACAGCCTCCCATCACTTCCTCGGGTGGCAGAGCTGCCCCCCGCCTGGGGATATGGAGTCTCCTGACCCTGGATCCCACTGCTGCTGCCCCTGGGTGCCCTGACACCTCTGCAGCCACTACAAAAGCTCTAACTGGTGGGAACAGCTGGTGCTGGGGCAGTGGGATGATGCCAGATGGCTGCAGAACTTCTGCATGAGCAGGCAGACCTTCCAGAAGCTCTGCCACTGGCTCGTCCCTGCACTCAGACACCAGAACACCTGCATGCAGCTCACCTTCTCTCTCAAAAAGAGGGTCACCATAGCCATCTGGAAGCTGGCTGCTCTGGACAGCTACTACTCTGTGGGGCAGCAGTTCAGGGTAGGCAAGGTCACTGTTGGGGCTGTCCTTGTGGATGTAAGCCATGCAAAGACACAGGCCCATCATAGGGATGGAGAAGGGAGCCTGTGTGCAAGGGGGACGCTTGGCAGCAAGGGGCCAGGAGGGAGCACAGGGGTTGTGGACTGGGAGGAGGTGGGACGTGGGCTGGGAGGAAGCAGGAGGACAGGACCCAGGAACTCCCCACCATGCCCTCATGAAAGCGCACATCCTTTATCCCTCATGTGTCTTCAGGGTCATCACTATGATGCTGCTCCACAGGGTCATCCACATGGGGGATCTGGATGCAGCCATCACAGGATTGCTGCACTTGGATTTCCAAACTGCTTTGGTGCCCTGGATGGGACTCACATCCCAATCTGCACCCTGGCTCACAGCACTGGCCACTACATCAACAGAAAGGGCTCCCACTCGGTAGTTCTCCAGATCCTGGTGGATCCCGAAGGCCGGTTCATGGACATCTTTTTGGGCTGGTCAGGCTGAACACACAAACATGAGTGTGCTTCAATATGGCTCCTGTTGGTGTATGGAGGCCAGGACCTTCGTCCCCCAGCGGGAGCTCCTAATCGGGGACATCTCCAGGCCGCTCTGCATGGTGGTGGATGCTGCCTTCCCCCAGAAGCCATGGCTAATGAAGCCATATACTGGCCACCTCGATCCCCACCCAGGAACTGTACAACACCTGGCTGAACCAGGCCCACAACATGGTGGAGCTAACCTTTGGGTGCCTGAAGGGTGGTGGCGGTGCCTCCTGTCATGCATGGAGTTTGGGGTGCAGAACATTTTGCAGGTGGTGGGTACCCACTGTGCCCTCCACAACATCATGGAGGGCAAGGGGGACACCTTCATTCGGGGGTGGGCAGCTGAGTCCAGCCCTGGGCACAAGCAGCTGGCCATGGCCCCCAGTGGCCAGGCCAAATGGGACTGTCTGTATCAGGGAGGCCCTCCATGACAGCTTCAGTCATGGGTCCTGCTGAGCCTGACCCAGAGCTTCTCCTCACAGTCCCCATCACCACACCCATGCATTTATACCCACTAGAAGCACCGGAGACAGATATCTTTGGAAAATAAAACATTTACTAGAAACTATGACTAAGCAACTGTTTTCAAGCCCAAAAATATATACTATGGGGAGGGGGGCAAACTAAGCACATTGGTGGGGTAAGAGGGACTTGAATCTGGAGGGGGCTGGGGAATCACTGAAGGGCAGGTGTGGAAGACTGCAAGCACCGAAGGTTGTGGGATCCCATTGCTCCCCAGGTTTGGGGTCTGTGGCGGGGCTGAGATGGGGAAGGCTGCCATGGGAGAGCTTCAGTGGGGAGACAATGGGGGGGGTGGCAGGGGTCTCAGTAGGGGAGGTGGGAGGAGGGGCAGCAAGAGGGTGAGAAGACAGGCCAAATTCATCACGTGCTCCCAGAGGATGCCAGTTATGTCCTCCAGGTTGTTCAGGAATCTGTCCTTGGCTGCCCTCTGCCGGGGCATGGTGGCCTCCTCCAGCCATAGGTGTCGCTCAGCCACCTTGGGCCCTCTGTGGAGGGTTATGGCTCCAGGCCCTGGCTCCCTGGTACTGTCTCCTACTGGGTCTCTGCCTCCAGCTGCTCCACAGAGGTGTTGAGGGGGACTGGTGATGGGGAGCTGTCCTAGGCTTTGAGGATGGCCTGGAGATCTCTGTAGTAGGGGCAGGTGGAGGGACCAGCCTCTGAGCTGCCAGCCTCAGCCCAGACACTGGGTATACCTGCCAGAGCTCTTTAACCTTACTCTGGACTTGGTCTGGAGTCTGCTCAGGGTGTCCTCAGGTGGAGAGGCTGTAGGCCAGGTGATTGAAGGCTTTGGCATTGTGCCGCTTTACCCCCATTTCCCAAAGCACCTCCTCCTCTTCCCATAGTCCCATGTGGTCTCTTAGTTCTGGCTTAGTCCAGGAGGGGTCCCTTTTTTTTTTCAGGCCCTGGCTCCTGTGAATCCTATGATAACTCTGAGGGGGAGCCTTGGGGCTCCCGGAGTGGACAGCTGCTGGCCATTGTGGCTTTTTCAATTTTAGGGGTGGGTGTTAGGGTGTGGTGAACGCAGCTCATGGCTGTGTTTCTAGTGTGCTCTCTGTTCCTGCCACGGGGTTTCTGGGTCTATACAGCTTTAAGGGTAGGAGAACACAGAGATCTTGGAGCCATGCTGCTGCAGGCCAGGGCATCTCTGTGCTCCAGCTGGCCAACACCATGGAGGACTCCTCTTTTGAAAGAATGGGCCATGGAGCATCTCCACATGTTCTCTTTCAAAAGAGTCTTTCAAATGGGAACATTCTTCCTAATATGGGCTCAGGGTAGGGATTTTGAATTCTGACTGTGTTCCTTCGATTTCCTTTAAAAATAATTTTTTGTGTGTAGACACTTCTCAAGTTCTTTCTAAAGAGAGACAGAAATTTTGAATGTACTTGCATGTGTAGACTCAGCTTAAAAGAAAAAATGGAGTGAGATAAATCACTATGGGACATGTTATCAATATTATTACTCCCATCTCAGATCCAGAATCTGCAGTTATGCACATGATCAACTTTACACTCATGTATATTCCCTTTGAATTCAAGGAGTTACTCATGTGGACAAGGGCTAACATAATGGGGGAAAAATACAATAAAAATTACTTCACATGGGAGTCTGGATTTCCCAATAAATGTACTAGATGAAAATATATGGTTTCCTACTTGCTTGCTGATCAGAATTTTCAGCTTCACGGATTACAGCAGCCTAATAAAAAGTATGGTTATTTTTGAGGTGAATACTACAAATAAAAACTTTCACACAACTTCTCACTCTATTAGAGCTGGATTAATCCTTGTAATAATTTTCATTAGCGTCTCTCTCTCTCTCTCTCTCTCCCTCTCTCTCTCTCTATTTGCTCTCATGGCAAATGACATATAAAAAAAAACTAACAATATACCATTTTTTAATCAATTCTGCTTTATTTTTCTCCTGAACATTGCAACAGAACTAAGTCCACTTATTTATTCCCCTGTTTAACTGAAAACAAAACACATTTAAAATAAAATTAAATAAGACTTCAAAAGCACTCGATGGAATTCATCCACTGATAATTTCATATTAGTTGGACTTATCATGACCTGATACCAAACCCAGTGATACCAATGGGGAAATTTAATAGATTCTTAATATTATAAACCTTTGTCCTCCCAATGGTTTTAAGTTACATTATTGGTGTTTGGGCTTGTTGGGAAAGGTAAGAATTCCCTTCATATTCCCTCTCAGCAATACTCTGGGGGTAGTGTAATTTTCCTTGATGTGAGTTTCTCTTGTGCATTTACCTACATAGTGTTGTCTTCTTATCAAATCTCTCTGCTTGGTGGGGTTATACATGAGTCATTTTTTTATTTTGTTTTGTTTATGTGTTACCTTGTTCATCTCTCAATGAATTAAATGAAAAGACTTGAATCTACTTCTATGAGAGCTGAATTTGGAGAAGTGATGTGCCGATGCACTTCCCATGAAGAGACCAGGGAATATGCTGTGACAGTTTGATTCTTCCCCAGTTCCTCCTCGTTTCAGATGAGGGCATGATTAATAAATTATCTGAGCCTTCATGGAACAGTTTGTTGTCTTTTGTTAGCCCTAGGAGCTGCCCTGAGAGTGCTGTAACAGGGAGGTTCAATCTGTACATCACACAGACCATGAATTTTTTCGTAGCCCTGAGTAATGTGGTAAAGCTGACCTAAGTTTGTAATATAGAGCAGCCCTAAGTCCTATATTGGTCTATTTAAAAAAATAAATTAGGATGATTGTATAGTTCAGTGATGACAGCACTTATCTGGGATACGGGAAAGTCAGGTTCCTGTGACTAGCAAGAGAAGAGGAGAGGTGGAACCAGACCTCCTCCCACTCCCGCTCATCTGCCACTAACTTGCTTGCAAAGGGAACTATTAGGTGAGCAGTCCTTTCTCTCACTTCTCCATGGCCATCATTGCAGGTGCTGACTACACTTTGGACCTTAAAGTGGCACAGCTGTAAGTGCCAGCTGTACAGTCCACTTCAGTGCCAACTGCGGAGCTGTAAACATCTGCTCTGTAGACACCCTATGCCAGAAGGACAGAGCACTCCCATCATACCAAACAAGAGGAAATAACTATGTTTTCATGCTCCTGACAACAGTTTGCCTACAAAAGACAGACCCTGAATCTGAGAAACCCATAGCCATCCTTACATGGGAATAAAGATACATATGTGGGAGGATTTACTCCTTCTATGTGGCTGAATTTGGCCTAAGACAATCTAGGTCAAAGTAACTCGTTCACATGGCACACACTAGCTTTATTTAGGTTGAAACAGAAGAACGTAATTAGTAATCCAAATGCACATACACATAATGTGTGGGGATTTAATGATATTTTGAGAACATTAATATTACCATTTCTTGATTTTTAAACTTAAATTCATGACCTTAAAACAATTTTAACAATCTTTTAAAACTAGATACACAGACCCTGCCAACATGTTCCATATATACTATCCTTATTAGTGCACTGAGAAATTGATACGTGTCTATAACTTTTACATAATCTGTCCCTATCATATATATTTTAAAATGTTTCAGTAAAAATCTTGTAAGGTTATACTAATCAATAACCAGGCATCTACTTATTTCTGCGGTGAAACTATGTTAAATAATCAATTTATTTCCCTCATCTAGACTACGTGCTAAAACATTAATTCAGCCAGAACATTATTTTTGTGCTTAAAAACCCACATTCACACAGACTCAAATGTTCACGCCAACAGGACATAATTTATCTTAATGATGGCATATCTGATGCCTTAATACTTAGCACACAGGGGGTAGCAATCCTGCTGATAGGTAACTGTGTAGCTTCATAGTCACAGAAAATTGAAGATCTTGAAAGTGTAAGACAGATGGCTAATAGGTTCAAAGGCAAATATTTCACAGGACGAAATCAATAAGCTGGTATACATTGTCTGGATAGAAACATAACAATAGGTACAGAAGCCCTTCTCCTCCTCCTCCTCCTCCACCTCCTCTACTGAGTGCATAAAAATGGAAAAAATAAAGAAATGTCAAAGATGTATGTATATACAGCTTCAACATACAAAATGAGGAGAGAGAGAGAAAGAGAGAATGAGCAACAGAATACTCAACTGTCAAAAATGAAATTAAGTTTTCTGAACAGCAGGAAAAAAAAACTTTTGCCAGAAACTGTCTGAAAGATCTTGCCCAGCTTTCAAACAAGCATGTCAGTCATCATCTTGCCCCTTCCCTATTTTTTTATTATTATTATTTTTATGTTTTACTGCCAGCTGGATACACTTTATTTTACACAGAAGCTTGTTTAATGGGCTCATCACAATAATATCTCAGTGTTATACAAACATTAATTAAACTGGTGCTCATAACATTCCTGTGAGATGAATGGGTATTATCACCATTTTACAGACAGAGAACTGAGTCAAAAACAGATTAAAGCAAAAATATTAACCAATTGTGGTTGCCCAATTTGAACTGCTAGTGGCTTGAATTTTTCAGAGAACTTAGCATCACATCAGACTTTGTTCAAATCTCAGTTCTTATTGATTTCAGTTGCATCTGGTAGTGCCCAGTACTTCTTCACACCAATCTCCAAAGTCTCATACCAGCAACTCCTAACATGAAGAATGTATCATTAGGGATCACCTGTGAAAATATTGTTAAAATGATTGTCCAACATCATATATGAACTCTGTATGGGGTTCACAGTGGGACCCCAACATCCATGGGGGACCTCCCCTATTTATGACTGAACAGATGCTGAGAAGGGCTCAATAGGCTGTGCCCCACCTCTGGGAAAACTGGGACATAGAGCAAAAGGGATACAGTGAGCCTCTGAGGCATCTCTTTAACAAAGTGAAGGACCCACAAGAAGTAGCTCAGGACTTTGTCACACCTTCAACGTATACACCCCCAACTCTCTCCTATCTTTGGCTCTTCACCTATTTCCCATTCCCCACATATAATCATTCCCAGTCTCTGTGCTTCAGCTTTCCGATCCCAGTCCTAATCTTCTGGTCTAGTAAATCCCTAGTGTCGACCCTTCAGATTCCTTGTTCTGAGCTCCCCTCTTCAGGAAGCAGGAGGCAGACTGGGACTTTTTTTCTTACCCTGTCAGTCATATTGCCCTGATCTCTTTTTCCACATCCTTCATTCACCCACCCATGTGCCCTAGTTCCAGTCTTCCTCTCCAAGGTTCTCATCTAATCTGTGTCCTCACCTTCCTCTGCCCCCGCGTCACCCCAGTCTCTTTCTCCAGCTATTCCCATTTCTTCTCTTGCACTGAGTCTTTCTTTCTGCTCACCCCACTAGTTACAAGCTCCAATCCTTCTGCTCTTCTGTTCCTCATCAGCTCTCATCTTCTTTTCCTCTCTAACTCCCTATCTCCTATATTGCCTCTAAGATGGGAGAAACGGCGCATGATCTAGGAAACGTACCCAGGAAGCATCTGCATAATCCTTCATCAGCTGTATTTAATGTTATTATAGCTTCGATTAATGCAAATGTTTGGCTGAGTTCAGTATTTCAACAAATTTTGTTATTATTTTAAATATTTAAAAGCATGGATAATATTGATATATGAGAGTTTAAAGGAAAGGTGGATTTTCTTCCAGCTGACATTTAGACATCCAGGACTTCACTGCTTTAATAACAGTAGGCTGCAGAGAAAATCTGAATTGCTTACACAAAGCACTTTATGCAGTGCTTTGTTCGATAGAAATATATGGAGATGGTCTGCTTTGCATGCATAGCAACTGCTTATAAAAATAGCACTGCTATAAACATCAGTAAGCCCTTTTGGCAAGTTGAAACTGTTCAATTAAAGTTATATTGCAGGTTTGAAGTATCATTGCAATGACACTAAGGAACATCCATCAACAGAAGTACACAATATAACTGAGTGTCTGCTATGGGCTTCTTATAATCAGAAGCTAATGGATGAAGGAATATGCAGTATTATCAAAAGGACATTACAAGCTACAGCCATGGGTGCTATTCTTTCCATTGTCAATAACCTTGAATGGCTATTGACTTTTTTTTAAGTTCCAAAACAGCTATGTCAGTAACACAATGTGCTGGAACATTTGAAATATTTGATTGGGAATACCCAAGAAAGTCATATGGCATATGCAGCAGTAAGTAATGATGCAATAAAATATAGATATTATACAAACGTGTTGAAAACTTTGTCTATCAGTAAAAGAATGAATACACTTATGATGATCCCATCCTAAGTCAGGAAAAGATATGTTCTGGGATACTATACACACAAACACAAGGGTGAATGCATGCACATATGTTTTGTGGAACATTAATTAAAATGTGACCATTTGTGAAGAGGGAGAAAATCTGAATACGTATTGGATTCCTTTTTCTTTTCAAAAAAATGCACACAATTTAGAGAGACTTCTGGCCCAAAGAAGTGTGCCATTAAACAAAGCGAGCAAACTGTTGGTAAAGATCCACTTTACTAAGCCTCAAATGAAGGTTTGAAATAGTAATTATATATGACCATATTAGTGCAGGAATCAGGTATTTTGGAACAGTTTGCTCGTAAGTCTGCATGAATGTGAAAGAGAAAAAAAAGCACCAATAATAAAAAAAAGAAAGAAAAAAAGCTCCAAATAAACCAATTAAACATAAATTTAAAAGCAGGTAAGTCATGTTGACTAGAGTCATGTAGCCCCAATACATAAATATTATTCCCCATGCCTGTTTAATTTGGGTTGATAATAGCAAGTCAATTCCTGACATTTAAAGTCAATTGTAATCTTAACTACAAAACAAACTGGCCAGTTCATTTAATCAAATTATCATTAATGACACTGACAATCATTCTGCTTTGGTAGATTTCAGTTAGCTGTCTCTTAAACTGTGCATATGCTCCTCTGCTAGTCTGAGGGTTAGGTGTTTGATAGAAAGTCCTGGAAACATCTCGTAATGTGGGAAAATTAAAAGGGAATAACAGAAGGATCTCGACTGAGGTTTTTTTAAAAGGCAACATAATCACTGTGAGGGATGTTTTATCATACTCGAGTTTCAGTGGCAGACGTTTCACAACACTTAACCGGAGAAAAAAAAGTGTGACTATTATCACACTGCCCTAAATAGAGAGGTAGCCGTGTTAGCTTGTACTCCAGAAAAACAAAACAGCAGAAGTGCTTTAAAGTGCTACATTTCTGCTGTTTTGTTTTGCCCCAAAATAGGTGCACCTTATGGCTTCCTTGAGCACACCCATCTTTGGTCTTTGGTCTTGCTCAGCCACGTTTTTCAGTGCAGAAGCCCCTGGCTGTCTACCTTCAGATCAGAGAACTAACCTGCAATTCCTCCTGAAATTCATTGTGATTATGCCAATGTATCTGAGTTCAGCTGAGTACCTGTGCTCTGTCAGGATAATGACAAGTTTAGTCAGGTCTCATAAATCAAAATATTATTTATTGAGGCAGAAAGTGTGCCAAAACCATATCTCAATAACAACAACCAGGTTTGCACTGGTGACTTTCTGAGTAATTCAGACACTTTCCACAGGATGTATCCATCCCAATCACTGTGATTGGATCAGCAAGTGATAATTATCACCATATCAGGGTGGTTATTGTATACAGTTCAGTTATTTGTCAGACTTCTCCTACCAGGTTTAAAACAGAATATGTAATTTCTCCAAAGAAAGAAATATTTCTTTAGATTGGGTACCAGCCTAAGGATTTACATGAATTCTCCCGTGTCGTGATTTTGCAAATATCAAGCAGTCCTGTAGCACCTTAAAGATTAAAAAAACTATGAGTTTTCATGGCAAAACCAACTTCTTCAGACTATTAGCATTGACGATTAGAATACTTTGGGGCAGCAGGGGGTAGGAGTAGAGAAAGGGACATTTATCCGCTATATATTTCAGAATGTTTTTCTTTTCAGCTGTGCCTACATGAGCCCCTTCCTTTTGGAAGGGTCACATTAATGAGCAAGTTCAAAAGATGCTAATGAGGCACTGCCATGAATATGCAGCACTTCATTAGTATAATGGCAGCTGCGGCTATTCGAAAGTGCCGCTTTTGAATTGCACGCTGCTCGTGGAGGTGCGGGCCTTTCGACAGGATGCCCCGTCTTCAAAAGCCCGTTCTTCCTAACACCAGATAGGAAGAAGGGGCTTTTGAAGACTGGGGCAGTCCTGTCAAAAGGCCCCTGTCTTCATGGGTGGCACGTGATTCGAAAGCGGCACTTTCGAATCACATGGCTGCCATTATGCTAATTAGGTGTTTCATATTCATGACACCACCTCATTTGCATATTTCAAAGTCGCTCATTCATATGCCCCTTCAAAAAAAAAGCAGGGATTTGTGAAGACACAGCTTTCCTGATTTTGTGTCTGGACATGTCCAAGCAGAGGTACATGCACCTCTCTTCTGGCTGTACCCCACTGGAACCGCAGCAATCTGGGAGAGGTGCTTCTCATCTGGCCTTAATCTTTTGTGGTGAAAGAAAGCTGCATACGGAAAGGCTCATCCTGAGCCACACACCAGACAAATGATATAAATGAAGAAAAACAAAAACAAAAAACAAAAAACAAAAACAAAACGAATTAATGACCCAAACAACACTGGGAAAATGTTCTCGTACAATATAGCTTGGAGTAACTAATGTGTTGGAGGCTGTAAGTGACCCAGCCTGGAGCAGTAGTTCTCATGGTAATGCATCATAAAGGCACCCCAAGCTGGAGAACTGAAAAGTCACAACTGTTCATTGATCAAAGAGGTGAATGCTTTATAATGACCACCATAATAGACACCTTATACTGGGACTAGGGAGACACTTATCTTCCTAGCTGGTCATTGTGTTTCGTGTGTCTTACAATGGAAGCTGATTCGCATATTGAGTCAAATGCTAAGATCACAGGAACTTCCAGAGACAGGGTTAGGAGCGGAGGTGTGGGAGAGGGAAACAAAGGGAAGAAATGAGTAGAGGAGGAGGGAGCCCTATTTACTGGTAAAGAATTAAGGAGCAATCTCTTCCATTGAAGAATGAAGAGTGACAAACAAGCATCCTTCATCTGGAAGACATAAACTGCCAGCAGATTTGCTCTCAATTAAGGAAGTTCTAAGTTGTTGTCAGCCGATGGCTGGGTAATGAGTGGTCTGTGAGCCTATTTTACATCTGAGTCTTTAGCTTCTAGAATGGCCCGTCCCTTTGCAGCGGGCAGCCAAGATGGCTGACGGATGCCCCCGAGATTGGTGCAGAGAGCTTATTCCACCCGAGACTTTAACTGCTAGGACAGACTGTCCCTGTGCAGTGGGCAGCCAGTGAGGCTGACGGGTGCCCCAAGAGTCTACTCTGTGGAGGCAGCACAACTCAGCGCCCAGCTTTTACTGCACTTTACCAGTGACCAGGCTGAATATAGCCAAACCGGCTAAGGTTCTTTGTTTGTGTTTGACTGAGTTACAGCAACTAGAAGGAGTCAGGCTGAAGCTTAAACATGGTTACTATTTATTACAAAGCAGAAATTAAAATATTAATGGTTACAGAATTATATAAAGTCTTAATGGTTACAGTTGCAGGAAAAGTTAGATAAAATCTTAGTGGTTACACTGTTATTGCTCTATTTGCTTAGCTACTGTAGTAGGCTGATACAAATAACACGTCAATTAGAGAAAGTTACCCATTTGAGCACCAAACACCTCAGACTAAAGAGCTCTTACTATTAAATGTAGACAAAAAAACACTTCAGGTATAATTCTCACCCAAGTCCTTCGACTCCGGCATAGCCAAGGTCGTTCACTGAATCCCTTGGGAAGAACTGTACGAGGAAGGGGGGTCCCCTAGGTCCTCGGGAGGCAATGACCTTACCCAACCGGCAGGCACAGGAAATTGGAGCTCAGTTACAGTAGGCTGCTGGGCCCCTCTTTATACCCCTTGGGGCACATAGGTTCTTCCTTTCTCAGTGTACCAATTGTACTGGTTCATCTTTGTGATGCCAGCGCTTACAAGGCAGTTACTCTTGTAAGGACAGAGATAACTAAATTTATAGAAAGGGGGCAAACTTTCACATGGGCAGTAAAATTCCCCCTTGTGGGGCAAAAGTGTGGGTGGATCGGTTATCAATACCAGCCAAGTGCAGCTTGAAGCCCCGAGGCCGACAGCTAGCCTGTTAGCCCCCTTATCTGTATTCTTCAGTCCAGGGTCATGCTGACACAGCACATCTGTGTTTGCGAGGCACCAGACAGTGTGCTCTCAAACATTCCGAGACTGTGCTGTTTCTTTGTGCTGTGTGCTCTGAGGCACCGAAGAGGGGCAGGCAAGATGGAGTAGAGCAGAGGGATTCTGTCTGTCTACAGTTGTCCTGGCTGAAGAACATTATGGGAAAGACTGTGTGTACATAGTTCTTTATTAGAAAAGATGGCATCTTGTTATTAAGTTTATGATCCCAAATGAGTGGTATGACACTATTTTATATGTAACCTTTTGTTTCCGTTAGTTCTACTTGTTAACATTTGAGTCTTCCTTCTTTGTTAAATTATATTCTTGTTTTCACTATTAATTTTATCTAAGAGCTGTGTAATAACACAGGGTCTACAAGGTAATGTCAATCTGTTATGTACTGTTCCTTCGGGAACAGCAAATATAATAATTCTGTGAGCATGTTGTGGATAAGGATTTTAATGCTTCAAGGGGATGCTCAGAGGATAAAATTTATGATTAACTTGCATGAAGGAGAGTGGATCTTGGGTGAGGAGTAGTTGTGATGTATGTGGCAGGTGATATCAGGGCACTGATTCAAGACATGGAGAAGGCTCTCTCTCACTATGAAAAGCTGTTTGAGAAGTGCTCATAACCCAGGTACCCTGGGAAGCACCCCTCCTCCCCACACACACACACGCTCCTCATGTAATCACTCAGTGACAATGTAATTTATAATGGTAGATCCTGATGGCAAGGAATTTTCAAGGAACCTTCAGGCAGTTGTTCATGGCACCAATATTCTTCCTCAGAGAGTATCAGAGGGGTAGCCAAGTTAGTCTGTATCTTCAAAAACAACAAGAAGTGCTGTGGCACTTTATAGACTAACAGATACTTTGGAGAATAAGCTTTCGTGGGCAAAGACCTGCTTCGTCAGATGCATGATGAAGTGGGTCTTCACCCACAAAAGCTTATGCTCCAAAAAATCTGTTAGTCTATAAGGTGCCGCGGGGCTTCTTGTTGCCTTCCTCACACAGTCCACTGACGTTTCATATTTCATGGGTTTTTGAAGGGAGATGAGTGGGTTGGTGTGGTTACAAAGAAGATGACAGTCAGCTTTAAGGGTGAGTGGCATCATTTGGGACTGTCACAAGTACAAACCGGAATACTTCTTTTGCCAATGCCCCTAGATTTACAGATAGGGAAACTAAATGCTTTTGCATGAAGTGTTTTGTAAAAAAAGACTCACCAGGAAGTGAGTGTTCTGATACCCAACTGAATGACTTCCTTCTCTGCTCTGGAGAAGAGTGTGCTTTGAACTGTAATTTACCTCTTACGCACTAATGGTGTACTGTATGGTCGCGACACTCACAAATTTAACATTTGTGAATTCAATTATTCGAGCGGCTCATCGTCCCACACACGGAGGCGCTGTTATCCCTCCACAACGCAAGGAGCTGTAGTGCCCATGTGGCACTGGTGTTGTCACAGGGCATTGTATCTGCCCGCGTGGCGTGTGGTGCTGGTGTTGCTGTCCGCACAGCACACAGTGTCAGTGTTGTCACCCAAGCGGCACCAGTGTCGCTGCCTGTGCAGCACTGCTGTCACTGCCTTGCGGGCACCATAGCAGATACTCACAAAATTCAACATTTGTGAGGATTCACAGCACCGAACCCTTGTGCATGTTGCGATTCTATTTAGCATCTTTAGAAATAGGGGAGGGGACACAGGTTGTCTTAAGTACAATATGAAGAGAAGAAAGGACTGTTGCCACTCAGCCTTTGACTTGTTTCTTCTTATTTGAAAGGTCATCGTGGTCAGGCCAACCTCATCATCTCCTGCCCCTGAAAGGTAAAGATTGTAGTGCCTGAAATTCCAAAGATATGGTCAGCTTACATTAAAACTAAAATTGCATTGATTCCCTGTGCAGCTGTTCATGACTCTTATGTTAGGAAATAGACATCACAGGTTCATGCATTTAGGGGAAATTATCATTGCCCTACCAGTTACAGAAACTGGGTTAGCAGGGAACATAATTCTTCATGCTTTTGACAAGAGACATTTTATGAATTATTTGTGCTACAAAAATTCTAGTGAAATAAAGATGAATGTGACAGATTTTTTTTAAAAAAGGAATTTCAGTTCTAGAGGAATATCATGTATGCTAAAGGAATTGTGCTGTTGGGACTATTACCAGAATAATTATGTGGGTACAAAATCACTACAAAAGGAGAACTATTAAAATAATTCTGGGTGTGATTAATCTCTCACACTTGTGTAAAATCTAAGAAAATGTAATTGAATTTGTTGGCCTTACATCGGAACAAAGCTGTTTGAGCACAGAATCAGAGAATGAGCTGTGAGACAACACAACATATTGTCCCAAGGGTAGGAAAATGTGTCAGAAAGCCACTCCCCCACACCCCACCTATCCTGAGGTCCTGTCTACAGATGTCAGGAAAACCTCCTCTGCCAACACTTCCCTTCTTCCTCATGGAACGAGAATAACCGGGATGTTGTACAGAGGCTCCCAGAGCAGGAGGCTTCTGTTGGGAGACCTGTGGGCTACGTCTACACGTGAAGCCAACATCGAAATAGGCTATTTTGATGAATAACGTCTACACGTCCTCCAGGGCCGGCAACGTCGATGTTCAACTTCGACGTTGCGCGGCACCACATCGAAATAGACGCTGCAAGGGTACGTCTACACGCCAAAGTAGCACACATCGAAATAAGGGTGCCAGGAACAGCTGCAGACAGGGTCACAGGGCGGACTCAACAGCAAGCCGCTCCCTTAAAGGGCCCCTCCCAGACACAGTTGCACTAAACAACACAAGATACACAGAGCCGACAACTGGCTGCAGACCCTGTGCCTGCAGCATGGATCCCCAGCTGCCGCAGCAGCAGCCAGAAGCCCTGGGCTAAGGGCTGCTGCCCACGGTGACCATAGAGCCCCGCAGGGGCTGGAGAGAGAGAATCTCTCAACCCCCCAGCTGATGGCCGCCATGGAGGACCCGGCAATTTCGACGTTGCGGGACGCGGATCGTCTACACGGTCCCTACTTCGACGATGAACGTCGAAGTAAGGCGCTATTCCGATCCCCTCATGAGGTTAGCGACTTCGACATCTCGCCGCCTAACGTCGAAGTTAACTTCGAAATAGCGCCCGACGCGTGTAGCCGCGACGGGCGCTATTTCGAAGTTAGTGCCTCTACTTTGAAGTAGCGTGCACGTGTAGACACAGCTGTGGGGTCCTGAGAGAAGCCTGAAATTTATACATAGCCTTTGAGTCAAATCTTGCTTAACCTGAATTTAGAACTCAAAATATGTGTTTACCTTTTATTTTCATAGATAAATATTTCAGATTTTAAGTGATAGAGATAAAATTCAATGATTTTATAGTTAATAATGTAGTGTTTTAACTTTACCAAGCAGTTTATTTAAAGTGCATGGAGAATCTACTCAGATTACAAGGTCTGGTGCATATCCACTACCCTTTGATGAAGTGGTGAACTAATTAATGAGTTTACATTGTTCAAGAGAAGGTCTTGAGCAGTGTTAGATGATACATTTCTAGCGAGCAAGGCTGTGAGGAGGATGATTTGATGGTATTTTCTCTATAGCTCACAAATGATCTGGAGAACATCATGCAATTTAGCTGCATGTGAGTCTTTGCCTGTTGGTTCCTGAATGTTATAGTGACTGGAGCATTATTGCTTGCAACTAGCCAAGCATCACAAAGACACAGCCCAGGCTGCAAAGTTCAGGGGGCATGGCAGTCCTACAGTTCAGTGTTTTTCCCTGAGTGTCCTGTCACACATAACTCCTAGTGAAATTAAGATAGATTGACAGAGGTGGCTATGTCAGCCACGGTTGCTTCTGTGTAAGAGAAATGACTAGGAACTCTGAGACAGCTGTGTGCTTTGCTGTGTGAGAGCAGTAAAAATGGGTCTCAATAGGTGCTGATGATCTGGTCCTGTGAATCAGAAAATGTGCTTTCCAGTTCCATTTTTTGCAGCACTTTACTTAGTGATGATGGGCATATTAATAATCACGTATCAAAACATTTTAAAAATAACTACAGCATAACTACAGCATCTGACCACATTTCATGTTGTTTAAATTGGATCCCAAAGTTTCCAAATTAGAGAAGCAAAAGCATCAAACATCTCTGCAGCCCACACATTTATAAAAGAGAATTGAGCATTTTGTAAGCATTCAGATTTCACAGTATACTGTTTTAAATGGAACAAAACAGCAGCCATTTAGCACTTTAACAAAATGATTTATGAGGTGAGGAGCTTTTGTGGAACAGACCATGACAGAAGTGGGTCTGTCCCACGAAAGCTCATCACCTAATAAATTATTTTGTTAGTCTTTAAAGTGCTACATGACTGCTGTTTTGTTTTGTTAGAAAACAAACTAATACAGCTACCTCTCTGTTGCTTTCAATAGAATCATCATGTTTTCCTCAAACACTATAAATAAAACCTTTTTTTATTTATTTCATTTAATTCCCAACTTTTATGCATGCATGTATGTATGTATGTATTACATATCTGATATACAAATATTAGAGGTAACAGTAACATTAAACATGAAACATTATTTCAGCATGCTTGTAATGAAAAGGTTGGCTTTGATGTTTACAAAATTAATATTTTAGGAATTACTGTTCTGCAATAATTTTAGTGTTTTGTCCTTGGGAAGAAGACACATTTTGAAATGACAAAATTTATAGCAGGATAGAAACACTCAGTTCTAACAAGTTACAATAAGGATAGTTTGCCATCTCTATAATTGTTACAAAAATGATGATTCTAAATTGTTACCAAATTCATGTTTAAATATTCTTTAAGGTGAATGCACTAGGCTGAATCTGCAGACTTTAAGGATAAGAACATAAGAACATAAGAATGGCCATACTGGGTCAGACCAAAGGTCCATCCAGCCCAGCATCCCATCTGCCGACGGTGGCCAATGCCAGGTGCCCCAGAGAAGGAGAACAGAAGACAATGATCAAGTGATTTATCTCCTGCCATCCATCTCTTGCCCTTGTTCTGAAGGCTAGGGCACCATACTTTATCCCTGGCTAATAGCCATTTATGGACCTAACCTGCAAAAATTTATCAAGCTCTTTTTTAAACCCTAATAGAGTCCTGGCCTTCACAGCCTCCTCGGGCAAGGAGTTCCACAGGTTGACTGTGCGCTATGTGAAGAAAAATTTCCTTTTATTAGTTTTGAACCTACTACCCATCAATTTCATTTGGTGTCCCCTAGTTCTTGTATTATGGGAAAAGGTAAATAATTTTTCTATATTCACTTTCTCCACACCATTCATGATTTTATATACCTCTATCATATCGCCCCTCAATCGCCTCTTTTCCAAACTGAAAAGTCCCAGTCTCTCTAGCCTCTCCCCATATGGGACCCGTTCCAAGCCCCTAATCATCTTAGTCGCCCTTTTCTGAACCTTTTCTAATGCCAATATATCTTTTTTGAGGTGAGGAGACCACATCTGCACGCAGTACTCAAGATGTGGGCGTACCATAGTTTTATATAGGGGAAGTATGATATCTTTTGTCTTATTATCGATCCTTTTTTAATAATTCCTAACATCCTATTTGCCTTACTAACTGCCGCTGCACACTGCGTGGATGTCTTCAGAGAACTATCCACTATAACTCCAAGATCCCTTTCCTGATCTGTCGTAGCTAAATTTGACCCCATCATGTTGTACGTGTAATTTGGGTTACTTTTTCCAACATGCATTACCTTACACTTACCCACATTAAATTTCATTTGCCATTTTGCTGCCCAATCACTCAGTTTGCTGAGATCTTTTTGTAGTTCTTCACAATCCCTTTTGGTTTTGACTGTCCTGAACAACTTGGTGTCATCTGCAAACTTTGCCACCTCACTGCTTACCTCATCTTCTAGATCATTGATGAACAAGTTGAACAGGATCGGTCCCAGGACTGACCCCTGGGGAACACCACTAGTTACCCTCCTCCATTGTGAAAATTTACCATTTATTCCCACCCTTTGTTTTCTGTCTTTTAACCATTTCCCGATCCATGAAAGGATCTTTCCTCCTATCCCATGACCACCTAATTTACATAAAAGCCTTTGGTGTGGGACCGTGTCAAAGGCTTTCTGGAAATCTAGGTATATTATGTCCACTGGGTGCCCCTTGTCCGCATGTTTATTAACCCCTTCAAAGAATTCTAATAGATTAGTTAGACACGACTTCCCTCTGCAGAAACCATGCTGACTTTTGCCCAACAATTCATGCTCTTCTACGTGCCTTGCAATTTTATTCTTTACTAGTGTTTCTACTAATTTGCCTGGTACTGATGTTAAACTTATCGGTCTATAATTGCCAGGGTCTCCTCTAGAGCCTTTTTAAAATATTGGTGTTATATTGGCCGTCTTCCAGTCATTTGGTACCAAAGTGGATTTAAAGGATAGGTTACAAACCACTGTTAATAACTCCGCAATTTCACATTTGAGTTCTTTCAGAACCCTTGGGTGAATGCCGTCTGGTCCTGGAGACTTGTTACTATTCAGCTTATCAATTAACTCCAAAACCTCCTCTAATGTCAATTCAATCTGAGTGAGTTCCTCAGATTTGTCACCTAAAAAGGCTGGCTCAAATTTAGGAACCTCTGTAACATCCTCAGCCGTGAAGACTGAAGCAAAGAAATCATTTAATCGCTCCGCAATGGCACCGTCTTCCTTGATCGCTCCTTTTATATCTTTATTGTCCAAGGGCCCCACTGCTTTTTTAGCGGGCTTCCTGCTTCTAATGTATTTAAAAAAACATTTTACTATCGTTTTTTGAATTTTTGGCTAGCTGTTC
Source organism: Carettochelys insculpta (assembly GCF_033958435.1). Lineage (NCBI taxonomy): Eukaryota > Metazoa > Chordata > Testudines > Carettochelyidae > Carettochelys > Carettochelys insculpta. The sequence continues at coordinate 136,196,979 of NC_134138.1, read as the reverse complement.
CTCAAAATCTTTTTTGGCTTTTCTTACTACATTATGACACTTAATTTGGGAGTGTTTATGTTCCTTTCTATTTTCCTCACTAGGATTTGACTTCCACTTTTTAAAAGCTGCCCTTTTCTCTCTCACTGCCTCTTTAACATGGCTGTTTAGGATATTTTAGCCTAAGCTATATCTTGTAGCCTAAACCTATATTATTTCCTGTTGTTTGCTATTCCTTCACCTTTCATTGTTATTCCATGTTAACAATGATGCAAGAGGCCTACAGGAACCATACTCTGTAAGACAGTATCTTGAGCTTGGTAAATGTGGGCATCTGGAGAGTTCCAGGTGGATATAGATAACTGGGGTGCACCCACAAACTTTAGCTCCGCTAGTTAACAGCATTCTTGTATCTTGTGTGGTGCCAAGACGTTATGGCCCCATCAGATCATCAGTCCTGTTTGTTGTAAAGTCAAGCCCCAGGTCACCGAGGCTGTTAGGTGATACCTTGTTCCAAATGCCTATTTTTGGAGCTTGTTAATGCAACTGCAATGTGATATCTTACGCATATTGAAAAGTGCCATTCCCCAATCAGATGTGAGTACCCTCAAAATCTTCGGCTGCAGAAGTCTACTTTTGGCTTTCAAAGTGATGTAAACAACCTATAACACCCCAAAATGAGGGGCTCTGCATCTTCTTCTGCACCTTCTCTCCTTCTCTTACTCCTACTTTTACTTTTGCTTTTTCTGTCTTCCTCTCTCTTTCTCTGTCTCTCAGTTTTCAGTTCTCTCTTATCATTTTTCATTCATTTCACTAGTACTACTGTTTTTAATTAAAAGTTTTCCTCTGATCTAACACTGTCTCATGTCTCCCTACCTTCAGAATGAGGCTGATTCTTCAACTCCCTGAGACTATCAGGAGGGAGTGTGAATATGGTGTTAGTCTAGCTATATTCGTATTGTATACTGATTTTATACAATCAAAATGGATTAATCGGCATGAAACAAAATAGATATTTGATTTTAAACTCCATTATTAAGTGTAATAAATTCTGTGCTCCTATTATGTCATTTATAGAGTTTATACAATTCCTGAAAGTCTTGCAACCTACCTCCAGCTAAGAGGTATTATAGCTCCTGATTGCTGTGTTTGGAATGAAGGGCAAACCTAGAGATTCTTGGGTCAGATTGGCGAGTTGTTACGCAAAACAACAATCGTACCTAAATTCCCTTTCCCTGGTTAACAAGTAGAAGTTAGGCAGCTAATCTACTAAGTACCTTTTGTAAGTCCTACTGTCCATCTATCCTCACCTTTACATCCAACTCAAAGGCCTTACATTAAGATCTGCAATCAACTTGCTCTCTAGGTTTGGGCAAGTAAGCCAATGTCTCTGTGTGCCAGTTTTTCCTGATGATAAAATACCTCTTTCTCTCCATGGTTAAAAGGTGATATATAAATGCAAAGTATGGTTACTAACACCACTCAATATAGGAAAAAATGGAATTAGGGGAAAAATGTTTTCTTAGGTCACTTTTACAAAAGATTAGGATGTAAGTTTACAATATATGGCTATTTAATATACTCCAGTCTGCAAGCTTACCTATTGCATTGTATAGCATGTAAGCAAAAGAAAGCCTCATTAAGAATAGTGAAAGAGCTCTAACTTTGAATGTCTTTGATCTTGTCAAGGTGTCCTTACTTTAACAAGCTGGGTGTACTTACCTATATCTGTAGTGCTGTAATAACCTGGAGGCTTTACTGAGCAGAGATGACACACAAGTTCCACACATCTCACCTGATCTGACTGATAATGCATGGTATCGGATCATTATAATGGCCAGTTAGTTACAGCAAAAACATGATACAGGGTGTTAATAATACACTATATTGCTATCACTGTTTCCCTTCCAAATTATTCTCAGTTAGGTTTTTGAAGAAAAAATGATAACATTGCGTGTTAACACTCCCAGCCTATTAACTTGGTTTTCCAGCCCTGGAAGTGCATACAGATCTGTCATCAGCTTGACAACCTTATTTTAACATATCCTTCTTGTCATCCCTGAAATTGATCAGCTAGAATCACAGCATCTGCAAAACAGTTCCATTATTACAATTACAAAGTGGGAAAGCAGCTGAGGTAGAGAAGGACAAAGCTCTCAAGGATTCAAGCTAAGGGTTAAATTAATGAAATATGTAGAACAAGAAGCTAGGCAGCTCCCCTCCTTTAGCTTGACAAAGGATGTAGAGGATCTTCAAAAAGTGGTCTGAGCAGGGCACCCTGCATCCCCCAGGACATGCTTCTTCTTCGTCACAAACTTCAGTGAATATGTCAAATTCTGCACCCATTAAATATATAAAAACATGATAGATATTTCCTTTCCACAATAAAAATGTCTCCATGCTTTTTTTTCTGAAATAAAAAGTAGCAACATTTGAATAAATGTTAACAGAAGTGACAGGAAAAAGAAAACAGAGGAAAAGCCTGTCAAATTTCTTTCTGTCATTAATACAAATTCAGAATATATTTCTATTCTTTCTTCCTAGGCACAAATCTAAGTGTTATCCATCATATAGTTCTTAAAATCAAGAACAATACCTTTAAAACCACTAATGAATGTGTCCCATAGCATATACCAGATTAAATAATAGCTCATCAAAATTTAATAGAATTCTATATAAAATTATTTCAAAAGCTTGGAGAATTTAACAGAGCTTCCTTTCTGTAGGCTTTTTGCATAACCTATAAAAAGCTACAGCATAGAAGAGGTGAAAAATTCAAAAGACACTTAATAAAAGCACAGAGTAGATCTAGTAACAAAGAGGAAGCCGTGATAGTCTATACACTATCAAAACAAAAAGCAGTCAAGTAGCACTTTAAAGACTAGCAAAATGGTTTATTAGGTGAGCTTTCATGGGACAGACCCACTTCTTCAGACCACAGCCAGACCAGAACAGACTCAATATTTAAGGCACAGAGAACCAAAAACAGTAAGCAAGGAGGACAAATCAGAAAAAGATAATCAAGGTGAGCAAATCCGAGAGTGGAGGGGTGGGGGGGAAGGTCAAGAATTAGACTGAGCTAAGTACCATTGGTGTTCTGTTCTTGGCTTTTTTGGGCCGATCTTGGAGTAGCTGGTCTCTGGGTATTCGTCTGGCCCTGTAGATTTGTTTTTTTACTTCACCTGGTGGGTAATTCAGGTTTATGAATATTTGGTAAAGTTCTTGTAGTTTTTGGTCTCTGTCAGTTGGATCAGAGCAAATGCAATTGTACCTAAGAGCTTGACTGTAAACAATGGATCTAGTCACATGTGCAGGATGGAAACTAGAAGGGTGTAGATAAGTATAGCGATCAGTAGGTTTTCGGTACAGTGTGGTACTGATCAGGCCATCCTTGATTAGTACTGTAGTGTCCAGGATATGTATCTCTTGCATGTTGTAATCGAGGCATAAGTTGATGGTGGGGTGTCTCAGACCACTGCAACGAATTATTAAAGACCTACAACCTATCCTTAATCAGGATGCTACACTCCAGAAGGCCCTAGGTGACATGTCTGTTCTCTCCTACAGACAACCTCCCAACCTCATGAGGATCCTCACTAACAGCCACAGTCCGTACCCCAGGAATACCAGTCCTGGAACCTTTCCCTGCAACAAAGCCTGCTGCCAGCTTTGTCCACATATCTTCTCTGGAAATACCATCACTGGACCTAACCAGGTTACTCACAGAATCACGGGCACTTTCTCATGCTCCTCTACTAACATCATATATGCCATCATGTGCCAACAATGCCCAGATGCTTTGTATATTGGACAGACTTCTAACTCCCTTAGACAAAGGGTCAATGGGCACAAAACAGACATCAAAACACTCCAGATCCACAAACCAGTTAGTCAACATTTTAATGGAATTGGGCATTCTGTCAATGACCTAAAGGTATGTGGGTTACAGAAAAGGAATTATCGCTCTGTTTTGGAAAGAGAAACATCTGAGCTGGCTTTTATATTCAAATTCGGCACATTAACACACGGTTTAAATCATGATGGGAACTTTCTGAGTCACTATAGGGGCTTGTCTTCATACTTGGCTCAGTCTAATTCTTGACCTTCCCCTCCACCCCTCCACTCTCTGAGTTGCTCGCCTTGATTGTCTTTTTCTGATTTGTCCTCCTTGCTTACTCTTTTTGGTTCTCTGTGCCTTAAACATTGAGTCTGTTCTGGTCTGGCTATGGTCTGAAGAAGTGGGTCTGTCCCACGACAGCTCACCTAATAAACCATTTTGCTAGTCTTTAAAGTGCTACTTGGCTGCTTTTTGTTTTGACAGAGTAAATCTGTGTCAGTTTATTACCCATGGCACTTGTAACCTGCTTTTTGGTGAATGAATGTGCTTGAGTCAAAGATCAATAAGGATACAGCTACACTGTCATTAAAAACCTGCAACTGGCTCAAAGTAGCTGACTTTTGTTCACAGGATTCAAACTGTGGGGCTTCTTAATTGCAATATAGATGCTTTGGTGCAGGCGCACATTCTTGGGCCTTCCTTCTCCTTCTAAGCGCCTCCTAAGATACAAAGGTAAATAGCAAAAGCTTTTTGATTAAATTCATAGCACCATTTTATTAAATGGGAGTTTTTGCTTGGACTGTAACTGAGCTAAGATGTTACTCTGCCTAAATGGATTACCATTCAATTACTCAGTGGGATCTTGCAGATACATAATTTTGCATGTGCAACAAGGTGCACCCGAAAATACTACAGGTGCATTTTTAGAGACAATTGATAAATTTACTCTAAGTGACATTCACAGAGCTATGCAGTGAGAAAATGGCAAAATCAAAGGTAGAACCTAGAAGTCCTTCTCGCCCTAAGGGGTGGGAGAGTGTGGAAACAAACCCCAAAACTATAAAACGTAAACTCAAGCTTATTTTGAATCATTCAGCAAAATGTAATTGCAATTGCTGTCTGCTGAACTTGAGTTATTTTTTAATCCAAAATGTACAGAACTACTATATATATGTGTGTGTGTGTATATATATATATATATATATATATATATATATATATAGTTGAACGTCGAAGTAGGGCACGTGTAGCTGATACGCGTCCCGCAACATCGAAATAGCGGGGTCCGCCATGGCAGCCATCAGCTGAGGGGTTGAGAGACGCTCTCTCCAGACCCTGAGCTCGATGGTCACCACGTGCAGCAGCCCCTTAAGGGTCCCTGCCCCCTGCCTTCCTGTGCAGGAAGCTGAGAGAGCGTGCAGGCGGTAGCACAGCCACGCGGCCGGCCTGCACGTCTCACAGCAGCTCAGAGACACCCCCCCCCCCTGCGATGGCCCTCCGCCAGCCCCCCAAGCGACCCCAGGTCACCCCCCACCAAGGGGAGTGAGGGTTCCCAGGCTGGCAGCCAGGCCAGGAAGCGGCAGCGGGGCCCCTCCTGGACACAGGCTGAGCTTCGGGACCTGCTGGGGCTCTGGAGCGAGAAGGAGGTGCACCAGTTAGTGGGGAGCAAGAGGCGGAACGTGGATGCGTTCACTCGGCTGGCCGAGGGCCTGGCCGCCCGGGGTCACCCTGCCCGCACTCCTGACCACGTCAGGAGTAAGGTTAAGGAGCTGCAGCAGGTTTACGCCCGGGCCCGGGATGCGGCCAGCCGATCTGGGGCCGCCCCCGTCACTTGCCCCTTTTACAGGGAGCTCAGGGAAATCCTGGGCCCCCGGAACACCTCCTCCCCTCCGGCCACCCTTGACACCTCGGCCAAGGAGCCCCAACAGGCCCCGGAGGCGGAGTCCACCCCGGAGGCAAGCCCCGCACTCCAGGGGCCCCCCCAGGAGCTCACCCCTGGGACACCGGAGGAGGAGGAGGAGGGGGGATCCTCCGCCAGCGACGGGGGGCTCCGGATCGCCATCCCATCCCGGAGCTCCAGCAGGGTGTCCGCCCACTGGGTATCCCGTGACCGTGGGAGCAGACCATCAGGTATCTACCCCCCAGGTGCACACCCCCGGGGTTGAGGTGCGGGGGCAACAGACATGACCAGGGCCCTCCACATGCCCAGATGACTATGGCCCGAAGGAAAGCAGTGGCATGTCCCTCAGAAGACTGCATCAGCCCGTGCCCCCCCAGCATGACAGTGCCATGCCCCATCCCTGGGGATGGGGGGAGCGGACCCTAGGGTCCCCCGGGGAGAGGGGGTGGGACACCCATCAGCAGCAGCAGCATCTCCCAGGGATGGGGATGGGGAACCAGCAGCAGAGGGGTGGGGGGACAAGGGCCACAGCTCGGGACCCACACTAACGGCTGTCTCCACTCTTCTTCCCGCTCCCGTGCTCCGCAGCTGCACCATTGGAGGGACCGGAGAGCACCGGCAAGGTGTCAGTGGTCCCGGAGAGCCCACCGGGGCCATCACTCCAGGCCAGCCCCTCGGCGGAGGACCGACCAGCCCCAGGGCGGGGACAATGCCGGACCCAGCACCACCCACGGATGGCGACAGACCCCCAGCTGCTGGCGATCCTCCAGCGGCAGCTGGAGGTCTCAGAGCAGGGCCTGCGGGTGGAGGAGCGGCGGTTCCATTTGCAGGAGCGGCCGCTGGCCTGGCGCCAGGAGGCATGGGGGTCCTTTATGCACACTTTTGAGCGCATAGGCGACTACCTCGCTCCCCATGCCGTGCCAGCGGCCACTCTGCCCAACCTGCCTGCTCCACCCGCCACTCCACCCACTGCTCCACCCGCTGTCGCACCACCGTCCACCACCAAGGGGCCTTCCGCCGAGGGGGACCTGGGGCCTGCTGACACCTGCCAGTCTTATCTTCCGGTCCGCCTGGCCCCCAGCCAGCCCCGGCCAGGGCTGAGGCTGAGGCACGGGTCATGGCCACCCACCTCCTGCGCTGGACATTAGGGGGTGCGGGGCCCAGGACGTGGCCCCCCCCTTTGTACATATCCCTTTTTACTTGTGTTTTGTATATAGTTTGTATTAGACACCCCCATTATTTTATGATACCTGCCCCCCCATGTAAATAGTTCTCCCCTTCCTTGTCTTCCCCTTTTTTTCCTTATCATAATATAATATATATAATATGTATATTGGTTGTAAATAATATAATAATAAGAAGAGTTCAACGTTTTCTGGTTTCATGACCAACAGGTCTATTTTTATTTACAAGAAAAGTGGGGGGGTGGTGCTATCGGGTGCTCTGTGGTGTGGGCGTAGGGGCAGGGAGTGTTGTGGAGGATGGGCGGGGTGCAGTGGGGGGCCTGCCAGCGTTCACCCCGTGGCCTTGTCGAAATGGGCCTGCAGGGCCTCCTGGACCCGGATCCCTTTGGGGTCCACCTGGTGACTGGGGGCAGCGGGTGGCTGCATGACGGCCCTGCCAGCCTCCACAGCCCAGCCCTGAAAGAATGCCTCCCCCTTGCTCTCGACCAGGTTGTGCAGGGCGCTGCATGCGCCCACAATCTGGGGGATGTTGGTGGGGCCCTCATCAAGGCGGGTGAGGAGACACCTCCACCCCCACAGGGATCTCCCGCTGGGGGATGTAGGTCCCCGCCTCCAGCAAGTGTCACAGTCCCAAATTCCAGAATACACGGGCGTCGTGGGTGCTGCCAAGCCAGCCAACATATATGTCCAGGAAGCAGCCCCGGCTGTTCACCAAGGCCTGGAGGACCACAGAATGGTAGCCCTTCCTGTTTAAGAAGCGTCCTCCACTGTGCTCTGGGGCACGGATGGGGATATGGGTCCCATCCAGAGCTCCGAAGCAATTGGGGAAGCCCAGTGTGGCAAACCCTGCGATGGCAGCATCCGGGTCCCCAAGCCGCACAAGCCTGTGGAGGAGCAGGGTGTTGATGGCGCAGACGACCGGCAGGGGAAGGACATGGGAGAGCACCAGTGAGGGGTGTGCAGGGTGTGTCTGGCCCTCCCCTCCCAAGGGCTCCCCTGCCAGGGCTCCCCTCCCCTCCCCGGGCTGCTTCCCCCTCCCCGTGGGTCCTCTTACCTCCATGAGGATAGCCCCGACGGTGGCCTTGCCGACTCCAAACTGCTGTCCCACAGATCGGTAGCTGTCTGGAGTGGCCAGCTTCCAGACAGAGATGCCGACTCATTTCTCCACGCTAAGGGCACGCCGCATGGTGGTGTCCTGGTGCCTCAGTGCGGGGGTAAGCCACTTGCAGAGCTCCAGAAATGTCTGCTGGCTCATACAAAAGTTCTGGAGCCAGCGGTCGTTGTCCCACTCGCCGAGCACCAGCCGCTCCCACCAGTCGGTGCTGGTGGGGTAGCTCCACAGCCGGTGGTGTGTGCGGCGGGGAGGGGGGTGGGGGCTGCAGGATCTGGGGTTGCTTCCTCCTCCCCTTGGGGCAGCTCCTCTTCTGTGGCTAGAATGTGATCAGCTGCCTCCTGCATGGCATTGAGCAGGGCGAGCACTGCTCCTACAGGGGTGGCTGGGTGGACCTCTGGCTGCTGCTGCTGCTGCTGCTGCTGCTGCTGGGGGTCCATAACTGCGTCGCTGAGGTGTGCATGCCTATGGCTCTGCAGACCATGTGCTGTGCATGCTGAGTGTGTCTGGGAGGGGCCCTTTAAGCGAGCGGCTAGCTGTTGCCCCGGAAGTGCTAGTCCACCCTGTGACCCTGTCTGCAGCTGTTCCTGGCACCCTTATTTCGATGTGTACTACTTTGCTGTGTAGACGCTCCCCTGCATCGCCTACTTTGATGTGGTGCTGCGCAACATCAACGTTGAACGTCGACAGCACCAGCCCTGGAGGACGTGTAGACGTTATTCATCAAAATAGCTTATTTCGATGTTGCTACATCGAAATAAGCTATTTCGATGTAGCATACACATGTAGACGTAGCCCATGAAATACAGAATTTAACCCAATTACACTGTTAAAAAACAACTTTGCAATTACTTTTCAAGGGAAGGTCCATTATCTGATTTCTAGAATGGCAGTTTGTCAATGTGTGAATGTTTTCCAAAATAGAGCACATGTGTTTTGCTATCTCTCCTCTGTCCATTATTAGCACAGCACTATACATTGTATTCCTTCTACTCACCAAGGTTGAATGTCATTCCTGTACAGACAGTCTATATCTTCAAAAGAAGATTTATAAGGAATTTAAATACTTCAGGGGACATGTGATGGTCCTTTGCATTTGGCGAATTATCACCTTTAGCTCATATGGTTGAAGGCTATAAAACCTTGAATTCTCTATTAAATTGTCACTTCCAATTTGTGAGTGGTCACAGCTAATTTATTCCTGTTATTACTCTAAGATTTGTAGACCATTTAAAAGAACTAATTCTGTGAACCAACTGGTTTGTAACACTGTCATGAAGCATTTACTACAATAATCATTTTTAGTGAAATCCTATAACATCATATTCAGATATTATGATATAACTTGGTGGGGTATTCATATTCCATCTTGTGACAATTTGAAATACTGTTATTGTTGATACCAAAAACACCACCATGGGACTGGACTTGAATATATAAAAGCACATTGATTTGTTTCAAGCAGGTTGACTTCTGTGAGGTCACCATAAAAGCTGGAGATGCTAATATTTTCAGAAATAAATTGTAATGAGACACAGATGGTTGCCAGAATAACATCGTGAGCTATAATTCTTGAACACTTTTGTATTCTGTTCAGTATAGGTTATTATACTATGTTCTTCACCCAAGTGTCTGAGGAGCTTCCAGTAGTGCATAAGTGACATGACTAACAATTGCCATCTGTTACTTGTTCTTTTGTCCTTTCCCTGGAGGGTTAAGCGAGTGCAGTGGATTGTCTTTTCAGTTTGGAAGACATACCCAATAGGGATGCCTGTGGTTGAAGTGCATGAGCTGCCAACCCCAATAATTGGAATAAAACAAAGGCAAATACATTATATACACATAAACATTGCCATGTATATATGTTAGTGAAGGCAAGGCCAAAAGAAATGTGAAGTGAATTTGGAGAGAAGGTAGGTTTGGCCAGGTATTCCTCATAATTCTAATCACAAAGTTGAGTTTTTGGAATCAGATAAGACCCTTGCATACTTTTGACAATACTGACAAATTCTTTTGAATGAGCTCTTGGATTCTGTGACACTCTCCTGTGACAAACTGGACAATTTTTGATAGTGCCAAAGTGAATTAAACTAAGTGGTTTTATGTAACTAAATTAAAATGAATATAGCAAAAAGTACAGCACCCGTTGTGTTATTTCAGTTGCAGTTAAATTAACTTTATGTTGTAGGACTTTTAAATGAAGTTTTCAATGCATCATTTTGAATTAAAATCCTTAACTGTACATAAGTCGTCTCAGTGGAAAGGAAGTATTTGGCACCTATGTGAGAGACATCTGGGGTTTCTAGACTATGATTCTTGGCACTGTAACCAATTCCAGTTAATCTCAACTAACTTTACTGAAGATTTGAACTCTTGAGTGTTTTTGCCTTGTTCTCAGATTTAACCAAGAAAAAAAAATCACAAAAACTTTAACCAGTTTCCATTTTTCATTAGGGCTGGGTCTATACATGCCCCTTCCTTTCGAAAGGGGCATGTTAATGAGAAGGTTCAAAAGATGCTAATGAGGTGCTGAAATAAATATTCGGTGCCTCATTAGCATAATGGCAGCCACAGCGATTCAAAAGTGCGGCTTTCTTAATCGCGCGCCGCCCGTGGAGACAGGACCTTCCGAAAGGATCCCCCCCCCAGTTTTCTAAAGCCCTTCTTCTGATCAGAGATAGGAAGAAGGGCTTTCAAAAACTGGGGGGGGTCCTTTCAGAAGGTTCCATCTCCATGGGCAGCACGTGATTCGAAAAGCCGCTCTTTCAAATCACTGCAGCCACCATTGTTCTAATGAGGTGCTGCATAGTCACTGTAGCACCTCATTGGCATATTTCAAACCTGCTCATTAACATGCCCCTTTTGAAAGGGAGGGGCACTTGTAGACCCAGCCTATATGTTTCAACCATCTCTACTGCTTAATCCTTTCATCTCTGAGGCTATGTCTACACTAGACTAGAAAATCAACCTGCTCGGGATTCAGCTTCCAGGGTTTGATTTCACACTTCTGGTAGGGATGCACAAAATCAACCCTCCAGGGTGGCAGTCAACCACATTTACTCCTCGTGAGATGTGAGGAGTAAGGGAGGTTGATGGCAGAAACTCACTAATCAACCTTCTTCAGTAAGGACAGCCAAGTAAGCTGAATGCAGACACTTGGGTTCCAGCTAGAATTACGTATCTGTAGTTGACTTATTTACCTAGTGTAGACATAGCCTGATTCTGCTCCTGTTCAATCAAAAGGACTTTTTTGCTCTTAGCTTCCTTGAGACTGTTTTCACCTAGCCTCCTCCCTTTCAAATGTATTGTTATGCCTAGTAGTGCAGCCAAGGATAAACTGAGTTTAGCCACTTCTCATTTGGAGACTACGACATTCTTTTGAAGACGCCACTGCTCCTACCACCAGTATCTCTCATTGTTTTGCATCACCCTCAAGTACCTCTAATTTGGCTATTTTGTAGTCACTTCTGTGGATTATGTAGCCATCGGATATATAATTTCATAGAACATGAAAGAAGCTCCCGAAGTCATCGAGTCTAGTCCCCCTCATTCACAGTAGGACATATTACTATTCTTGACAGTATCCCGTCATGGACTGAATTCATAACCACTGAGCGATCACTCCCACCTCCCGTTCTGCTAAGCATTTTCAAATTATTTTTCTTTGGCCCTGATTACAGTGGAGCATAGGCAACTGGTATGTGCAGAAAGGTAGGAGTTTGGGGAGAGGGACAAAGAGGAACAGGGAAGGAGTTTGAGTGGGCACCTATGTCGAAATTAGAATTATGGTGGGAGCACAGGAAGGTGGTGAACCTCCTGCATGCTACCACCAGTCATTATGCAGCAGAGCTGAAACAACATTAGCACAACTATTTTTGAAACCCTAAATCTAGCTACAAGGATGTATCTGAAATAGTTTGACCAGCTTGCACACAGTGAACAAAGCTTGTTAAAATGGTTTTCAAAACAATGCTATAAATCACTAATCCAGCAGGGTTTGGTAAAAAAGTTTAATAACCATCTCACCTCTTTCTTACTTAACCTAAGGAAGCAGAGTTAACATCCATTGTGGCTTACATTCATTGGCATCACCATTGTGATTTCTACCACTTAGAATACTGTAGCTCATTGGCCAATTAAACCAGTTTAATGTTGCATTATAGATGGGGTGCAATCTTGTGCTAACCGTGTTTCCAAGTAATGAAGCAGGCATACAAACATCCAACTGCTGTGAGATTGTTTGGGACTATATAATTCAGTCTTGTCTACATTACAGGGCACACCTGTGTTTATCACGTTTCACACCAAGGTTTAACTGACATATACAATTTTTTATGTTAGCTGAGAATTCTTTCACCAATCAGTTTAAAGTAGTACCTACCTTTATCTCTTATTAACTTTCACTTTACCTTTTAAAATTTGTCATTAAAAAGCTCCTTATGAAGCTTTTTATAATTTAAGTGACTTTTAAGTTTTTAAAAGCATTTCCCTCCTGCTGCATCCTCATCTTTTATGTCTGAAGTGCACACATGCAGTTCAGTTGTATTCATTTGAAAAGCTTTCTTGGAACTTTTTAATTTGTCCCTCCTAAGCTGCTTTGCTATGAATAGAAAGGTTATTCCTTTTAAAAAGCTCCGTCTGTGACTAAGAAAATGCTATCCAAATCTCACGTTGTCAGAGGTATTCTACCACAGTCACTGCTGGACTGGAACCTGGAGTTTGGTTCTCCAAGCTAAATTCCAGCTTTTACAGACAGGAAGGGACTGGAATCATCGTGAAGGCAGCACAAGGGTCTCAGCCGTGAGAAGGAATCTTGCATCACTTAGGCTATGTCTACACTAGCCCAAATCTTCGAAATGGCCATGCAGCTGCAAGTGCACAAAATCAGGGACCATCCAACATTCAGAAAACTTTCTCTAGCTCTGCCAGAACTTTTTCCTCCCTATAGTGTTTGACAGTTTGCTAAAAAACTCTCCTTTTACATCCCTCACTCTCCACTTCCTCTCTTCAGCATTTCCTTGTCCTTTAAATTCACTTCTCCATGATAGCAACGAAGGGTGCTGTGGCACCTTATAGACTAACAGAAAAGTTTTGAGCATGAGCTTTCATGAGCACAGACTCACTTCATCAGATGCTGGTCTTGGAAATCTGCAGGGCCAGGTATAAATAAGCCAGAGCAAGGGTGGGGATAACAAGGTTAGCTCAGTCAGCAAGGGTGAGGCTTACTACCAGCAGTTGATCTGGAGGTGTGAACACCAAGGGAGGGGAAGCTGCTTTTGTATTCAGCCAGCCATTCACAGTCTTTGTTTAAGCCTGAGCTGAGGGCGTCGAATTTGCAGATGAATTGTAGCTCAGAAATTTCTCTTTGGAATCTGGTCCTGAAATTTTTTTGACCAGACTCCAAAAAAAAAGTTCTGAGCTACAATTCATCTGCAAATTCGACGCCCTCAGCTCAGGCTTAAAAAAAGACTGTGAATGGCTGGTTAAATACAAAAGCAGCTTCCCCTCTCTTGGTGTTCACACCTCCAGATCAACTGCTGGTAGTAAGCCTCACCCTTGCTGACTGAGCTAACCTTGTTATCCCCACCCTTGCTCTGGCTTATTTATACCTGGCCCTGCAGATTTCCAAGACCAGCATCTGATGAAGTGAGTCTCTGCTCATGAAAGCTCATGCTCAAAACTTTTCTGTTAGTCTATAAGGTGCCAGAGGAAACTTCGTTGTTGTTACAGATCCAGACTAACATGGCTACCCCTCCGATACTTCTCCATGATATTCACTTTCCTTCAATTTCTTTTTTAAAATTTAGATTGACTGTTACAATTAATCCCACAACAATAAAAAACTCCTGTAACTAACTGGATGTTTGCTGCTCTTGCATGGTTCTGCTTGTGTGGTTTTCCCCTTTCCCATGCTGCATTTGTTTGGTCAGTTTAGATTGCAATCTCCTCAAGGGCCACGTCTACACGTGCGCGCTACTTCGAAGTAGCGGCGCCAACTTTGAAATAGCGCCTGTCACGGCTACACGTGTTGGGCGCTATTTCGAAGTTGAAATCGATGTTAGGGGGAGAGACGTCAAAGTCGCTAACCCCATGAGGGGATGGGAATAGCGCCCTACTTCGAAGTTGAACATCGAAGTAGGGCACGTGTAGACGATCCGTGTCCCGCAACATCGAAATAGTGGGGTCCGCCATGGCGGCCATCAGCTGAGGGGTTGAGAGACGCTCTCTCTCCAGCCCCTGTGGGGCTCTATGGTCACCGTGGGCAGCAGCCCTTAGCCCAGGGCTTCTGGTTGCTGCTGCGGCAGCTGGGGATCCATGCTGCATGCACAGGGTCTGCAACCAGTTGTCGGCTCTGTGTATCTTGTGTTGTTTAGTGCAACTGTGTCTGGGAGGGGCCCTTTAAGGGAGTAGCTTGCTGTTGAATCTGCCCTGTGACCCTGTCTGCAGCTGTTCCTGGCACCCTTATTTCGATGTGTGCTACTTTGGTGTGTAGACGTTCCCTCGCAGCGCCTATTTCGATGTGGTGTTGCCCATCGTCGAGGTTGAATGTCGATGTTGCCAGCCCTGGAGGACGTGTAGACGTTATTCATCGAAATAGACTATTTCGATGTTGCTACATCAAAATAAGCTATTTCGATATAGAGTGCATGTGTAGACGTAGCCAGGGTGGGGACAGTCTACTACTCTTCTGGTGCATAACACCTTGCACAGTGGGGCACCATTTTTAATTAATTCCTTTAAACAATCACAATAATCATGAATAATAATAATTAGGTCTAAAAGGAGTTCTCCATCTAGTCCTCTCAGTACTGGGTACTGATGGCTTTAATGGTGCAGTGAAGAAAATGAACGAGTGAGCAGCTCAGATTTTCCTGTTCTATAGGACACAAGCAACTAATTTATTTGTAAAAATGGAGATTAGTTCCCCATTCATTTATAAAATGGTATTATTGTGTATACTGGAATCACTATAGCTATGCCTACACGTGAACACTACACCGAAGTAGCTTATTTCGATGCAGCGACATCGAAATAGGCTATTTCGATGAATAACGTCTACACGTCCTCCAGGGCTGGCAGCGTCGATGTTCAACATCAACGTTGCGCAGCACCACATCGAAATAGGCGCTGTGAGGGAATGTCTACTCGCCAAAGTAGCACACATCAAAATAAGGGTGCCAGGCACAGCTGCAGACAGGGTCACAGGGCGGACTAGCGCTTCCGGGGCAACAGCTAGCCGCTCCCTTAAAGGGCCCCTCCCAGACACACGCAGCCTGCACAGCACGCGGTCTGCAGAGCCATAGGCACGCACACCTCGAGTGACGCAGCCATGGACCCCCAGCAGCAGCAGCAGCAGCAGCAGCAGCAGCAGCAGCCAGAGGTCCACACAGCTGCCACTGCAGGAGCAGTGCTCGCCCTGCTCAATGCCATGCAGGAGGCAGCTGAGCACCTCCTTGCCACAGAGGAGGAGCTGCCCCCAGGGGAGGAGGACTCACCCTCAACCCTGCAGCACCCCGCCGCCCCCCCCACCGCACACGCCTCCGGCTGTGGAGCTACCCCACGAGCACCGACTGGTGGAAGCGGCTGGTGCTCGGAGAGTGGGACGACTACCGCTGGCTCCAGAACTTTCGGATGAGCCAGCAGACATTCCTGGAGCTCTGCCAGTGGCTCACCCCCGCACTGAGGCACCAGGACACCGCCATGCGGCGTGCCCTCAGCGTCGAGAAATGGGTCGGCATCGCTGACTGCAAGCTGGCCACTCCAGACAGCTACCGATCTGTGGGACAGCAGTTTGGCATCGGCAAGGCCACCATCAGGGCTGTCCTCATGGAGGTAAGAGGACCCACGTGGGGAGGGGGAAGCAGCCCTGGCAGGGGACGGGAGGGGAGGGGGGCCCTGGCAGGGGAAGGGAGGGGGGCCCTGGCAGGGGAGGGCCAGACACACCCTGCACACCCCTTATTGGTGCTCTCCCATGTGCTTCCCCTGCAGGTCATCCATGCCATCAACGCCCTGCTCCTCCACAGGCTCATGAGGCTTGGGGACCGGATGCCGCCATCGTGGGCTTTGCCACCCTGGGCTTCCCCAGTTGCTTCAGGACTCTGGATGGGACTCACATCCCCATCCGCGGCCCGGAACACAGTGGAAGACGCTACATAAACAGGAAGGGCTACCACTCAGTGGTCCTCCAGGCCTTGGTGGACAGCTGGGGCTGTTTCCTGGACATTTATGTGGGCTGGTCTGGCAGTACCCACGATGCCCGGGTATTCTGGAACTCGGGCCTGTGCCGCCGGCTGGAGGCGCGGACCTACATCCCCCAGCGGGAGATCCCTGTGGGGGACACCACCATGCCCCTCTGCATCATTGCAGATGCGGCATACCCCCTCCAGCCCTGGCTCATGCACCTGTACACGGACCATCTGTCTACCAGCCAGGAGCGCTTCAACCAGCGCCTGAACCATGCGTGCCAGGTGATAGAGCGCACATTTGGCTGCCTCAAAGGGCGCTGGAGGTGTCTCCTCACCCGCCTTGATGCGGGCCTCACCAACATCCCCCAGATTGTGGGCGCGTGCAGCGTCCTCCACAACCTGGTCGAGAGCAAGGGGGAGGCCTTCTTTCAGGGCTGGGCTGTGGAGGCCGGCAGGGCTGATGTGCAGCAACCCGCTGCCTCCAGTCGCCAGGTGGACCCCGAAGGGACCCGGGTCCGGGAGGCCCTGCGGGCCCAGTTCGATGAGGCCGAGGGATGCACGCTGGCAGGCCCCCCACTGCCCCCCCACATCCTCCACAACACTCCCTGCTCCTACGCCCACACCACAGAGCACCCAAGAGCACACCCCCCCACTTTTCTTGTAAAAATAAATGCAGACAGTTGTTTGTCAACTCAAACATGTTTAGTAGAACTCTTATTATTATTATTATTATTGTTATTATTATTATTATGAACAAGACAAACTAACTATGTACAGGGGAAATCTAACTGATAAATATATATACATTATAAAAAAAGGGATAACATGAAAGGGAAAGACAAGGAAGGGGAGAACTATTTACAGGGCGGGGTAAGGATCAGCATAGTAACGGGTCAAATATACAAACTATTTACAAGAAAATAACAATAAACTGGGGGGGAATATATACAAAGGGGGAGGCGGGGCCACATCCTGGGCCCCACGCCCCTACAGTCCAGTGCTCGGAGTGGGCGGCCGGGATCCCCGCCTCGGCTGCAGCCCTGGCCGGGGCTAGCTGGGGGCCGGGCAGACCGGGAGATATGGCCGGCGAGTGCCAGCTGGCCTCAAGTCCCCCTCGGCGGAATGGCCCTCGGTGGCGGGTGGTGGTGCGACCGCAGACGGCGCAGCGGCTGGAGCACCGGGTGGACCAGGCAGGGCGGGCGCTGTGGCAGACGGAGTGTCCTGGGGGGCCAGGGAGTCCGCGATGCAGTTGAGGGTCCGCATGTAGGCCCCCCATGCCTCCTGGCGCCAGGCCAGCGCCCGCTCCTGCAGCTGGAGGCGGCGTTCCTCCACCCAGAGCCGCTGCTTGGTGACCTCCAGCTGCCGACAATGGAGGCCCAGCAGCTGGGGGTCCGTAGCCGTCGGCTGCTGGTGCTGGGTCCACCGTCTTCCCCACCGTGGGGCTGGTAAGTCCTCCGCCAAGGGGCTGGCCTAGAGTGATGGCCCCGGAGGGCTTTCTGGGACCGCTGACGCCTCGCCGGCGCTTTCTGGTCCTTCCAATGGTGTAGCTGCAGAACACAGGAGGGGGGGAAGAAGAGTGGAGACAGCCGTTGGTGTGCGTCCCGAGCCGTGGCCCTTGTCCCCTCACCCCTCTGCTGCATGTTCCCCATCCCCGTCCCCGGGAGATGCTGCTGTGATGGGGTTCAGGGGTCCCCCTGCACTGCACCCCGTCCGCTGGCAGGAGTGACTCTCACTCACTCAGCAGGTATGACAGGAGGTTTATTGGGCAACAGATGCCCAGTTTCTCACAGAAGCGACCGTACAGCAGTCAGAGATGGTCCTTCCAACCTGTCCTGGGGAGAAGACCCCGAGGGTTGCCCCTCTGGGGTGTAGCTTTCCCCCTCCTCAGGCTGGCTGCCTTCTAGCTATCCCTTACCCTAGCCTCTAACTGCTGCCCCCGATTCAAACCCAGCTCGGCTCCTCCTTCCTCTTTGTTCAGGGCAGAGGTGTTAGCTGCCAGTTGTAGCCCCAGGATCATCCTTAGCCACTGGGAGCTATTCAGCTTGTTTCTCATATCTAGCCTGAGTCTTGCATTTGCATTCCACCCACTCCATCACATGCTGCTGATGCTGCTGCTGCTGGGTGTCCCATCCACTCCCCCCGGGGAACCCTAGATGTTCCGCTCCCCACCCAGCCCCAGGGATGGGGCATAGCACTGTCGTGCTGGGGGCGGGCAGCAGGGGCTGATGCACTCTTCTGAGGGACATGCCGCTGCTGTCCTTGGGGCCATGGTCATCTGGGCATGTGGAGGGCCCTGGTCATATCTATTACCCCCGCCCCTCAACCCCGGGGGTGTGCACCGGGGGGGTACATACCTGACGGTCCACTCCCCCGGGGGGCGGACGCCCGGCTGGAGCTCCTGGATGGGAGGATGATGTGGAGGCCGGTGTCACTGGAGGAAGAGTCCCTCTCCTCCTCCTCCTCCGGTGCCCCGGGGGTGGGCTCCTGGGGGGGCTCCTGCTGTGCGGGGCTTGCCTCCGGGGCGGACTTCACCTCAGGGGCCTGCTGGGGCTCCTCGGCCGAGGTATCAAGAGTGGCCGGAGGGGTGGAGGTGTGCTGGGGGCCCAGGATGTCCCTGAGCTCCTTGTAAAAGGGGCAAGTGACGGGGGCGGCCCAGATTGGCCGGCCACATCCCAGGCCTGGGCGTAACCCTGCCGCAGCTCCTTTACTTTACTCCGGACATGATCTGGAGTGTGGGCAGGGTGACCCCGGGTGGCCAGGCCCTCAGCCAGCCGAGCGAATGCATCTGCATTCCGTCTCTTGTTCCCCATTATCTGGAGCACCTCCTCCTCTCTCCAGAGCCCCAGCAGGTCCCGAAGCTCAGCCTCCGTCCAGGAGGGGCCCCGTTGCTGCTTCCCCTCCTGGCTGCTGGGCTGGGAGCCCTGGCTTCCCTTGGGGAGGGTCCCCTGGGGGTGCTTTGGGGGCTGCCGTGCACCCATCGCAGCTGGGGTGGGTGTCTGTGCTGGCTGAGGGACGTGCAGGCTGGCCGTGTGTCTGGGCTGCCGCCTGCATGTTCTCTCAGCTTCCTGCACAGAAAGGAACGGGGGGGGGAGCTTTACGGGGCCGCTCCACACGGCCACCGTTGAGCTCAGGGGCTGAAGAGAGGGTCTCTCAACCCCCCAGCTGATGGCTGCCATGGAGGACCCCACAATTTCGATGTTGCGGGATGCGCAACGACTACACGTTCCCTACTTTGACATTCAACGTCGAAGTAGGGCGCTATTCCCATCCCCTCATGGGGTTAGTGACTTTGACGTCTCGCCGCCTAACGTCGATGTTAACTTCGAAATAGCACCCAACACGTGTAGCCGTGATGGGCGCTATTTCAAAGTTGGCGCCGCAACTTCGAAGTAGCGTGCACGTGTAGACATGGCTTATGTGTCCTATCACATCAGCTCCTAGAGTTTGTCCATGAATGCTAACTTAAAAAAAAAATAGAAAACTGTATCTCAGATGTGATATGTTTCTCACCAATCCAGGATCAGAAGATGTACTTTCAGTCTGGACTAATAATTTTCAATTTTCTCATTCACAAGATGCCTAAAAAATTCCAAATGGAGGTGCAGCATCCTTTGGACATCTTGGTGTAATCTGTGGACTACCAAGACCTGAGCACAATAGGCTGAAGAGTAATAATCTAGATCACTTATTTTTGATTTGTCACCCTACTATACTGAGATTTCTGTATATTTCTTAAAAAGAGAAAAGGTCATATACTGACGGCCTTGAACAGGCAATCTTAATTCAGGTATGTCCTAACTATGGAGTGATAGATTTTGCAACCTTTATTTCTTGTTATCATCACC
This sequence comes from Carettochelys insculpta, assembly GCF_033958435.1. Classification (NCBI taxonomy): domain Eukaryota; kingdom Metazoa; phylum Chordata; order Testudines; family Carettochelyidae; genus Carettochelys; species Carettochelys insculpta. The sequence goes on along the minus strand of NC_134138.1, from coordinate 136,176,936 downwards.
TATTTTTAAAACTAAAACACAATGCACATCAAGGACAGGCCATTTAGATTCACAGGGCAGACCTCTACACTTTGAATTGAGAGAATAACTGATAGCAGTAGTAGGCAACTCCCCACTTTGTAATCCGTCAGCGGGGTGTTGGTGAGGATGAGACACACCTCTCAATCTCCCACCCTCCTCATTCCTTTGCATTCAAACAACAGAGGCTTCAGTCTTCAGGTCTTCACATGAGAAAGGGAATAAAGGACAGCATATCTATTTTCTGCCCCCTCTCAGTTTCTTTCCTCTCGGCTGCTTTGCCTTGTGAGCCTGAAAATCAAACACATCTGTAACAATTAGACTTGTGTAACTGTGTTTTCATTATTTCTGCTGAAACTTTCACATCTGAACAAATGATGAACACATTAAAACAAATGTTACCTTCATTTATAAATATTCATTGCAGTTGATACTAATTGGCTGTGTCTAGACTAGCCCCGAACTTTGAAGGAGGCATGGTAATTAGGGTGTCAGGAGATTACTAATGAAGTGCTGTGGTGCATATGCAGCACTTCATTCGGCTAAATCTCCCCCACAGAAACTTTGAAGTGTGAAGGAAGTAAAGTGACTTCAAAGGAGCGCAGGCACTTCCAAGTACCCATGGCTGACCCAGGGCTACACGCAAGCTGTCACTTCACGTTAATTACCATGCCCCCTTCGAAGTTTGGGGCTAGTCTAGACACAGCCATTGGGTTGCACAAAGAAAACTGAAGGTGGAAACAAAACACTTTCTTGGGCTTGTCTATACTACAAGGCTTTTTCTGCAAAAATTGTAAAAGCAACTTTGCCGGGAAATATGCCCAGTTTCCTTGTCAAAAAACAATAGACGTTTGTTTGTTTTTTTCCCCCACTTCCTCTATTGTTGACTAAGAGCCAGTGTAGCAGCTGCTGCTTGGTTGGTTGACAGAACTGGCTTTTGCCAGTATCCCACAATTCCCACTTTGATGGCTGTGCTCTGCATTTTGATCTCTGCTGCCTGCAGGTATGCTCCTCTCCCCTTTCAAAAGTCCCAGGAAGTATCGAACATCTGAGGCTGTGTCTAGATTGCAGGCTTCTGTCTGGAGCTCAGAGGTCTTGCAAGAGAAGTCTGCTGCTCCTGGAGCCCTCTGCTGACATCCTGGTCACTCTTGTTCCATGAGGAAGAAGGGAGATGTCGGCAGAAGGGGTTTTCCCAACGTTTGGCCCTGAGTAGATGGGCCAAATGTCTTGAACTCCTCTCCCAACAGAGCGGTCAGCAGGAGATGCACAAATGTGTTGCACAATGTGCACATCTTTTGCCGACAGATCTCTTCAATCGAGATATAGTCTGAGTGTGCTGCTCTGTTTCAGACAAAGAACAAATCATTGGAGTGCTTCTGTTCTGACCTGCTCTAGAACCAGAGGCAAGCTGGCTGCTGCTGCATGGGGAGGGGAGCAGGCTGCTGTGTTGCTTTGACATTCCACAGCATGAGAGCTCATAGAGGTACTTGTGATGCTGCTCCCAGCAGCTGAGGAAGCTGTGAGAGAAACATAAGGGACTCCCAAGGTATGTCAATCAGCTCTGCCTTCTCACAGCATTGCTCTGTGTGATACATATTGTGGCAAGATGCCACCTTGTCTGGCTAAGGTCCCATATACCTTTGCCCCAGGCTGGAGGGTTTAGGCTGCACCCACCTCTATTGCTCTGGTCAGTTGGTCAGTCTCTGTCTGTCCCTAGTCACAACCAGAGCTGTCAGTTGTGCTGGGTGAGGGGAGCTCAGGTGCTCTTCCCTTCCTGGCTGACTTTACAAGCACTCCCTGCACTCTTTATCTGTTTTATCTGCTCTTTCTCAACTGCTCTCCAAACTCCTTCACTCCTCTCTCACTCTCTCTTGTTTCCTGCTTTGCTGAGCTGCTTTTAAATCTTCAGCTGTCACGTCATCTGGCTCTCATTAGTTGATTGACGACTGTTCTCACCTGCATGGCTGTACTAGCTGTTTCCCTAACTCTGTCTGCCAATCTGAGGTGCATTTTCCCCCACATCCCATCAGGATCTGCTGGCCACTCTGTTACATAGCCTCCCCCTCTGCTCAATACTACAGGGGTGGGCAACTTGGGATGGCAAAGAGTGAATCCTGGATAGGTCATCAGTGTTCCCATGCTGGGCCCCTCTGTTGTACCCATAAGTGGAAGGGTTGTAGTGATAGGAACCAGTGAGTCACTTGTGCATTTCTGTCCTTGTTTTGATGAATTCACTGCAGAGGAGTGTGGTCAGTGACTAGGGTCAATTTCCATTCCAGTAGGTAGTACTGCAAGCTCTCCATGGCCCAGGAGGCAAAGCGGATAATGAACCACTGATAGTATCCTACCAGTGCCAGGAACGCCCAGACTTGTTTCTTCCAGACTCGTCTGGGCAAACTCTAGTTTGCTTCAATGTTGTTCAGCTTGGGCCTTCCCACAACCCTCCCCACAATGTATGCAAGGTACCTGGCCTCTGCCAGCCCAATCACACATTTAGCAGGATTCACAGTGAGCCCAGCCTCCTACAGGGTGTCCAACACTGCCTCCACTTTCTGTAGAAGTGTGTCCCAATCTGGACTATAGATGATGACATCATCTAGATACACAGCTGCATACTAGCAATGAGGATGCAGCAACTGGTCCATGAGTAGCTGGAACATCACAGGAGCTCCATGGTAGCCCAGAAAAAGACAATACATTGGTAGAGGCCCTCTGGAATCACAAAGGCCATTTTTTCTCTGGCTTCCCTAACCAGGGGAATCTACCAGTAACCTTTTTGAAGGTGGACAGGAACCTGGTCTTCCCCAGCTAGACAACAAGCTCTTCTATCCTGGACATTGGAGATTGCATCAAATTTAGACATCTCATTTAGTTTCCTAAAATCATTGCAGAACCAAATACTAGGTACAAGGTCAATTGGGCTGGACCACTGGCTATGGGATTCTTCCACAATGCCTAGGTCTAGAATCTTCTTCACCTCCTTATGTACTTCCTCACACCATGCCTCCAGGATCCAATAGGGCCTCACATTCATCATCACTCCAGGCTTCATGATGATGCAGTACTTGATGAGAGTGTTCCTACTGGGCTTGGTTGAAATCACATCCAAGTATCACATGATCATTCGGAGCACTTCATCCCACTAGTCTGGAGTCACTTTTGGGAAAATTCCCACAGACTCCTGTGGGTTTTCCATGGCACTGGCCTCCCCAGCATGATGACCTGTGACTCTCGGTCCCACCAGGGTTTCAATAGGTTCATGTGATATATCCGCTCTGTCTTGCAGCAGTCCATTTTCCACATCTGTGCTTCCTTTTCTCAGTTCCTCAGTCCTTTCATGGCTCCTGACTGCTCTTTAGTCTCCTTCCTCCCATATTCAGTTGAGTCTGAGTTTTTGGGTACTCCAATCTGGGAGCTTGGGGCAGGCCTCTACTTCTGTTATGCTGTGGGAGACCTCTAGCCATTATCTGTCTCTCCACAAGGGCCACAATGCCATCATACAAGGAGGGGTCATTCTGGCTGACCCTGTCTCACTGTCTAGGTGGTAATCCCCAGTCTAAGATGAGGATCACTATAATCTCCTCAGGGATGTGGGTCTTGAGCTGCAGACACTTCCTGTCCACGTGGGTGAGGTTAGATAACTCGGTCTGTGGGGCTTTGACTTCCTGGCACCTGCAGTCATGGAATGTTTGGGCTTGGATGACGGTTATCACCCCAGACCTTGCCAGTATCTCTGTCTTCAACTGGGCATAATCAGTGGCCACTTTATGAGCCATTTGAAGGTAGGCCTTCTGGGCCTCCCACACAAAAAAGGGGAGCCTTCCCATCAGATTATCCACCCAAATGCCAAGAGATAAGCCTCCGCATCATCTTCTCCCAACGTTTTCTGCAAGTGCCTGCCTGTTCACTGGAGACGTGTCCCATCTTGACAGTGCACCTCAGCAGTCAGGATCTTCAGCTGGGCAATCACCTTCTGCAGGATTTTGTCAGTTATGAGCTGCTCAGCTCATCAGCAGCTGATTGGTTTCTTATTGCAGCTGAACAGATTCTTGTCTTCCCCCCACATCCTATCAGGGTCTGCTGGCGTCCCTGTTACAATACCCACAGTGAATTGCTCACAAGGTCAATGGTGGTGCCTCCAGTGTGGACATGATCTGTCCACAGAAGGAGCATGTGTGATCACCCTCTGGCAAGTTTTGTTTTGTTGACTTCTGGGTATCCACGTAAGTTTAGTTGACAAAACTTGGTAGTATAGACATACCCTTCCGCATTGTCTGCAGTGCCAACTCAGCAACAGAACTTTTATCATTCACAGGCGCCTAGCCCTCTCCTTCTCCCTCCTCTTTCTCACTCGACCCCACCCTGAAAAAAAAAAGTTTTGCTGCAGCAAGTAGCAGTCTAAATAGCATGTTTTGTAATTAGCACTAATCTAAATAGCAATTTTCTGTTGAGAACACAAACCCCATTTGTACAGGGTGGAAACACTTTGTCAGCAAAAGAGCAGTCAAAAGTGTTTATACTGCCTGACTTTCAACAACATGGCGTGATGCATAGTGAAGACAAAGCCTGAATTCATTATATAATTCATTCATATAAAGCTGGAAAAAATCACAACTATTATAAAATTTCTAAACTACAATAAAACTGAGCTGACAAGTGTCACAAACAAAGAAATTACCATTCAAATTCTATTGTGTATTTTATCTGCTGTAAATAGCTGAGTGAAACACCAGCAGTAGTAATATCCTTGCAGTTACATAGCACTGATACAGAGAGCAATTTCTGCAGCGACAAGTAATGCATGGTTAATACGATACAAACAATACAGAGTTTTTTATTATTTATTCTACCATCATTACTTTACATATTATCTTGCATGACATATGTTTTACTACATAAAAAATCAAATGCTTATTTTTATTGATACAACAAAAAGAAGGAAAAACACATCTACATCATTGTTTATGGAGGAAGCTAAATGTAAGAGCAATTCATTTATTTTAGAGCATGCATCATGACTTATTTATTTCACTCCAAGAGAAATCCAGACTAAATGAACGAGAAAATACCACTCTGCTATCAACAGCACTTTTAATAGATTGTCACTTTTTGAAAAAAAAAATTATTATTCCGTGTTGTGAAGCTGAATTTAGGCCTCCACAAAAAAAAAAAAATAATAAGTTCAAGTTGAGTCATTTTCTATTTATTACTCACTTCTAACATCACTGGAAGAGCCACTAAATGTTGACAGTTTCATTGTTTTTTCAGATGAGAAATGATTTGTCTCTTCTTAATGTAGAGAAAAGTTACAAGAACCTTTTAATGAGTGTCATGTGATCTCTAATTAGTATGAAATGCAGAACTCAAGTACACTTGACAAAAAACAATAAAGTCATTAACTCAGTCATCATTTTGTTTATGGCAAAATAAGAAAGCTGGCTGTGAATTCTATTGGGAAACTGAATTCATGATGAACTTAGTTTTGTCAAGGGGATATGTCAAAGAGAAGACATTTTGAATTTCACTGAAGAAAACAAAAGTAACAAAACCCCCTGAGCAGTATGTTTCTGATATTGATTTTTTTAAAAATACCCTTCATGATTACATAATATGCAAGACAATTTTCACACACTCTGCAAGTCATGTCAAGTAACAATAAACACCAATATCAAATACATATACCCCTTCTATGGCACTATTCACAGACTAACATGCTTCTAATATTGAGTAAAGGTGGCTTTATTTTGACCCTGAGTTTACAAAACTGTTTCAATTACTCCTTTCTATTATCTGTTCAAAGCATTCATCTTTAAAGCTTATTTAATAGGAACATAAGAAAGCCACACCAGGTCAGACCAAAGGTCAGTCTAGCCTGGTGTGCTCCATTTATTAACGGCTTTCTGGAAACCTACGTACACAATTTCCACAGGTCCACTTGTCCACATGCCTATAGATTTCCCTCCTTTAGTTAATTCTATAGATTGATGAAGCATGATTTCCCTTTACAAAAATCATGTTGACTCTTTCCCCAACCAATTATATGTGTCTATGCGTCACAGGATGTGTCACAGGATTTGCAACAAAGTTATTTTAACACTTGTGGAGGCAGCATGAGGGCAGGAGGTTCACATGACAGGAGGCACACTGTCCCAAAGAACCAAGTTTTTTGTCTCACCTGTTTTCCTTTGAAAGCAGTCAGATTGATGGGAGGATGCATAATCTATCCCAAGGACAAAGGATAGATTATCCTCCCATTATTTTTATTGAGTGAGTCCTAGTTCTTGTGCTATTTGAAACAGGAAATAACATTCAATAAAATCTATCCCAAGCTTTGTATCTGTTTATATTAAATCTGACAATTAACACTTCCTTATTTAATGTTTTCCCCTTTTCTGTTCTCTATTCTGTCAAATATTGCCTGATTCTGGCTGCTCTTTGCATCGGTAGTGTTTGCCTACAATTCCAAATGGAGGATGATCCAATTACAGCATAATCTTCCCATGGAGCAGAGCTAGAGATCAGTCTCTCTTTAGCTCTTACCTTAATCAGAAGCAATGCAGTCTCAAGTATGGAGAAGGAAGAGCATGCAGAAAGGCATACCGGATAACCTGAGATCTGATCTAAGCAGTCAATATTAATGTAAAGATTTCTTAACTGCACACCTGAGGCCTGATAAAACCCCATTAAATTCAATGGAAATGTTTTTCATTCTTTACACTAGCTGTGAAGAGCTCTTCTAATGGGGCACCTGCCTCCTCCACATGTGTTAAGGACTGGTTAAGCAGGGCATTAGGCTCAAATCCAATAAAATATTTAACAACCTGTCATGTTTTACATATGAGTGTCACTGAAGTGACTTTCTAATGGGGCTGCTCACATGAATTGAGTGCTTAAGTGAGCTGGTCACTGGTGAATTCACGGCATGGTTAAGAAATACACATTTGTACAGACACTGAGCACCACCCTAAAACAATTTAAAGTTATAATCAAATTCCTAGCTACATAGAAACTCTCTCATTATTTGACCTGTGAAAACTATGTCCATCAATAATTTTTTTAGTGGAAATGATGAAAATATTTCTGACATAGTCCCATGTTGCCCCTCCAGTACAGATGCATATCACAGTAATTATGGCTTCCATGCAAGAGATAAGAGATAAGAAAATAAATCAACATTACCTTTCATCTCTGCTTTCTTCCTCTCCACTAAAACTAGTGTGTCCGCGTTGTCTTAATGTGCTTTGTCTGTTCTCTAGCTTCCAATTTTCTTACCACCATGACTATGTTACAGATGCTTAATGAAGAAGTAAAAATAATACAGCTCATTTCTGGACACTTAACTATGTTCTGTGCTAACTCCCGGTGATATTATATATCCAGTAATTACTTAGAAAGGAACAATTACTTGAAAAGGAAAAGCAACGAAAGGTCCTGTGCCACCTTATAGACTAACAGAAAAGTTTTGAGCATGAGCTTTCGTGAGCACAGACTCACTTCATCAGATGCTGGTCTTGGAAATCTGCAGGGCCAGGTATAAATAAGCCAGAGCAAGGGTGGGGATAACAAGGTTAGCTCAGTCAGCAAGGGTGAGGCTTACTACCAGCAGTTGATCTGGAGGTGTGAACACCAAGGGAGGGGAAGCTGCTTCTGTATTTAGCCAGCCATTCGCAGTCTTTGTTTAAGCCTGAGCTGAGGGCGTCGAATTTGCAAATGAATTGTAGCTCAGAAATTTCTCTTTGGAGTCTGGTCCTGAAATTTCTTTGCTGTAGGATAGCTACTTTTAGGTCTGCTACTGTGTGGCCTGGGAGATTGAAGTGCTCTGCTATGGGTTTTTGTATATTGCCATTTCTGATATCTGATTTGTGTGCGTTTATTCTTTTACGTAGCGACTGTCCAGTTTGTCCGATGTCAAGTAATGCACATTGGGGGTTAAAAATAGACCCAAGTATACATTCAGTATGATGGGGGCTAATATAGCTACAACAAATCAGGAAGGAGGATGTTAAGAATTACTAAAAATGGGATAGAAAATAAGACAAAGAATATTTTACTTCCCCTTTATAAAACTATGGTACATCTTGAATACTGCATATGGATGTGGTCTCCTCACCTCTAAAAAAGATATTTTGGCATTAGAAAAGGTTCAGAAAAGGGCAAGTAAAATGATTAGGGGTTTGGAACAGGTCCCATATAAGGAGAAGAGAAACAGACTGGGACTTTTCAGTTTAGAATAGAGGAGACTGAGTGGGGATATGATAGCTGCATATAAAATTATGAGCAATGTGGAGAGGGTGAACAAAGAAAAGTTATTTACTTGTTCCCATAATATAAGAACTAGAGGACACCAAATGAAATTAATGGGTAGCAGGTTTAAAACTAATGAAATAAAGTTCTTTTTCACACAGTGCACAGTCAAGCTGTGGAACTCCTTGCCTGAGGAGGCTCGGACTATAAGAGAGTTCAAAGAAGAACGAGATAAATTCATGGATGTTAGGCCCATAAAAGGCTATCAGCCAGGGGGTAGGAATGATGTCCCTGGCCTCTGTTTCTCAGAGGCTGGAGGTGGATGTCAGGATACAAGTCACTTGATCATTGTCTTCGATCCACCCACTCTGGGGCACCTGGTACTGGCCACTGTCAGCAGATGGGATGCTGGGCTTGATGGACCTTTGGTTTCACCCATTAATACCATTCTTATGGACAGTCAATTGCCCTTCATTGGTCTATAAAGGGTTAAAACAGCCCTGGGTGAAGGCTGGGTCTGGGGTCCAATAAGAAGAGGGCTAGATACAACCAATCAGGGCCTGTAAAAAGGTCCACTGGGGAGGAGAAGCTTACTTTTGCTCTAGCTGTGGACCAGGAAGAACATGGCTGCATGGTAAGCTAGAGGATACCTGAGACAGAGCAGTGCTGAGAAAGGGCAGCCAGAGCTGGTGAGCTCTGGCCAGGCATCTCCTAGGCTGGCACCCCCCTCCCACATACAAAGCCCCCTTATTTTAAACCCACCCCAGAGCATTGGGGATTCCACAAAATCTACTAGCTCCAAGGCCTGAGGGATACTAGGGAGGCAGTCAAGACAAAGTTACTGTTAGGGACACCAATGATGAGTGGCCATTTCTGATTGCAGTTTGTACCTGAGGCAGGGTCTAGATGATGAATGACATTGGGTCACTGAGGCAGGGTGGATGAAGGAAGTTGGGGTACCCTGGGAGAACAGGACACCTGATTTAGTAGGGCAGTGCCATGGGACAGGATCATGAAAGAAAGTTCCAGTGAATTCCTACGAAAAAGAACTTGACATGTTGCCAGCACTTGGTCAACCCTCACAATGGCTGGTAGTGTTGCCTGAAATCAGGCAGCTACTAAGCTTGGGGAGGACTAATGCCCCACCAGAATTTGGTAGAAAGCAGCATGTTTATTCCTGATAACTAAGCTCAAGAAGGAAGAGGAGAGGGTCACACTCACACTTGCAGACTAACATTCCCAGGACAGGCACAGCACTGGAGATGTCAAGATTCTTCAAGGTCAGTTTCCCAAAGTGCAGCAACAGATGGTGCATCAGAGGTAAGTCTTCCTGGAGTACAATGGATGCAACGTGGAAGATCAGTGAGTGAAAGGTCTTCAGGGGAGGTGTAATTTTGTGAGCGTGTACCCACACACATTGTTCCTTCCCCTTTTAAGGAGCTGCTTCTCATGGTCTACAGCTGGAGATGACCTGGCCGTGTCTGATTGGTCACAACACACATCAGGTGGTGACCACGCGTTGGGTATGCGTTTGCTGCCTGATCAGAATTCCAGATACCTTGTTTACCTGGGAGCTGTACTGATCTTCCAGTGGCTCCAAGAGGCCTCTCATCTCCACCGACATTCCAGGAGAGAGAGGGAGGAAGCGAATCCACCACACAGGTATTCAGCGAGAGAGAAGGTCGGAGCTGTAACAGGCTTTTTAGATATACAGATCATCACTGCTCCAACAACACACAGACCAGTGCTGCTCCTACAACAGGTTCAGGTAACAGTATGGTGGGTATTGGTTGAAAAAGAACTTTGGTCTTTCATGTATTGAGAGTCAGTCCCCACCCCAGTCAGTTGGCCATAGCAAAAAGGCTGAAGTTTGCCTGGAGACCATCTTCTGAGGTAGCACTGACATTGGCTCATCGACACACTAAAGTTCTACCAAAGGTACCTTAGGACAATATTAGGCATCACATAGCAGGACAGACAAACTAATGTTAGTGTCCCTGCAGGGGCTGATCCTGTAGCATCAAGGCAACAATCTCCCACAGGCAGCTAAAATAGTCTGGTGATCTGGTCAGGATGCCTCACACATGTCTACCTAAACATATTACCTATGCTCAGGTGAGGACTGGGATGTGGTCTCATAATGGACAGAAGAAGTGCTACAGAGACATTCTTAAGAACACTTTGGTGAAGCGCAACATTTGTGCTGACACCTGTGAGAAACAAGCAGAGGATCGGGTAACTCGGAGGACCAGCATCAAGAATGGTGCCCAACACATTGGGATCAAGCATCATGTCAATGAAGAAGACCAGAGAGACTGACATAAGGAATGTGCCTGGGTATGCATTGGTGCTGCTGCTGTTTGCACCGATGGAATCAGAGACCTCATGTGCAGCTACTGCCAGAGAGTCATTATTTGTCATTATTGGTCTAATTTCTCACCTGCACACTCATCTGTTATAGGTCTCTAAGAGGAAATCTTACCTGGCACAAGGGATCAGAAAGACCTAGAGAGAGAGAGAGAGAGAAAGAGAGAGAGAGAGAAGGAAAACACCAATACTGTGATAGTGCCACACCTGAATTTCCTACCTTCTCCTGAAGTTGGAAGATTATCAAACAATGGTCTGAATTATAGAAATAGGACAGGAGGAAAACATTACAGAGATGTCAGTGGTTATTTTACAGAGGTAACATCCCAGATGTCATGTGGCTGGATTTGTTCATCCATGGCTTTGTTCATTGCTTCCATTTTCCTAATGATACTAAACTGCTCAAAATATCTAAGAACAGAGCCAACTGTGAAGAACTTCAAAAAGATTTCAGAAAACCAAGTGATTGGCTATAAAATGGCAAATTAATTTTAATGTTGATAAATGTATAATGCACATTAGAAAAAAAGAATTCCAACTACACATACAAAATGATGGAGATTAATTTAGCTACAACCAATCAAGAGAGACAGATCTTGGAGTCACTGTGGATACTTCTCTGAACACATTCATTCAGTGTTCTGCAGCAGTGAAAAAGGCAAACAGAGAGCTAGGATTCATTAAAAAGGGACAGAGAATAAGATAGAGAATATCTTATTGCCTCTATATAAATCCATGTTATGTGCGCATAGAATCACAGAATCATAGGGCTAGAAGGGACCTCAGGAGGTCGTCTAGTCCAGTCCCCTGCTTCAAGCAGGATCAACCCCAACTAAGTCATCAAAGCCAGGAGCTTGTCAAGCTGGGACTTAAAAACCTCCAGGGATGAAGAATCCTCCACCTCTCTTGGCAATGCCTTCCAGGGCTTCAACACCTTCCTAATGAAGTAGTTTTTCCTAATATCCAACCTACACTTCTCCCTCTTTAACTTCAGACCATTACTCCTTGTTCTGGCATCTGACACCACTGAGAACAGTTTCTCACCCTCCTCTTTAGAGCTCCCCTTTAGGAAATTCAAGGTTGCTATTAAATCACCCCTCAGTCTTCTCTTCTGTAAACTAAACAAGCCCAAATCCCTCAGACTCTCCTCATAAGCCATGTGCTCCAGCCCCTTAATCATTTTTGTTGCCCTTTGCTGAACCTGCTCCAGCACATCCACATCCTTTTTATACTGGGGGGCCAAAAACTGGACACAATATTCTATGGCTACGTCTACATGTGCACGCTACATCGAAATAGCTTATTTCGAAATAATACTTCTCTGAACACATTCATTCAGTGTTCTGCAGCAGTGAAAAAGGCAAACAGAGAGCTAGGATTCATAAAAAATATAGCTTATTTCGAAATAGTCTATTTCGATGAATAACGTCTACACGTCCTCCAGGGCTGGCAACGTCGACGTTCAACTTCGATGTTGGGCAGCACCACATCGAAATAGGTGCTGCAAAGGAACGTCTACACGCCAAAGTAGCACACATTGAAATAAGGGTGCCAGGAACAGCTGCAGACAGGGTCACAGGGCGCACTCAACAGCAAGCCGCTCCCTTAAAGGGCCCCTGCCAGACACAGTTGCACTAAACAACACAGCATCCACAGAGCCGACAACTGGTTGCAGACTCTGTGCATGCAGCATGGATCCCCAGCTGTCACAGCAACAGCCAGAAGCCCTGGGCTAAGGGCTGCTGCCCACGGTGACCATAGAGCCCCACAGGGGCTGGAGAGAGAGCGTCTCTCAACTCCTCAGCTGATGGCCGCCATGGTGGACCCCGCTATTTTGATGTTGCGGGATGCGGATCGTCTACACGTGCCCTACTGTGACATTCAACTTCAAAGTAGGGCGCTATTCCCATCCCCTCATGGGGTTAGCGACTTCGACGTCTCGCTGCCTAACGTCGATTTCAACTTCGAAATAGTGCCCAACACATGTAGCCGTGACAGGCGCTATTTCGCAGTTGGCGCCACTACTTCAAAGTAGCGTGCACGTGTAGATGCAGCTTATGTGACCTCACCAGTGCCGAATAGAGAGAAACAAGCAGATCTGCTCGAAATGCTCCTGCTAATGCAACCTAATATGCTGTTAGCCTTCTTGGCTACAAGGGCACACTGTTTACTCATATCCAGCCTTCCATCCATCATAACCCTTAGGTCCCTTTCTGCTGTACTGCTGCTTAGCCAGTCACTCCCCAGGCTATAAAAATGCTTGGGATTATTCTGCCCCATGTGCAGGGCTCTACACTACTCTTTGTTGAATCACATAAGATTTCTTTTGGCTCAATCCTCCAATTTATCCAGGTCACTCTGGATCCTATCTCTACCCTCCAGTGTATCTACCTCTCCCTTTAGCTTTGTGTCATCCGTAGACTTGCTGAGGTTGCAATCCAGTTCCTCATCCACATCATCAATAAAGATGTTGAACAACACCGGTCCCAGAACCGAGCCTGGTGGCACTCCGCTTGAAACTGACTGCCATGCAGATATTGAGCCATTGACCACTACCCACTGAGCCAGATCATCAAGCAAGGTTTCTATCGATCTTATGGTCCAAGGATCCATGAACCTTCACAGCCCAGGTGGCAGCATGGAAAGGCAGAACCCCTTCCCACTTGAGTGCTGGCTCACCTCAGAGCCACCCCAGCTGGCAGGCTATGTGGGGAAGGCAGGAGCCCCTTAGGGAGTCCTCGGCAAGTAGACTGAGGGATCCTCTACACTCTTGTGTGGGGTAAAATGAGGGGGTTCTGTGTGTGAGATGGGGGCTGCCAGGAAGGGGGTTTGTGTTTGAAGGTGTTCAGGCAAGAGATGGGTTGCAGGATCAGGCTGGTGATTGGATAGTATGGGCAGGTGGGGGTTGCAGGAGCAGGCTGGTTTTATGGGGTCTAAGCAGGAGGAGGGGTGCAGAATAAGGCTGGGGGTGCAGAAGATCCCCTCCCAGCCCCCAAGGGGCCCCCCCTTACCCTAACAAGAGTATGTCAGGGTCACTGCCACAGCCTTACCCAGTGAGCAGTGCAGAAGTGGCTCAGACAGTGAGCACTCAAGCTACCTGGCTGCCTGTCTGGGAGTGCAGAAGCAGATCTAGCACTCATGGTGCTGCTGCTTGCTCCCTCTGGCCACCTCACCTTCACGTGCAGGATGAGGAGCCAGAAGTGTCCACACTGCAAGTGAGTGGGCTGGATGTGAGGTGGGATAGGGCCAGAGACCTCAAACCATAGGCAGGATTCAGTGGAACTGCCACGGTCTGTCAGTGGTGTGAATCAATGTGTGTGGGGGACTGGATCCGGCCTGGGCCAACTATTTGTTTTGGCCAATTTTTTTCAGATACTGTGACATTATATAAAGTCTAAACCACTTAGGGAACCAAGTTGGATTGAAACACATTTTAGATAGAACTTTCATTTTGTGTCAAATGTACTAGAAGTAATATTCCTTCCTTTTTCCTAAGTAGCATGTGTTTCTGTTACCAGAATTAAAATCAATTACTGATGGCAGTGAGTAATTATACAAACTAATGACATGTTATTTTAAAATTACAGCCTTACTTCTTTTGAACTGTCTTTGTAATAAATCCTAGCTGTCGTTTTTGCTTTCTTCTGAAGCCCTTATAGCTTTGCACACTTCTTATGTTGGTAGTTTTCAGTGAAATACCACCTACTGAAACCAGGAAATAATTAGAAAATATTTTAATTACAGGTTTCACAGAATGTTGACAGGGCATTTCATAGACTGAAAAGTATTTAATATCACTAAAAACACAGTTAGCTTCTGTATGCAGACTGCTGTCATGTTAGAAATGGCCGATAGCAGTTAACTTCAGCAGTCAGGTTAATTGCATTTCCACTCATCTAAGTACACCATTGAGTGTGTTGTAAAGTCATTTCTATGGGTTGCTGACCCATTTCTCCATTAACGTTTTCAGAAGTTTGCATTAAAGTGATATTGTCTGTAGTGCACTGCAACACTAGGGACAGATTTTTCTGTCATGTGATGTGAGAGAAGAGTGGATTTATACCTGCTTTATAAGTTTTTCAAAAGCACAATATCACTGGATGTAATGCTGAACCAAATCACAGAAAAGATTTATGTCATGTCAGAATACTAACAGAAAATGTCATGTGCTTTCCAAGCAATTACATTGTCATTGCTTTACGAGTTAATAACATGAGTAAATGGATTGTTTAAGAACAGCTTGTCCTTCCCAGTCCTCACTTCTCAAGATGCCTTCTGAGCAAATAGGCCATTATTTACTCCCAGATTCTGCACTTGTCCTCATCCTTCTGAAACTCACCTAAGAGGGATTGCTGAAAGGAATCTTACTCCTGCCTTCAATCTAGTGACTTAGTACAGAGAAACTCCCTCTCTGTTTCACTGCCATTGCTTACTTCTGTAACCCTTCTGTCTAAGGGAAGTGGCAGAGGAAAAAAGTCAGGTCCAGCACACAACAGAACCAGTTTGAGCTCTCACCCAGTAATCTGAGAAAATTTAACATTTTTCTGAGCACCTTTTACAGGTAATTTTCTCCCACTTCCAAACACTGATTATTATATAACAACAACAAAATGCACCACTTTTACTAAAAGGTAAAGTGAATCTGTCCTTAATATGGGAGAGCACCACAATTATACTCAAAAGCATGTGACCATAAACAGACAAGATCTCACACTTCATCGTCCTTTGTCTCAGTTTCCCACCTGGGGGCAGGAAAGTCTGACAAGGAAATGTCACTTTAACACATCACTCCCCTCTCCCTGTGCTGCACATGACTCACAGATGGCTGTCCTTGGTTTGCAAAGATCTGAAGTCGAGAGGTACATTCACAGCATTCAGTTAGCAGACTTGAGCAATGCCTCCATCACTGTTGTCTCTGCAACTAACTCACAATTGCTAATGTCTATTTCCTGCCACTGGCCAACTCTTCTTCACTGCTAGCCTCCCTCTTTCTGCTGCTGCTGTGATATCACATTCCGAGGATACACCTCTTCACCTAGCTCTCAATGACTTCAGCAGGATGAGAAGAAGCTGACTGCTGATGCAGGTCCTGTGTTGACTTTCATTATTCCCACACAAGTCCTAAGGTTTGGAGAGGATAGCTCTAAGACTTACTAACTGGAAAAAAGAACTCTTAATTAAGTTTAATGAGTTCATCATTAAACCCTAATGATGGGCGAGTAAAGTGATATTTAATTTGATTCCTCACTACCAGGTAGAAACATTTCTCTGACCCATTCTCCTCATCACTAGGATTTGCCATCCAGCACCCCCCTGCATAGCCAGTGAAATGTGGTGTACAGTGATATCATCAGTTAACTCATGATAAACATAGATCTTTTGCAATTAATATAACATTTCATTGCCCATGAATTCACATATTAGAGCTTTGTTCTCATACTTTGTCTGTATGACCCCTTTCACACAGCAAGCTTCTCTGTGTGGCCTCCTCTTATAAACTAAAACTAAACCCACCTTTATATACATTTAACACCATTATAAATGCTGGGGGTAAAGTAAGGGTTGGGGGGAAGGCTGACAGCTCCCAACTACCCATATGTTAACCTTACAAGCCCCTGAAGGATAATGAACTGTCATTTGAATGATATGTAACCCAGAAGCAATCATTTTGGCAAAGCAGATCCATCATGTAGTTTATCTAGATGCACGATGACATAGACATTTCTATGCAAGGTTCATCAGGAGGTATCACGTGAGAGCTCATTCAGCTCTTGCTTATGTTATCATGACTGTTGTATCATCCGGGGTCTCTTGTTCATCACTTACACAGATTCTCCTCTATATCTGGTTTTGCCTTCACCCTAAGAAGCGATGAATCTACTTCTCTATTGCGTGCCCCCTCAGAGAACAGGAACCAAAGGGAAAGGAAGAAAAATGGAGGGGGAAGTTTCCTCAAAAAGAAGATGGAGCTGGGTTGGGAATGAACAAAGAAAGAAAGAAAGAAAGAAAGAAAAAGTATTAAAACCCCTCCACTAAAGGAAAGAAATAGGAAGAGTGAAGGGAAGGGCGAATTCTCAGGAGGGAAAAGAGAGTGGTCGGT
Organism: Carettochelys insculpta; assembly: GCF_033958435.1. NCBI lineage: Eukaryota > Metazoa > Chordata > Testudines > Carettochelyidae > Carettochelys > Carettochelys insculpta. The sequence goes on along the minus strand of NC_134138.1, from coordinate 136,160,207 downwards.
AAGGCGCCGTTCTTAAGTCCCTGGAAAGAGCATTTATGCTCCAAATGGGACAAAAAGTGGGTAAAATTCACAAACAAGGGAAGTGGAAGGAGATTCAATAGCCATTTCCACTTAAAAAAGGCAGTATTTGTTTAAATGCAATAGTTTACCTCCCCAGTGAAACAGACACATGCTGCAGTCAGACAAGACAGCAAAGTTTGGCACTTGTCTGTGAACTTTGTACAGCCAGTCCCAGACAATGAACACACATCTACCCTGTAGTTCGGATCAAGCTTTCTAGCCCTGCAGACATGTGCTACCTATCCCGAAGTTTTCACACAAACAGTGGTATAGCCAGGGGTAGCAGAGGTGAAGGCTTGACCTAGCCATTTTGTTACACACACAAAGGGAATTGGAAAGTGGTGGATAGATACTGGGCAGGGTTAAGACATGTCCCAACTGCTGCTCCCTGTGTAATCATACATTCTCTGCTATTTACAGGTACACTGACTCAAGGACAGCTAGCTGAATTTTGTGTACAGAAGAGGGGGAATTGCACCCACAGCTCTGGCCATGTCTACACTAGCCCCAAACTTCAAAATGGCCACGCAAATGGGCATTTCGAAGTTTACTAATGAAGCGCTGAAATGCATATCATAGCCAGATTGAAAGAGTACTTTGGTCCTTGCTACAAAGTTAGTTTAATCTTGATTACTTTGAGTATACTGAGCTTGTATGAGCATGTGTGTGGCTGGTTTTCTATAGAACACATGCTGGGAGTTCTTGTTTTTAGTTATGTAAATCATTTACAGGCTATGCATCACCGAAAGCAAAACCTTGGCTCTTTCATATACACAAAAATAGAATATGAAGGTCTGAAATTTGAGTGACTCAATGCTCCTGTTACAAGAGATCTAAACACACTTTTCTGCCCACCTGCGGTGGAGGAAATGCTCCAGGGTGAACATCTATAGTTAAACAAGCATCCATGCATCTATGCAGTAGACTCTATTTACCTTGGTAAAACAAATACTTATGTCTGAGATTAATAAAGTTAAACACATGAGTAATTAGACCTTGAATTTAAAACCAATGTAGTTCAGCATATCACTAGTTTTCGGGTGTCTATATTATGTTAGCAGTGGATGGGTAGCTGCAAAATCACTGTCGCCACAGAAACCAAGTAATCTTTCAACAGCTCACCCTCTCCTTTTGTACCTGGGCCAAATCCTATAAAGTACTAAACATTCAACTCTCACAGATGAGCCAGCATGTCTGAGGTGGTTAGAATCTACTACTAGCACCTGACTCTGAGAGATGTGGACACCAGAGCCTATTTTTGTTCTAGTTCTACCATCAGGTTCAAATACTCATTGGAATTCTACTAACAGAAGCTGAGTTTAAAGTATCTCTTGGAAGATTAGAAGTGGAATATCAGATGTAGTGGAAATATAAGAAAGGAAATACTTGTTTTTACCTCACTTTACTCAACAGTCATATTAATAGAGAAAAGATTTAATAATCATTGCCCATCTGTTTGAAAGGCCCAGTTCCCCAAAGACTGCTGATGACACAAGTTAGATCAGGTAGAAAATACAAATGCTGTAGCATAAACTTTTTAAAAAAATAAGCTTCATGATATGTTTGTATTGCCAAGATAAAATTTTTGGTTATAATTATACTAGAAGATTTACCCAGCATTGCTCAGGTCCTTCAAGGCAGGGGGCTGGGGGCAAGGGAGTGCATGAGTTAGGGCAGAGGCTTGGGCATGTGGGGGGCTCAAGTCAGGGGGGTTGATGAAACAAGTTTGGGGTGAGGAGGAGCTCAGGGCAAGGGATGTAGAGTACAGATGTCAAGGCATGGAGTTGGGAGGTGCAGGGCACTCAGGGGAGAAGACGGAGGCACAGGAATCAAGACGGGGGTTGTGTGCTCAGGGCAGAAAGGTTGGGAGTGCAGCAGTCAGGAAAGGAGTTTTGGCTGTATTGGGGCTCAGGACTGGGCTGGGGTTGCAGGAGTCAGTGTGGAAGGTAGGGAGGTGTGGGATGCAGAAGTTAGGTTCAGGGGCTCAGGGCAGGGACAGCCACCAGGGCTCCACTACCCAGCATGACAACCTTACCATCCAGAGGCCCACCTCCACCTGGCGACTCTGTTCCCAATGTGGCTTCCTTCTTAGAAGCCTTCCTTCTTCCTTCCACCACATAACTGTCCCTGGTAGCAGACCCCTCCCTTTGCACTGTATGAGAAACAATGGGATTCCACACACATCCCATTGTCCTGGCACAACCAAACTCTGACTTGCTTTAAGCTTTGATAACAGGAACCTGCATTCCAAATTTGGTGGTCCTAGTTCTTACCTTTTAGAAGGAATTCTTAAACAGACACATGGACAGACGCAAACTCAAATATGTAGTGGATAACTAGTTTATAAACAAAGCCAATGTCCTTATTGGGAAGAATTTTAGTATTGAAGTCTTGTTCCATGGATGGTAGTGTAATACAGTGAACTCTGAGCAGTGGAATAGGAACTCGGAAACAAGGATTTCTTCCCACCCTGCCACTAACTTTCTCTGTCTTGTCTATCTATACCATTCGGGGCGGAGATTTTTACTGTGTTTTCAAACAGTACCTAGTACAACAATTTGGCCTTGATCATGTTTGGGACCTCTAGCAAATACTGGAAAAAATAAGGAACAACGTTGTAACTGATTTCCATGTGGTGCTCTGTTCCTCACAAGTTGATGGGTCTGCTACAGCACTGCCTGGCAAAGCTGGCTCTTTACCTCAAATAGTTGAAGCTCATACATTAAGATCCAAAATTTGGTTTCACCTGATGATGAGTTGGTAGCATTACATATGTCACATAACATTTTCATGCTTTAGATAGTCATTGGGACAGAGTAGGTAACAGTGACTCTACTGCTTGACAGTTTAGGGCACTCTCACAGAGGTGGGAGCCCTAAAATTCCAGTTATTTGCCAAACAGTTTAGGCAACTAAAACTGATTTTGAAACATGCTGTATATTATTTTTAAGTACAAATTTTTATCAAAAGAAATATTTTCCTCAAAATTGCAATTTCTAACTAATAATGAGAATAATTTATTTAAAAATGCTATAGATAAATAAGTAAACTCTTTCATATCTGGTATTCTATGATCTGGAACTCTCAAATAACCAGCATTTTAACCATAAGTAAATCATAGTCACATGTTCCATAAGTACAGTGCAGTACAGGACAGTAAACCCTTGATTTAGCAGACCAATTGAGGGGGAGGATTGTGCATTGTTCCCAAAGGTCAGTTAAACATGAGGGTTTACTGCCCCTGCCAGGCTCCCCCATCTCCAATCCCCTTGCACCCCTGCCAAAAAATGACTTGCCTGAGCTTCTGCTGGAGCACCAGCTGGACTTCCACGTGGCTGGCACCCCACCGCATGCTTCTGGAAGTGCGTCGCAGCACGTGGTTAGAGGAGCTCTGCAAGCATGGCTGTAGCAGTGCAACTGTGCACAGCTACAGGGGGAGGGATTTAGGATTTTACTGACCCTAGCAGATTTCAGGAACAATGGGGGATGTCCATTGTCCCCTAAGTCTGCTACATTGGGGTCCTTACAATTGGGGGTTTACTGTATAGTGAAAGTAAATACAAATGAATGCAGCAAATACAGTGTAAATTTATAGTGTAAAATACTACTGTTGTTTTAAATAAATATTTTGCATACATTTTTGTTTGTTTCTTAATATCTAATCTTGTTTTTCTTTAGTGTTATGCATTTCTAGGTATACATCTCTATTATCCAGAACATTTGAATATCCGGAAACATCTTAGTCTTGGGGCTGCTGGATATGAAAGAGTTTACTGTACTTTCAGCTTCCCTAGATATATAGTACTCAAAAACCAAAACTAATTTATCTAATTAAAATTCTGTGATGGGTCTCTCTGGACTTGTCTACACTACCACCCTCCTTTGAAGGAAGGATGGTAATTAGGGTGTTGGGAGTATAATGTAGTGCTGCACTGCTTACACAGCATTTCATTAAGCAAATTCCCTCCCAGGGCAACTTGGAAGTTTTAAACTTCGAAGTATCGGTTCCCATCCAGATGCAGCTCAACCACTGGTACTTCAAAGTGCCAGGGCAACTTCGAAGTCTCTTTACTCCTTAAACATTGATAACATTGGAGTGGCCACAGGGGGGAGTTTGCTTAATGAAGTGCACTTTATTAGTAAACTTCCAACACCCTAATACCATCCTTCCTTCAAAGGAAGGTGGTAGTGTAGACAAGCCCTCTAATTTGTATTCAACAACACATTACATTTCCTTAAAAATAGCCAAAATATATATTAGTCAGGAGACACAGGTAATGGATCTCTGAAAATGGAATATTATTTTTAGCCTTTTAAAATGCAAACGTGTTAGACAGATTAAAGCAGTGTTGAATGAATTTATATTTTAATAGAATTTTAATCTGAAATAAGATATGTTATGTTCTTATTGAAAATCAAATTCAGCACACAATAGAATGCTGTTTTTATGTAACTGAAGGTTTTTGGTAGTGGTAACATTTTGGTTGGCTTTATTGTCAACATTGGCCAGATTATTACATTTAATTACTGAATATATCTAAACAGGCATCTTTAGGCTAATTTATCCTGATGAAGCAAAGCATTTTAGAGGTAAGGGGCTCCATCTGGTGGATAATCAGAGACCTTGTATATTTTGACTTGCTGAAGCCCTTTTCCTTGATATAGAATCATTCTTGTTCTTTAATGAAAATAACTGACTAATTAGGACTAACCTATACTTCTCAGATCTAATTAGCCTTGGGAAGATAAGCGTGAAAACATGTGGGCATCTGTTTTACCTATTTTACTACACAATAAGCTGCATAAACCTGAGTCAAACAACTTAATTTTTACAGAAGCTATTTAACCAAAGGATGATGATTTGCAGATTTTTAGCCACGTGTGTTAATTACTGAATATATATATGTGCACTTGCTGGTACTGAGTTCTTGCATGTCAGCAGCGGCCCGTGCCATGGGACTGGCCAAGAGTAGATGACAGGGAACCAGCTAAGTACCGGCTCCTCTTTTTTTTTTTTAAATATAAAAGGCACTCTATCTGTCTATCTATCTATCTACTTGCTCATGTTAGTAGTCCATCTAAGCAAATCATACAACTCATGCAACAATCGATGTAACTGTTGCATGATTGGACCTATACTGTATGTTGCTACTTTCCCATCCATTCTACACATGCAGCAGAATGCCAGCTACCACATGCTGAGCATAATTCGGAAGTGTAATCCTGATGTTTCTTCCCTAGCAGTCACCTGATGTTACATGACTAGAGGTGTTTCAGTAGCCAAAGGACAGTTCTAGTGGTTGACTTGGAGGGTCTGGTGGCCTTTTCAGACGCAGTTGTAGCCAGCATAGTGTCTTTTCCATGTCTTAGTTTTCCCCATGTTCCTGGCACAGTACTTTAATGCAATTACTCAGATCAGCCCCTTCCCTGAAAAGTCTGTGCAAGCCAAGTAGACCCTTCCCCAAGTCTATCCTTCGCATTTACAAACCACCTTCTATATTAACTAACAAAAGCTGCTCTTACTGAATACATTTTTAAAATTAAGATTTAATCATGAAGTAGGGCGAGCATTGGCAACGACATTATCAGTTCTGACAGACGTGATTTATGTTTCTGAACGTTAACTGAGATGGCACCCAGCATTCTATGCACTTTTAATAGCAACTGATGTATTAACTAATGCACTTGCAGAACATCTGCTCCTTTGTTATTTTTATGGAGTTTTGTTTTGCTGCAGTAAAGAAAGGGAAGTCATGCTCTATGGAAATGTTAATGCATTTTGATATGTACATTGTGCCAGCATTGACCTCAAGATTGAGAGACAAGGTTTCTATTCAGCCTAAACGTGGCATCACTATCGAGCAGACTAGCCAGAAAACACTTACCAAGTGCTTGGGAAATAAATATGGCATGAACTTCAGTCTCACTTAAAAAGATTGAGGCCCATATTATAGCACTCTCCTCCTACCAGACTAGGTTTTCTCTTGCAGAATCAATTTACTACCTGGGTTTGTTCTGTCTGGACTCTTGGAGAAACCAGTAGTTCCAGTGTGGTTGGTTAATTATATCTTAACCCTTTTCAACAGACGTATCAAAACTTTTCAGCCCCTTCTCTCAAAAGTCTGTGCAAGGTAAGTAGTCCCTTCCCCAAGCCTATCCTTTGCACCAGAACATCCAGGAAATAAAATCTGCTGGTTCGTACTTCAGAGCATCAGCCATCTGGTCTCTGCAGCACCTCCTCTGTGCAATCATTACAGCAACAGTCCAGAAGGAGTACAGTACACCTTTCCCCCACCCTATTTTCTAAAGGATGCGACACTCTCCCTACCTCCTTTTCTACTGTCCTCTTTTATAAGGGTTAGGTAATTAAGTTCCAACTTTTTCTCAAGTGCAGCAGCTGAGGATAATCAGCCAGCCACCTGCAACCCTCTGGGCTCAGGGGAATGGTATATCTCACACCTTCACGTTCACCATTGTTACTCTATTTTACAAGATACCACAGCTTTTGGAACATGGAAGCCCTTGTCTAAATATGCATTAGGTGTTTTCCACACTTGGTGTAGTGGTTTGGCTTCCTTGCACAGATGGAAAAAATATTTTCCAGTATGGAAGAAGAGAATAATTTTGCCAAACATTAAGGAGCTTTTCACAGCGAAGCCTATTACCGCTTTCAGTCAGGGATCTGCAAGCCTCAAATAACAGCACTTTTTTTTATGTTACCTTTACTGTACCTTCCTGCTGAGTGTGCTTTATTGAACATCCTGGATGAGTTTCACAGAGTAAGATAAGGCTTTGGCCCATATTGGCAACTTTGTCTGTTGGTTATATTGTAGCTGACAGTGATGTTAGCATTATGAAAGTGTTATCAGGTACTGTTCGGGACACACCTATTGCTTTGTCCTTTGCTTGAACTTCCTTGTTTGCTCTTTCATTAAGGAAGGCACGGGGGAAATAAAAGATTCCACTGTAATATAGCAAAAATGTTCATCCTTCAACTTTCCCTATGAGGCATGGCATACTTTTCAGAAAATAACAGAGATGGATGGCCTGTGCGTCAGCTCTTTGGGGAAGTTGTGTGAAAGAATTCTTTGTTCCTACACAAAAATTCAACTGCCACTGAGCAGGATAGTCTATTCTTGTCAGGTTTTGAAAATATTAGGGGGAAAGGTAAATAAAGCTTAATAGCTATTATGAGGCCCTATAGGAAGAGGTTGTTCGAGACCAAACCCACCTCACACTCACCCCACAAGCAGTGGCCCTGGCTCTCTGTTTTCATCTGTTGGCTCCCAGTGCCTGAAGGGTTGGTTGCAGGATCCCATCACAGCATGTCCTCAACCAGATGGGGCCCTTCTTCTGCCAAGGTGTACTGTGCCCCATTCTTAGCCCTGGCGCAGCTAGAGATGGCAGGGGTTTGACAACAGCGCTGGACATGTGAGGTGGTTCAATCCAAACTGGAGAAGATGTGAGATTGATTGGAGGGGTGGTGGGAGGTAAACTCTCTCTAGGCCTTCTCCCATTTAAGCCCCATTGTGCTGTGTTTTTCTTAGCTGACACTCTGTTTCCTGGGTATGCAACCCATTGCCACATGCTACACTTTAAGCACTCAGAATTAAGCTCTTGGAGGGAATATAACATGTCTACACAGCAAAGGAAAACCTGCAGCTGGTCTGTATCTGCCAAATCAGGCTCCTGGGCTGTAAGGCTTGTTCCATTGCTCTGTAAACTTCAGGGCTTGGACTAGAACCCAAACTTTATGGGTCTGTATGCTGGGAGGGTCCCAGAGTCTGTGCTCTGGATCAAGTTTGAACAGCAGTGAAACAGCCCTGCAGCCTGAGTTGTGTGAGTCCAAGTCAGGCAGCATGGACCAGCCACCAGACTTTCTTTGTTGTATACATATACCCACAATGATTTGCAGTAAAACACTAATCAGAGAACAAAAAATTAACCCCAAAGTACTAATCATTTTAATGCGTGAATGGGAGTCAAGGAAAGAGCAGCCACAACATGATATATGATCATCAGAGCTGGAATGTTTGTGTAAAACAGACACAAGGTTTCTTAAAGAAGAAAATAGAGGGCATTGTTGTACATCAGTTAGGAGTCTATTCCAATCTTGGGAAGTGAGGATTCCATAATAGATAGGAAGAGATGAAGCAGATCAAGGGGAGGCTTAAGGGAGGCCGGAGACAATGAGAATATAGATAGACAGGTTTGAAACTGAGAAGAAGCTTGGAGATTATGTACAATAGAGCCAGTTTGAAAATATTTAGCAAAATGGAACATTGGTGGGGTCAGAGAGAGAACAAAACTCTCTGTTGGATAGGCAGAAAGGGAGAGAAGACAAGAAAGAGGCTAGAGATTGGGCAGTCCCAGTTATGAAGCTAAGCGATGTAACTGCAGTTCCTTTGGGATTCAGAGTTAGTTCAAAGCACACACTATGTCAAAATGCTTTTTTGGGACTGTGAAACTGACCTGTGGGCTGTTTTTAGTTTAGTTTTAATTTGTTTGTTTTTTCCACATATAGGCCTCTCTTGAGATTTCTAGTACTATCTGATTCAAGCCTGGCTAGAAATAGGACAGGAGCAGTCTTTTGGGATTTTGTCCAGATCACCAACTAGTATAAAACTCTCTTTTTCTCTCTCTCCTGAAATCAGTGGAGTAATTCCAATTTGCACCTGCTAAGGGACTGGTCCTATATGGTGGAACCAAGAAATGGAAAGGTAAATTTTTTTTAAGGAATAAATATTTTTACATGCATAAATACTAGTGTAACTAAGTTTTGGATTGGTTGTAGATGGAAATTGCTTAGGAAATTCTGGATCTAAAAGCATATTTTTTTTTAATTGCTTGAGTTAGAGAGCAAGGGCAATTAATGAACTGGCAGGTATCAGACTCATGTATATGCATATGAGGCTGGAGACAGAGGGCTTACTCACGGGACACCTCACAATGTATATGCTTCCACACACAAACACACACTTTCAGCTCCCACCCTTTCCATTTCTTATATTTGTTTTCCTTCAACTCTGCCATGAAAGTTATTTTAAAAAATTGTGACATAACCATTGCCAGGCTAATAGGTAATTTGTGCAGTGTGGCCATCCACAAGGGCACTGAAGAGACTTAGTTTTCCTATCTGCTTTCAATACATGTCTGAAAGTGAAATGGATGTGCATGATTTTAAGGAATATGTTCATGCTAATGATAAGCATAGAGGAGAATTTTACAGGGATTACATCATTTTCTCTCTCATACAATGCACGTGATAGAAAATGCTGTTTCTACAGGCATACAAACGGCATCTAATGTTGGAAATCCTTAATTTCTGCTGAATATGGATTTAATTAAACTACTTCATGAAGCTTTCTTGATCACGCAGACAAAATTTTAGTTAGCTAAGAGGAAAATGAATCAGCTACTCAAAGTCACAGCATATGGTTTTGGTACTTTACTGGACAATAATATTGTTGAGCTGAGGTTTATATACCTGCACACATTCTCACATAGGCTTTTGGCAGTTTTTCAACCAAAAGCCTGTTGTTCTAATAGTGAGCTGCTCCTTTTCCCCTACAATTCACTCCTTCTCCTGACATGTGCTGATTAATGTTGGCTTCCTCATGCTGAGGTATGACAGTGTTGAGGTGTGTCCTCGGGGTGGCAGATTGCAGAAGCCCTCCAGGGAGAAATCTTGAGGGGTTGTACCAAATAATATGGAAAAAGGCGCCAAGGCTCAATAGTACCTAGGAGAAAAGAAACTGATTTGAAACTGGTCAGAATGAGCTCACTAAGCCTTTTTAGACACATCAGCTTAGGAGAAGGTAACTCTGATTTCAAACCCGAGCTCTCTCCCTCCTGTGTTCATTTCACAGTTCTCCAGCCTGTGCACAAAGATTAGTGTTAGAAGAGAGAGTGGAGTTGCAACTCAGAAGCCAGCCTCACTTAAATCCATTCATATGTGAAGACCTCTCTTGATGCTAAAGATTTACCTTTTGATGAAAGCCCTACCTCAATGGGTGAGTAATGTTGGATGCAGGTGGAGGATATCATTGGAAGCACTTAGTCAGAAACGTGCACGTAGGTGGCCTAGGTGTTGATGGTCATCTGTCTGCTGAATTGGAACAACAGCAGTTCCCATATCCTGCCCAGGTGACAAAGCAGTCCTAAATAGGAACAGTACTGCTTTCTTTGAAGAGACAAAACAATCTTGAAATACAGCTTGTTCCAGCTGCTCCCTGTCTGTTAACTGTGACTGCCTGGACAATCAATTTTTGTAGTCATGAGGGAAAATCAGAAACTAAATAGAAATTACACTTTGCATCCTGCAATATGCAGATACTTCTCGATAGCGATAATCACCATAAATGCAGGACAGCACTCATTGGTAGGTAAAGTTGAAATACCCAAGACACAAGTGCGGTTTCAAAACTGTCTTGACACTTAGTCATCAGCAATGAAGTTCCACAACTGCAGCTGCTATTGAGGATGATTGGATTAACATCAAAGAAGCTACCTATGGAACTATTGTCGAGCTCCTCGCTTTCTGAAAAAACAGGCACAGGGACTGATTGAAAACAAGGACAGAGATGCCCAAGCATTTCTTGATAAGATGCAAGTGACACACCTGGCTTAAATCAGTGATAAAGTGAATGCCTCCAGGAAAATCAGTATTGTGGCAGGGCCAGGGGGAAGGAAGCCCAAACAAGCAGAAGGGCCTCATATTGGAGTACCAGGGAGTGGGCAGGCATAGCCTGCCCACGACTAAAAGGCCCCTGTCACAGTGAGGTGGACCTGCTAAGAAACACCCGGTCCCAAATGAATGCGGGGGACAACAAAGGAAAAAAAAGGGGTGGGAGTGAGGGTCAGAGGTTTAAAATAAAGGAGCTGGAAGGGGATACCGAGCACAGGACCCCGGACAGTGCCCACCACTCCTCAAAGGTGCCCAGGGAGTTGGTGGACGCCGCCCAGAGGAACTCTGCTCGGATTCATGAACGGATACATAAGAGGGGTGCCATCCTCCGCAAGGAGGCAGAGGAGGTGTTTTTTGGCACCCCTCTTTTTCTCCAGGGCATAGAAGAAGCGGGAGCCGCGGTCCATCTCCCGAAGGAGTTGGATTCGCGACCTCACCAAGGCCCCCTTTGCCCGGAGGGCGTCGAGGGCCCTGAGCTCGTCCCTCTTCTCCTGGTACGTGCTGCAGAGGGATGGATCTCCGGGGCTGGCGGCTAGACGCCTCTCCAGCTCAAGGACCTCCCGTTCCAGCTGCCCTATCAACGCATCCTGCCGCTGGCTGGCCCCCGAATATAGTTGCGGCAGAAGAGCCGCGCACACACCTTTCCCAGATCCCACCACCGCCATGCCAAGGGAAAGGCGTGCCGCTGCTCACGTCAGGCCAGCCAGAACTCCCGGAAGGACGCCATAAAGCCCACATCCTCCAGCAGGCTGTTGTTAAAATGCCAGTAGGCTGACACCTGCTTCCCTGGCAAGAGAGAAGCCTTCACAGCCACTAGGTGGTGGTCAGAGAAGGGGGCCGGCCGCACGCTGGAGGCATGGGCCCGAGAGAGATGGTGCCACGAGATATAAATGCAGTCCAACCGGGAGCGTACGGATTTATGGCCCACCACCCGGACGTAGGTGAAACCAGCGTCCTCATCCGGGTGGTGGCTGCGCCAGATGTCCACCAGGGAGCGATGGTTGATGAGCTCCCTGAGGACGTCCGCAGCGGCCTGGCACTGCTCGGTCCCCGTGTGGTCCCGCTCCTCAAGGGTGCAGTTGAAATCCCCACCGAGGACTAGGCACTCGAGAGGATCAATGGTGTCGAGGAAGGCCGCCACCTGCCGGCAGAAGGGTGTTCTCTCCGGGCCGAATGTCAGGGCATAGATGTTGACGAGGTGGAGAGGCAGCCCCTCCACCCACATCCGTACATACAGCAGGCGGCCTGGCACAACCTCGATGCTCCCCAGCACCTTGGGCTGCAGGTCTGGGGAGAACAGGGTCGCTACCCTGGCCTGGTGGGCTGAGAGGTGACTAAAGTGGACCCTGTCTCCCCCCTCCAGCAGCCACTTGGCTTTGGTGGCTGGAGTAGTATGGGTCTCCTGTAGGAAGGTGACTGAGTACCCTCCCTCCCGGAGGAAGGAGAGCGCTCGGCAGCTGCGGAGACCCGACCCACAGCCCCTGGCGTTTAGAGTGGCAAAGATGATCAGCGCCATTTGGAGGGCTGGGGAGGATCCTCGCCAGAGGGAGCACCGACGGCTCCCGTGGGGCCACGCAGCAAACCGTGACCAACCCCAAAGGTGACGAGGGCATCATGGAAGCCGCGGGCCCTTTGGTAAGCCGTGGCATCCTTCTTCCCTGTGCCCTTGCCCTCCTTCAGAAGGGCCCTCATGGACTCTAAGATGGAGTGGAAGTCTCCCCAGCGCTGGAGGGCGAGAGCAACCTTGTTCTTGGAGCCACGGACATCCTCCAAGAACTGGCGCATCTCTCCCACCAGCGCATGGGGTGCTGAGGCCTCGGGGTCTCATGTACCCGTCGGCCTCGTGTTCTTTTGGGCCCCACGGCCAGAAAAAAAGATTGAGGTGGGGACTGGGGTCTGGTTTTGGGAGGGATGAGGGTGGCAGAGGGAGAGGAGCCCTGGAAGTGCTGGGAGAGGGAGATACAAGGGGGGCCTCCTGAGGGGTTACGGCCTCGGGGACAGGTATGAGTGGGCAGGGGTCGAAAGGAGGAGTAGGAAGAGGAGGGATGGGGGCAGGGGAGGTGGAGATCAGTAGGGAAAGGGAAGGGTCATGAGGGGGAGGGGGAGGGGGCGGGGGGGAGGGAAAGGAGGGAGAGGAGGAAGGGGAGGGTTTAGAAGGGGTAGGATTGCGAGTTCCAGGGTGGGGCATTGGCTAGGAGAAGGTATGGGGGTGGCAGCAAGCGGTGGGGCCGAAGTGGGAGCAGGAGCGGGGATATGGACCGAAGGGGTCTCCGGAGGGGGGGCTTCCTCGGGCGGTGGCGGGGGGGGAAGGGGGTAAGGACGAGGTGCCAGCACACTCAGCAGGAGGCGCCAGCAGGTCGGGGGGTGGGTATCAGGGTTTTCAGTTCCAGGGGCAAAGGTGGGGGGTACAGAGGAAACTCTGGTTCCCCTGGGGCGTCCAGGGGCTGGCCGACCTCCGTGGGGAGGTCGTCCCTAGTTAAGGGGGGGGTCACCCCTTGAGACGTCTCAAGGCAGAGGGAGGTGGCAGTTGGGGGATCGCTGGTGGGAGGGGAGGGGGAGGGGGAGGGAGGGAGGGGTGGTGGAGAGTCAATGGACGGCTCACAGGCCTCCAATAGTAGGCCATCTACATCCAGGGCCACCGAGGTGAGACCCAGGGCCTCGACCTCCTGCGAGAGGAGGGCAAGGCCGAGGCCCACCTCCTCCGAGCGCTCCACAGAAGCGGTCTGGATAGCGGCCAGACGGGTGTCAGAGGAGGGCATGGGCGTAGGAAAGGCCATCTCGGCCTCCTTAGGTTCTGGCTCTGGGGCAGAGAGGGTGTTATCTTTCTTGGCCGCCGCTGCGGCAGCCTCCGTCGCCCCCGGCAGATGGTTGGTAGCCGGGGGTTCGGCAGCTGGATCGTGGCTTGCAGCTCTCTTTAGTGCCTTGCGCGACACCTCCACCCCGTCCTCTGATGGGGTGGGGTGCCGGACGCGCGCACTCCTTTTCTTCCGCTTCCCCCCCACCAGCACCCAGGCCTCTGAAGAGGCGGGCTGGGCAGTAGAGGAGGAGGGGTCAGGGGACAGGGCTGACAAGGAGGGAGGGAGGGAAGAGGGGGGTGGGGTGGCAAGGGAGAGGGGCAACCCGCCCTGGGGTGGGCCCTTTTCCAGTCCTGCTGCCAGCCCTGCCTACCTCTCCTGCACAGGCCCGGCTCTTGTGCCTGCTTGGGTGCCGACTCCCGCTTCTTCTTGCCCGGCACCATGCTGCCGGGCGCCCTCTGGTGATGGATCCTTCTGGGTTGAGAGGAGGAGGGGCGGTCCCAGGGCCTGTCGCGGTCAGGGCACCGCCAGTCTCGTGGCTGATGCCCCCCGGGTCGGAGGAGGTCCCAGGCTTCCCTTCGTGCCGGGCCAGGGGGCAATCACTCCAGACATGCCCCGCCACCCGGCACATGAAGCACCGGGCCTCCCCCAGCGTGTAGAAGACCCAGTACTGGGCCCCTTGATACGGCACCAGTATAGTCCCCTCCTGGGCCACCCTGCCCTGTGCTGCTGCCGGTGGCAGTTGGATACGGGCCAGCCAGCAGAAGGAGAGCACATGCCGTAGGGTGGGGTCTTTGCAGCATTGGGGGAGGGGACTCAGGATCGTCAAAGGCCGGCCCAGGGCAGTGAGGAAAGGCATAAGGGCAGAGTTGGTAAGGAAGGGTGGGACAGATGAAAAGACCACCCGCATGCCCAGGTCTTTGAGTGGCTCCAGGGGCACGTGCACGCCCCCAACCGCCAGGACCCTCTCCACCGCCTCCTGGGCAGCGGCCTCCGAAGCCAGGAAAAAAACAATCTTCCCGAACATCCGGGAGGCCGCCACCACGGCCGCGAGCCCCACCACCCGTGCCAACGCCCGCACGTAGGTCTCCACATGGGGCGAGGCAGCCACCAGGAGGCAGCAGACCCCATGCCTCCTGGTGAGCGTGGGGAGGGGGCCACGACCGTCGGGGATGGTAGTCCCAGCGGAGGTGGAAGGAGTAGGGTGCGGGGCGGCGGCTGCCACCTGGGCGTATGACCTGGGGGCCGAGAGGTCAGGGCCCCCAAGAGTGGTGGAGGGAGCAGGAGGGAGGGAAGAAGGGGGGGCTGCAGCGGGTATTTTTGCAGCCGGGATGACAGTCCCCGCTGCGGGAGGTTTGGCCTTCTGGGTGGGGCTCTTGCCCTTTCTTTTCCCCTGGCCCTTCCTGCCCTTTGGTGGGGGTGGGTTCGGGGCTGGGTTGCTGGAGGACACCACAGCGAAGGCCGTAGAAGCCCCAGAGCCTGCGTCTGCTCCCTCAGCCGACATGGCGCTAGAGTTCTGGGCGGCCCTGGACAAGTTAGCCGCTGTTTCAGGGATAGGAGGGGTGACAGTGGAGCGGGGGGGTCACCAGATGACCCTCCAGTGGGCGTGGGGGTCATATTGGTGGGTTTAGAAAGGAAGGGGTTTGTTGGGGGTGGGGGCCTTTAAGAAAGAGCGGGAGAGGGGGAGGAGAGTGGAAGGGAAGGAAGGGGTGAGGCGTGGCTGCCCCTCCCCCACTGGCCAGGCTGAGGACCCAGTCAGATGGGGGAAGGGCAGGGCAAGGGGAGTGAGGTCAGGGGAAGAAGAGCACAAAAGTGGCCACAACTCCCAGCACAAGATGGTAAGATGGCTCCTGTTTCTGCACTGGGATGTGAGGGATCAAACTCTGTGCGTGTGCGTGTGCGTGTGCGTGTGCGTGTGCGTGTGCGTGTGCGTGTGCGTGTGGGGGTGGGGGCTCAGGCGCTTAGGTAAAACAAAAATAAGGGGGGAAGGGGGCGTGGGCACGTGGGGGGGGGAAGGAGGGGTGGCACAGCCAACCTAAGGGGAAAGGGTGGGGTAATGGGGGGAGGGGTGTGCCCATGTGCGCCTGAGGGGTGGGCCCACAACAGCTGCTGCAGAGCCTCAAGAAACCAGGGGGAGAAGGAAAGGGCAGCTGGTTAGAAGTGGGGTCCCACAGCAGCAGCAGCAGCCCTGCAGGAGCCTCCCAGGGGGCCTCCGGCGTCCTGCCTGGAGCACCCACAGCCAAGCAGAAGGGCCTGCAGGACGATCACAGGCAGCTGGGTGGGAGGTGGCTCAGCCTAATTAAAGCTAGCTGGCTCCAATGACTGGTCCAATGAGAAGCCTTTAAAACCCTCCACAGTGGGAGGGGCAGGGGGAGAGAGTGAGAGGTGAGTAGAGAGACACAAGGAGACAGGAGCAGAGGAGAGCAGCAGGAACACTAGAGATCACACAGGGAGAGCGGGAACTTCTACAAGATCAAGAGTGAGGACCTGTGATTGCTACAGCCTGGAGAAGGTTCCGGGGGAATCATCTGGGGAAGTGGCCCAGGGAGGAGAGTTGCTGCACCAAGGGCTAAGGGAGTCAGCTCCTCCCACTGGCACCTGCCCAGGGTCCCTGGGCTGGAACCTGGCATGAGTGGGTGGGGGCTGGGTTCTCCCCAGACCACCCCTTGCCTCAGCAAGGGCAACAGGGCCCTTAAGGGGTCCTAATGGACTGACCAGAGGACAGAGGCCCAGGCACAAGTCAAATTAAGGTAAATGAAAGCAGACTGGTGGAACTATCAAGCAGTTGAACTCCAAGATGCAGCAGATGGACATGAATTTGAAGCATTCAGGGACAGGTCGAAGGCAATCTATGGGCCATGCATTGTTGGCTATGTACCAGCGCACTCTTCTGATGAGAGATAGTGCTAAAATCCTTGACTGATGAACTGAACATTTTCACAAAGTATTAAACTAGACCTCAAAATCTGACAGCAGCGTTCTTGAAGAGATTACTCAGTTGGCTTATGATTTACAGCTGGTTATACCACCAACTCTTGATGAGGTACAAAGAGCTGTTAAACAGATGAAATCTGGAAAGGCACCTGGCAGTGATGCAATGCCATGAGAAATTTATAAAGCTGTTGGTGGCCAGATGATGCACTGCTTCATCCATTTATTTAGCACCATTTGAGAGAAGGCGCTAGTCCCTCAGGACTTCAAAGATGCCCTGATTATACACATATACAAGGGTAAAGATGACTATGTGTGTTGTGATGACCATCAAGACATCTCTCTGGTCTCTGTAGCTGGTAAGATTCTGAAGGTGTTGGCAATGCCGATAGACAATATTGACCTCCCACAGTCCAGCAAATTCTCTTGTTTTCACTGGTTAGGTCTGGAAGGTGCCAGACTGGAAAGCTGCTTGTTTTATCTAGGTTCAACACATAGTTCTTTTCAAAACAAAACCAAAAAACAGAACAGTCCCATAGTACCTTAAAGACTAACTATATTATTTACAAAGGTGATGAGCTTTCATGGAACAGACCCAGTTCTTCTGATCTGGAGAGGAATTGATAACTGAGAGAAAAAGAATTAACAAAATGATAGAAATATTCTCACAACTTTGATATTTGCAGTGATTGCAGTCATCCCACTTAATAGACATGTGCAGAAGCTTTTTTTTCTCCTCCTTTCTCCAACCCTTCTTTCCCTCTACCTAGCTGACTCATCAGCTTTTCTTTCCTTTTTTCTATCTTTTTAAAATTCTTTTTTTCCTCAGTTATCAGTTGCTCTCCAGATCTGAAGAAGTGGGTTTATCCCATGAAAGCTCATCACATTATAAATAATGGCTGTGTCTACACTACAAAGAAATTTCAAAAGGGGGAACATCGAAAAAGAAAATCGAAATAAGGGATTTCGAAATACCGTGGCTACACACACAAAATGGATCACTGTACCGATCCACTATTTCAAAAGAACACCCTCCATTTTTCGAAAGAGAGCATCCACACAGGAAAATGGGCTATTTCAAAATAAGCAGCCGGGAAACATCACGCACGGGGTCACATGGCTGACAAGCCCTTCCGGGTCACACAGCCAGCAGCGCCCTTAAAGGGCCCCTCCCAAACACATCCACCCTGCACACACAGAGCCCAGAAGAGCAGTACACAGCACTGTGTGGACTGTGCACACAGAACCAAAAGGAGAATGGAGCAGCAGCAGCTGCCAGAGTCCAATGCTGGCACCGTCACCGGACTGCCTTGGAACAGAACTCCATCCGCCAGGCCCTGTTCTCCCGCTCCATGAGCAGCTGCTCCCAGAGCACAGCGGTCTGCTCCCGGATGGCTGTGGTGTAGGCCTCTGCTGCCTCCTGGGGGTTGTAGTGCCGCCAGCATCAGGCTGTCCGGGTCTGGGCAGGGGGCACCCGGGGCAATGGGGAGGAGGGATCTCCGGCTCCATCCGATGGTGACACAGATGTGGTCCGGCCCTCAGAGGATGATGCTGTGGAGACACAAGGGGAGAGTGGACACCCATCAGTGCTGTCGCCCGGGACTGGGTCTCCACCCTCACCGTCCCTAGGCCATCCCCTGAGGTGGTGCTTCCCCTGCCAACCCCCCTTGGGACTCCCGTGTGCCCACTGGGACCTCGTCTGTGGGGCATTTGCTGGCTGAGGCCTGGCCCCCGCATCCCTCCTCGGTCGGGCAGGCTAGGGTGCTGTCCATGGGTGCGGGTGCTGGATGGCGCTGTGCTTGGGTCTGGGATGGGGCAGGGTACCTTGGGATAGGCCCCCCCACCCAGGCCACCCGATCCACCTGTCACCTATCTGGGCCTCCGGAGAACAGGTCCAGGGACGCCGGCCTCGAGAGCACTTGGCTGGAGGTCCCGGAGCCGACTGTGATGAGTAATGGGCCCGCCCTCCCCCGAGTCGCTCCTGGCCCCCGCAGGTGTGGTCTGGCTAGAGGGTCCCAGCTGCTCCAGTGGATCTATCTCCCGGTTGGGGTCTGGGTCACCTGTGTCCACCTGCAATGACAGCTCTGGGATGTCCTTCGGGCCGAGGAGCTGTTGCACTGCCCGGTAGTGTGGGCACCTCTGGCCAACCCCAGCCCCCGATTGGCTGCAGGCATCCTTGGCCCAGCTGTAGGCCTGCCTGAGCTCCTTAACTTTGGAGAGGACCAGAGCAGCCGTGCGCTCGGGGTGTCCACACTGCTGCAGCCCCAGGGACAGTCGCTTAAAGGCAACTGCATTGCAGGGCCTCCCTGTGCTGTGGAGCAGCACCTCCTCCTCTGCCCAGAGGCCGAGGAGGTCTTTTACCTTGGCGTCCATCCAGGATGGGCCCCTCCTTCTCTGGCCCTGGCTCTCCTCCAGTGACCCCTCGGGTGGGGAAGAGGCGGCTCACTGGGGTGCCCCAGAGTGCGGGGGACTCGCCATCCCACTGTTGGGCTGGGTGGCACAGCCATCCAGCTGCTGAAGTATGTATAGGGCTGAGCTCGTGCTTCTCAAGCCCTAGTCATGCTCTCAGCTTGCTGTGCAGGGTTTCCAGAGCCTTTCAGCTTTAAGGGGCTCGCCCATGGACGATAGAGCCCTGCCGGGGCTTGCTAGAACATCTCCCATGCTCCCTGGAGCCACCGCCATGGCAGACACACAATTTCGAAATTGCGGGCTGCAGAGCGTCTACACGTGCACTATTTGAACTTTTATTTTGAAGGGGGCCGCTCTTCCCAAACCCAGATGGGAAGAGCAATTTCGAAATTCGGACCCGTTTTTGCCGAAAACAATTTCGATAGAGGCTGTTGAGCGTGTAGACGCTCCGCAGCCTCTTTCAAAATCGGGGCCACTTTTGAAATTAATTTTGAAATAGAGTGCTAATGTAGACGCACCCAATCTTGTTAATCTTTAAGGTGCTCCAGGAATGCTTTTTTGTTTTAAGATAGACTAACTCAGCTACCTCTCTGAGACATACTGTGTCTATGCTATGAGATAATATCAAATTTATTAATATTGATTTTGTAACTGGAATTTATAAATTTGATTTTGACCATCCTCACCTCCCCCTCACAAAGTAGACTTATTGCTGCCACACTCAATTGACAAATATGGATGGCTGTAGTAGTGCATTGTGGGAACCTATCCCACAGTTTCTGCATCCTTGTTGCATTCTGGGTATGCTTGCTGGTCTTTGGCATCATCTTCCCACATTGCATTTTCCTCATTCCCCTCCTGTGGTAAGCAGACATCCATTTTTCCCATTGAAAGGAAGGAAAAGTAGGGTGTCCATAGAGATGGCAAAAATGTTTATAGAAATGTCTTTCTTCTGTAGCTGAATTCTCAACTGGTCATCCACTGACTCTCCCCCTCCCCATGATTGCATCCAATCCCTGAAAATAATGCAGGGATCCTGAAAAGCTTGAAGAAAGAGATGATGATAAAGTTTTGAAAAAAGAGAGTTGCTAAGGGGAGGGTATTTGGCTTTCTGGGGCACAATAAGGCTTCTGTGCACAGGCTGTTCTCAACTGGCCATCCACTGAGTGTCCCCCCTCCTGTGATTGCATTCAATCCCCAAAAATAACACAGGGACCCTGAAAAGCTTGAAGAAAGAGATGCTAGGAAAGTTTTTGAGAAAAGAGACATGCTGAGGGGTGGATCTTGGGCTTTCCAGTGAACTACAAGGCTTCTTTGCACAGGGCTGTGTTCTTAACTGGCCACCCACTGACTGTTCCCTCTCTCGTGATGTCATTCAGTCCTTGAAAATTACCCGGGGCAGACTGTATTCTCTAAGTTAGAAGAAAGAGGATAGGAAAGGCTAGAAAAAAAAAAGATCTTTGCCTTCCCTCTTCACTACACAGACATTGCCAACATGAGGGTTGGCGGTGAAATCTAATACACTGAAAATATAAAGAAATCTCAACGAGCCCTCCACACTGTGTGTTTGAGGGGTCAAAGCATGAAGACACATAGGAAATGTTAGGAAAAAGATTTTATAACAGAAATATCAAAGCGGCAGTATCTCCAATGGGCAGAAAGCCCCTAAAAATATTTGTTAGGAGGGAGCTGTGGTCTAGGCTGCACAGCCGGTTGAAATCTTGAAGTAGTTTACCCTGAATATCTTAGCTGCCAGGGGAGACTTCCCTCAGGTGGCAGCAAGCCCCACTGATCTCTTTCTAGTGGCATGGGGAGCTTTCAATGGGAAGTCAGTTGAATTAGTCTCCCCGAATATCTTAGCCTTTGGGGGAGGCTTCCCCCTGGTGGCAGCAAGTCCCACAGGTCTCTTGCAAGGTGTGGGAGCAGGCTTCAGTGGAGGCCAGTTGAATTACTCCTCCTGAATATCGGAGCAGCCTGGGGAGACTTTCCACACACACCCCTGTGGCAGCAAGCCCCTGAAATTCTTTCCCACAGTTGGATCCCTAACCATATGCAAGCCAGGACATGGTGCTACCTAGCAGCATGATCAGCACTGAATGGCAGGCATGTCCTTTTTATTGGGTTGAGGCTACCCATGTGATGTGGATGAGTGCGGGAAAGACTCCAAATGAATAGAATCTGTGGGGAGGGAGAGAGGTTCACACACAAATGTAAACTGCTGAGAAGTTTCTCAGCCTCTCGTGCAAGCACAATCCCCACAACAGCCTTGTTGCCATGTGATAAGGCAGGGCAGCAGCTGGCACCAAGCACTTCAGAGAAAAATAACAAGTGTAGAGACAGAACCATGAACTCTGTGCTGTAATGCGTAAATGTACTCACAGAGCTAGTAGCAGAGGAAGAAAGACATTTTTCAGGCTCTCATGCAAACATGACCCCACAGCCACAGGCTTCCCGGTCCTGCTTTGAAATTCATGATCTTCCTGTTAACCTAATTTCTGTGCACCTGGAGAGCAGTGGCCAGAGCAGAGCACTGAGGGACATTGTGAGTTACATACGGGACACCTCTGGAAGCTAATAAATTTGATTTCAGGATGTGGCGCTTCCACGCGGGGCTTTAATCAAGCTTTTGAATTTGACCTTGATGCTATACCAGTCAGGTACCAACAATATTGTGATATTGATATTCATGTGGTCTAAACTGAGCTAATGGTATTTACAGTAAAGAGAGTCATGTGGTAATATTGAGCTAGCTTCTCAAAATTCAAATTTATCTTGTAGTGCAGATACAGACATAGTCTTTTTGTCTTTTGTATCATACATTATGTGCTTGCAATTCTTTCCTGATCCTGCTTAGAATTTATCACGCAGTTCATTTGAACTTTGTACAACTTTTTCCATAATTTATTATTTTTATAATGAATTTAGAAACAGAACACTGAGTTACATCACATTTTAATACCCTAAATGGATGCTGTAAACCTGATTGTGGGGGGGCTGTCTGAACAACTTATGAATTGTGGTTCATATTGTGAAGATGTATTATGAAAATACTTTATTTTGGAAAGTACATGCGTATCCCAACCTACCTGAAATGGGCTTAGTCCCATCTTCTTATAACAGACACAAGGAAGGGTTATTAGACTACCTTAGTTAGCTGAAAGACCTGGGAACAATGAGGGAGCTCAAACCTAGGGGAACCAGTTTTATCCTATCCCTCTCATAGAGTGGGGAAGTAGGAACAAAGAGAGCTAGGTGACAAAACAACCAGAGATTTAACAAGGAAACTTATAGGACCAGGAGGGGCTGGACAGGAGAGATGATAAGATGGGGAAGGAGACTCCATGAAAGAGAAGCAGCAGCTTCAGTAGCAGCAGCAGAGTTCAGGACGTCAATTGCCCTCTTTGTGCTCTCCCCCAAGTTTTCCCACAGCAGGCCTGTTCGCAGCAATGTGATGGAAGGGCTATAGGTGACACCTGACCGTCATCTGTGACAAACAAAGTACTTACAAGTATTGTATGTTCAGCGTTGATATTATTCATCTTTGGGGGAAAAAATCCATTCCTTATTTAATATTTCTGTTCAACTAATATTCATATATTTCAAACTAGTTGCCTCACTGCTGCCACCTCCAAGGAATGGAGGTACATGATGGGAAATAAAAGGGGCTGGGAGGTAGTTAGGAAGCAACAATGAGGAAGGGATTAATTCAGCTGAAGATGGTTCAGCTAGCACAGCTGAGGGAAAATAGCTGCAAAGCCTTCTGTGGGATAAAGTAGGCAAGAGGACAGCTGTGGTTGAAAGAAACCTATCTAAACCAGGAAAGTAAAGAGAAAAATCACACAGGAGTTTGAAATGGGATACGGAAAAGATCAATGAGGCATTCAGTTGTGCGGAGGAGGGATACACGCTGCGGAAAGCACCATTCACTGCCAGAGTTCATAGCTCAGAGATGCAGCCTTGTTCCTTACATATGATTCGGAACTGACCAGCTTCAAATTACTGAAGTGCCAGAGTTCAGATAAGTAATCAATTTGTGGGTCAAAGTTTCACACAAGCTGTCATGCACACCACCCTTATCTGTGAAATAGCTAAGATACATCACATAAAGAAAACTGACACATAATGAAATGAAAATGAAGTCACTTCCCATTTTTCACTCATAAGCATTCACCATAACCTTAACTCGGCCTCTGTTTGCATGGAATAGGGGGGATAGAGCACTCGTATCTCAGAGGCAGCTCGGGAGTATTAGGCTTACAGCAGATGTTTGTACTGTTTCGAGGTAGCCAAGGGTGCATGCTACTGCTGATTACTGTAAGCTCTCTTCCATGCAATGTCTACTTCTGAGGGCTTGAGAGGAATCTCCCTGTGTTTAGTCCTCCATTCTTTGCACATCTGTTCAGGGACATGAGTAGTCTGGTGAGCCTTATGTTTGTAGAACTCCTAGCCCAGTGGGGTCCTGTTCTATGACTAGAGTAAAAGGATGCTAGGATAATATGACAAGAAACATTATACGGCTGTAATACTAGATATTTTTCTATGAAAGGAGAGTGAATTTGCTTTTTTTTGGGGGGGCGATGCAAAGGAAATTTAATTTTAAACAAAAACTATTTTGTGATACTTGTATTAAGTACAGACCTTATAAAAGGGTTGTGTTAGTGGAGTTTAGTTTACAATGTAATCTCAGACATGTGCCTTTCATTATTATTTATGTAATTATTTATCACCTCGCCATGCTAATAGAAAGCCCTGACTCTTGGTGGCTATGTAGCAGAGCAGGGATTCTCAAACTTCTTTTCACCATGACCCCATGCAGACAACAAAAATTACTGTAGGATCCCAGGAGGGAGACTGAAGCCTGAGTCAGTCCAAGCCCCACTGTGCTGGGTGGGGATGGGGCAAAACCAAATCCCACCCCTCTGTGTAGGTGGAGCAAAGCTAAAGCACAAGGGCTTCTCTCCCAGGCAAGTGGCCAGTAACCTGAGTCCTGCACCCAAGGGTGAACCCCGGACATGGTCTTCAGCCCTGGAAAGTGGGGCTCTGGGTTCAGCCCCATGCCCCAGCACATCTAAGCCAGGCCTGGTGATGTCATTCAAAGGGCGGGGTCACAGCCCACTTTGGAGTCTTGACCCAGAGATTGAGAACCACCAAGCCAGAGGATGCTGTATTAAATGTAGAAAATAAAAATGTAAGAGTTGCTATACTGGGTCAGACTACTGGTATGCTGTCTCTGATTGTGACTCCTCCCAGACCTTCATGGGGAGTGTGAAGAGGAAAGCAATTATGCATTGATGCACCCAGGCTTCCACTCCTGACTTCAAGTAATCCTGTTTATTACAGGTTATGCCTCTTCTCAAGGAATACTATTAATTGGTTTCAGATGATGCACAAGGACAATGATCACATTGCCATTCCCTTTTCTTTTTTTCCTATTTCACAGAGATATGTATTTTCTCAGCATGTGAGGGATTTTTGGTTACCCAGTTATCAGATACTATGTAGTGGAGGCTACAGAAGCAGGTAAAAGGGAAATATCTAAATAGAGACTACTTATCTGGGAATGGGGAAATAGATGCAATATGAACAGAACAAAATTTTAACCTAAAAGTGAAATATTATTGTTTTGGAATAATTATTAGTCCAAATATGTATATATTACCCACATATTTAAACAAATGATCTAGAAAAGTAGTTAACTGTATGTTTGTTCAAGAATTCCACCCAAATAGTAAGAGCCAAGGCCACCAAATTTGGTAAACAGCTTCCCCTTATCATAACTTAAAGCAATGTAGGAGTTTGTTTATGCCAGAAAAATGGGATGTACCTGGAATGGAGTTGACAGTCCCTGAACAATTTTCTAGGTTGTAACTTAATTATGATAAAGTACTTTATTCACAGAGTTGGTTTGGGCAGCTGCTTTCGTTTATACCACTAATGGATTGTACCACACAGATGGAAATGTATGTTCACCACAAAATGAAATTTGAGAGTTGACAAAAGACAGTTCATCCAGGAAAAGTGGAGGACTATAAATTGTCAGCATTCAGGTAGCCAATTTTCATAATGTACCAGATGATATAATGATTTTGGAAATTAGTCTTGAAATGGCCTTGCCCTTGGCTGTTAGTACCTCTGTGAAAACTCACTAAATTTGTGTGTCGAAGAGCAACTTTGGCACAGGCTCAGAGAAAGATGTTCACCTGTGCTCTTAACTAAAGTTTTTTTTTTTTTTGTGGTGGTTTGGAAGAGGATGATTTATTGTAACTCAAAGCTGCAGGGCACCAGAGCTGGTCTCTTCCCTTCACCCATCATGCGGAGGCAGTGGTCACATCCTGCGAGGCCTGCAGAGACCATCCGAGGGCTTGCTCATTCCCACCTGCTCCCACAGAGAGTTGATCCTTCCCCCCAGCATAAGAAGTTCCATCTAGTTAAGTTCTGTATGTTCTTGAGGGTCCCAGCCCAGTACTGGGAAGACATTGGAATAAATACACAGATGAAGCTAGTTATTGTCCTCTTCTTGCAGTATAAATTTTCTGTGTATTCAGTTAACCACAAATAATTGTCTCCTTTAAGACACAGAATGGTCCCTTCCACTTTGGGGCAGAGCTGGTGTGATTCAGTTGAGCAAGGGCAAAGTTCCTATGTTATGTAAAATCCAGTTACCCATGTAACTACTAAATGTGTTCAGAAGTTTTCTGTGAAACCATCTTTTTCACACACCCCCACCCCCAGAAAGAAGCTGTTGGCTTTACTTGGGGAAACCTAGTTTTTTATCACAAAAAAATAACAGTTGAACCCTATTTTTTAATTTAGGAATCCTTCCTGTGGGTATCATGGGAGTTCTAATTCATCAATGTCTTGTCCTGATTTTGCTCTGTGGCCTGGACTATATGACTTGTAATCAGGGACTCCAAGGAGGCACAACTTCCCCCATTCAAGAAAAAAGCCCATGTAGCATCAAGAGCAATATAGTCTGTCTGATGAGGGAGCCTCTGGGATAGAAAGGATGCACAAGGTGCCCAAACTACAACTCACAAAGCACTGCAGCAGCATTTCCAAATCAAAATGGATGAAAACAAAATCTCTGCTAAAAATGTGAAAAATTTAAGACTTCTTATTTTCATGTCTATATCATACATTTTCACAGGAGTCTTTTCCCACCCACTTGCTTTTGACCACTTTTAGTAGAAATATAGCTAAGGGCCTTAAAGCCCTGTGTCTTATGGAGGATCTGCCAGCTGTGTGCTTTCATCTGAAGTCTCTCTTCTGGGTAATTCATATTTGTCTGATTATTGAATTTTAGCCCATCATAAATTTTGAAGATGGAATTTTCAAAACTCTCTGTTCTTAAGTCCCTTAGGTCCTTTTGAAAATGCCTCTCTAAATGAATTTTCTATACATTCCAATGTGAGGAACCACACACATTATTATCCTACTTTATTTATGTGAAACTGTGGCATGTCAAGATTAAAAGACTAGATCAAGACTTCAGAAGACATTTGTGGTATACTGTAAAATTGAATCTACATTACCTGTATCTAGTATGTGCAGAATTTTCTTTATATAATTTCAACATATAATATTCATGTTTATTCTTTTTTCAATTTTTATCTATTTAAATATTCATAGTAGCATAAAAAGTTTATCAATTTCAATTGTGGGAATTTCGGGGGAATGAGAAAATAGGGATGTCACAGAATAATTACTTAATGACAGACACGGAGATTCAAAAAGTTAAAAATTAAAACAAATTGTCAACTTTACATATCAAAATCTGTAAAGTTAATATCCTTAAAATCAAAGTCTCGTGTATTCTGGGGAAATATTTTTCTTACTTTGCCCTCTGGTAATTTTCAATTATTAATAATGGAAACATTTTGTCATGTGTAAATGATGAAACTGACATTTCCAGCTTTACCAATAAAAATGTAATCCTTCCAAGTTTGTTCATTTCCCAGTCAAGTACAATTACTTCCATACCATCTTCCCATCCCCATTTCTGGTAGGCTACGTCTACACTAGCCCAGCACTTTGAAATGGCCATGAAAATGGTCATTTTGAAGATTACTAATGAAGCACTGAAGTATATATTCAGCGCCTCATTATCATGCAGGAGGCCACGGCACTTCGAAATTGCCATGCGGCTTGTCCAGATAGGGGTCCTTTTCAAAAGGACCTCGGGAACTTCGAAATCCCCTTATTTCAATATCAGCACATAGGAATAAGGGGATTTTGAAGTTCCCAGGGTCCTTTTGAAAAGGATCCCCATCTGGACGAACTGCGTGGCAGTGAGCCGCAGCAATTTCGAAGTGCCACGGCCGCCCACATGCTAATGAGGCGCTGAATATGTATTTCAGCTCTTCATTAGTAATCTTCGAAATGGCTATTTGCATGGCCATTTCGAAGTTTTGGGCTAGTGTAGACACGGCCATAGAGTAGAAAACTATTTCAGCTATGCATCCTCTGTTTCTCTTACATGTATCCACTTCAGCTACCTGGGCTGGATGCTGGGTTGATGGTTTGGCTTTCAATGTGTAATTTTAAAAAAATAATGACAGTCTGATTTAAATCAACAAGAATAGAAACATTTATGGCTTTATATATACGGTTTGATCATATTCCCACTTCAAGTAAGCAGCAAAAAAACTTACATGTCTATTAGTTCTTGTGTTGGGGTGTTTCATGAACTGGAACAGCTGGGATTAACTGCAAACTGAACATCGCTTTCTGAGCCCACCTTTACGCCGTAAGAGATGCTCTAATTGGAAACAGGATATAAAATGGACTGGCTAGGCTTAGTCTGGGCTGGCTGGAGAGGGAGCAGGTGTGTGCTGCAGGTACCTGCCAGGGAGCTGCTGAAGATCCAAATGAAAGAAGCTGCACATGTGGAACCTCTGCTGACTGCAGAAGGTGAGAGGGATGGAAGGCCAACACGCCCAGGGGAGCTGACAGAGCAGGGAGCAATGGTAGGCCCAGAAAATGTGTCTATCAAAATGGGAACAAATCAGAATCATGGGCATCTAGTTTCCAAGAGCCCTAAGTCATGACCTGGAGGAGTGGGTTGGGCCCATATCCTTTTACTTTATACTGCATCTACCACTGGGCATGGACACTGCCCTGTGGGGACAAGGGGTATGGCTGTACAAGCTGTTAGATCTCACTACTGTGTGAGAAAAGAGTGGCTTTAAGGACTCTGGGCATGAGGCTATGGTATTCTGAAGCTAGGAGACATCTTAGATACTCTGGCTGTTTGAACTCTTTAATTGTCTGCCTTGAACAGGCATTCTACGCCTGGATATAGTTGCCCCATGACAGTCCTCAAAGCAAAACATGGGCCAATAGCACTACAGTTTGGGTGTGCAGGATATTAATTAACAAGAAAGATGAGAATCTTAATTCAGCCATTAAAATAAAATGTCTTTTCAATTTCCTCTGACAAAAGTCCATCCATATTCACCAATAGACAAATATATGCCAAAAATTCAGCTCTAACTTATTTACAAGTACTTTATAAATAAAGTGATGTGCTTTCAAGTTTCATTGAAAAATTCATGAATTATTAACAAGCCTTTATGCACCTATTGTCAGTTTGTTTTTGATCACATAAATAGCTAGATTTCTACTCTAAGTTCAATCAACAATATTTAATGTCTGCCTTATTACATCTAAGGAATACACACAAAACACTTAAAATTGTAATTGATGCAGTAATACAATTTGAGCAGAAGGCTGCAGTAGAAGATCATGCTGAAATGCCTCAGGAGATTGTTGTTTTCATTGTTGCCAGGAACATTAACAGCTACCAAAAATATTTACAAGTTTTCAACAACTTTTGGTTGCAGAAAAGCTGTTCTCACTGATTCCTGTCTTTAATTGTAGCTAGACTAATGATCTGTGTTGCAAAGCAGCTTTTAGCAAGATACAGTAAATGAAAATACCTCTATTATTAGGTATTCAGTTTGAATCAGTGCTCTGCAAAAATCATTCTTGCATGCTGACTAAATTAAACAATATTCATACATGCAAAATGTGTAAAATAAAATACAGCAGGATCCTTAAGTGAAAACTTCTCATAGTTAATAATCAGCACAACAAAAATTTGTTTCATAAAATGATTTTATTTTATAAATACATGAAGGAAAATAAAAGACTGAATAAAATACTAATATTTTTTATTACTATTAGTAGAGTAATTTAATCATAGTTTAAGATCAATTATATTAAAGGAGAAGGCTTCAAGGCATGAATACTTTGTAACTGAAAGTCTTACCAGACACTGATTAACAAAATAGCTACAGTAGATGACAATCTAGTAATCACTTGCCATTCAAGGCAGCAACATATTTCCCCAAATGGTACAAAGATTATATATAATGTATTTCTCCTATTCATTCGATCAAAGGCATGTGATTGCCACAGACAAGCAAAGCTGCATTTAACATGTAAAATATGGAAATGTAACAACGTTACTTAAGCTACTGAAACTACTCATGCCAATGACACTGAAATAATTGCAATAGCAGTCGGTATTTCAAATAATAACAGTAATGCTTTGTACTCCTGTTTCACCTTTCATATGATGATCTCCATGGGATTTAAAAACATTAATAGAGATATGCAGGCATTGTTATACCCTATTACACAGGAATAATTGAAACACAGACTTTAAAAAGGCTTTTATATGAATACACACAAACTAAGGACCCAATGGTAGAACGTCCACTATTTTGCCCTATACAACAGAGAACGGTGTCTTCCTCTGCACAATGTGCTCTACCAAAGAAAATAAAATATGTGATCCCTTCCTCAGGTAGTTTATGCTCATAGATTTTTAAAAAATGATCTCATAGCTGTGAATTTTAGAAGTGCACCAAGATGTGGTTCTATCATAATTACACATATCTTGTAAGACAAACAAATGCATGAATGAAATTTAAGATTGCCTGGAAAAGGAAGCCCAAAATCCTTTGTTTCCAATAATCAAATCAATTTTTTTTTTTTGTAACTTCAGTCCAGGAGCCTGAACTTTAAGGCTTCTGTCTTAGGTTCCTGGGAATTCTAGACCTAATGGACTGACTAGAAATCAGAAATTCCTAAAGCCAAAGCTGAGCAGCAGCTGTAGAGCTTGGGAGCTGGGATTCTCAGCTCTGGGGGTCCCTTATGCAAGGTACTGGAAATTTGTCAAAGCACATGGAATGTTCAAAATGTTTTTGTTTCAACAAATGGGCATTTTCTGACTAAAATTTATTTCATTGGACAATTCCTGAGCATCTCTACTTAGTACTCTATTTTAACATCAGTTTCCATTCCCGACTGTAGATAGACTTCTCCTTTCTGAAACCCAGACTAAGCTTTCAATAATAAAAGAGAATTCAAAATAATGGTAATATGAAACATATAGGCCGTGTCTACATGTGTCCCAAACTTCGAAATGGCCACGCAAATGGCCATTTTGAAGTTTACTAATGAAGTGCTGAAATGCATATTCAGTGCTTCATTAGCATGCGGGCGGCAGCGGCACTTCGAAATTGACGCGCCTTGCCGCCGTGCATCTCGTCCAGACGGGGCTCCTTTTCGAAAGGACCCTGCCTACTTCAAAGTCCCCTTATTCCCTTGAGCTGATTGAAAATGAAGATTTTTGTTAGAAAAATAAACCATGGCAGTAAAATTCTGTTTCTTCTAAAATATTTCTTCATAAATAACATGCGTGGTCTACACAAAGTATCATTGATGCTGACAACCTGCAGAGGGAGACAAGACTTTCAAAGTGTGGGTTTTTGTTTTGTTTTGTTTTGGAAATGTCACATGTACTTGGTCAATGCTGGTAGCTGGATTAATGGCTAGTTACATGGTTGAGAGAAAAGATTGGATAGTGGTTGCAGGGTTGATTTCAGACTCAGGAAATCATGTGTCAGTCTTGCTTCCTGCATGATCTTGGAAAAAAATTTCTTAGGGATATGTCTGCATTGCAATAACACATCAGTTACCGGCCCAAGTCATCTTACTTTGGCTTGTACTGCACAGTTATGAAATTGCAGCATAGACAATGATGGGGGCCATAGAAGTGAGTAAGGTAGATGCCACCCATATCTCATAGAGCTGGAAGGGAGCTTGAGAGATTACCAAGGCCAGTCAGCTACCCTCAACATCACTAGGAGATTAAAAAAAAAGCCACACTCTAACCTGCCCTCACCCTTTGAAAACCCCCAAGACTTGGGCTCACAACTATGGGCTTATAAGGTCAATGGTCTAACCACTGAGATATTCCCTCTCACTAAAGCCTTTGGGTTGACATTTGTAATTCTGGGAACACATTAACTCATTTATCACTAGCAGTGCTGGAGCGAGCTTACTAAACCTTTATTTCCAGTGTGTAAATTAGTATTGCTCTATATCAGCTGTGTAGGTGTGAAAGATTTATATTGTTCTCCCCATAATAACACTTTTTATTTAAAGAGGATAACTTCAATATTGTGTTCATTTTAAAATATCACAAATGAATAGGGAAAATGTGTAAGATATAAAATTCTTTGTATTTGTATTGGATGAAATTTTAACAAGGGGTTTTGACTTGCTATTGGAAAAGCCAGACACTGGATTAAAAAAAAAAAATCATATGTGCTTTTACTGA
Organism: Carettochelys insculpta; assembly: GCF_033958435.1. Taxonomy (NCBI): domain Eukaryota; kingdom Metazoa; phylum Chordata; order Testudines; family Carettochelyidae; genus Carettochelys; species Carettochelys insculpta. The sequence continues at coordinate 136,128,694 of NC_134138.1, read as the reverse complement.
ACACTTAAGGTTTGATCCTTTCTTCCCTTGCAGCCCATGGCAAAATTTCTGTTGACAGATTGCAGCAGGATCACAATGACCATGGGGGAGAGAGTCATAGGCCACATCTACATGAGTGGCTTTTCCCAGCAAAACCATACTTTTGATGGGGAATAAAAAAAACTATGAAGCAACCACACAAAAAATGTGCTTTGTTAACAGTTTGTCAACAAAATGTGGCACATCCACAATCAGCATTATACCTCTCCCTGTTCAGGTGTAACACCTCTCTCAACAGTGTTCTGCCAACAAAACAGCTGTGTAGACACTCTGGGGCCCTTTTGTTGACACACTGGGCTTCCGGTTCAGTGGGCAGCCCTGTCTGCAGAGCTTCTGGTCAGCTGTTCTGTTGAGAGAGGGATGAGCAGCCTGTGCTCTCTCTTAACAGAACAGATTGCTCTTTCCACCTGCTTTTGTGCGGAGATGTGATCTGTCAACAAAAGTTTTGCTGAACAATCCCTTCTGTCAGCGACTTCTGTCAACAGATGCTTCTTGTGTACATGTGGCCAAAGTGTTTGAAGACAGAAGGGACCACTAGATCACCTAATCTGACCTTCTGTTTATAACAGGCCACTGACACCATCCAGCACGAGCATGCTAAATCCAACAACAAAAGAGTTACAGCCCACAAGATGATGCTATTAGGCTATGTCTAGATTGCCAAGAACTGTTGGCAAAAGAAACACAAACTGTGCAATGCATTTGCCTATCTCCTCCCAACAATTCGGTTGAGGGAGGCTTTCCCCACATTTGGCCCACCCATGTGGGGCTAAATGTCAGAAAACACCCCCTCTGCTGAGACATCCATTCTTCTTTGTGGAAAGAGGATGACTGGGATGTTGGCAGAATGCTCCCGAAGTGGCAGACTTCTGTTGGGAGATCTCTGGACTCCCAGCAGAAGTCTGCATTTTAGACATAGTTATAAGAGTGCTGATAAAGGCAGCTGTTTTTTCTGATACTTTTGCTCTTTCCTCTTCTGCTGTCACTGAACTAACACTGTTAGTATTAGCACACAAGGGAAGGAACACAATTAGCAGAACAGCTGCTCACACTCATTCCAGCCCATGAGCTGCTGCTTAAATCTCAGAATTTATATAAAACAAATTTAACTGCATAGAGAAGACCTGTCTTAAAATATCCTTTTATTGCTATTTCCTTCACCCTCACTTCCTCACTCCATTTTTTCCTGTTTTCTGTTTGTTATAGCTATAGTGTGTGCAGTACTGCATTCACTATGGCATCTGTGGCTCTGCGTACCAGTCCCAAGTTCAGAAGGAAACTGTTTCTCTCTCTTCCTCCTCTCTTGCAGCAGGGACCCCGCTTGGAAGGGGAGAGCCCAAGGCACCCTGAGAGCTCTAGTTATTTGACCAGTTCTCCACCTACAGAGCTGACCCTGGAACAGGGAAGGAACTATATTTCCCAGCATCCTCTTGGCAGCTAGGAACAGGAAAGGGAAGAAGAAGGTTGAAGTTATGTGGCAAAACCCATGTACAGCAGGCTGCTGTGAATGGACAGCCAGCTGCTAGAAGAGGATGGCTCTGTGGCTACGTCTACACGTGCCCCAAACTTCGAAATGGCCATGCAAATGGCCATTTCGAAGTTTACTAATGAGCTCATGGGAATAAGGGGACTTCGAAGTAGGCGGGGCCCTTTCGAAAAGGAGCCCCATCTGGACGCGCCACGCAGCGGCAAGGCGCGTCAATTTCGAAGCGCCGCTGCCGCCCGCATGCTAATGAAGTGCTGAATATGCATTTCAGCGCTTCATTAGTAAACTTCGAAATGGCCATTTGCATGGCCATTTCGAAGTTTGGGGCACGTGTAGACACGGCCTGTGAATGGGGAACATTTATGGCCAAAGTAATTGGTTTTTCCTTTCCAGATTTATCTAATATTCAGCAATGGAATCTGACATCTGAGTTCCATATGTGAATATCCTCAAAATTTAGGAGTGTTTAAGTTTGGTTTGGGTTGTTGCTATACCATTTCTCTCAACTCAAACACTGATACACTGTAAATTGCTGTAAAAAAGTCAGATAAAATTGAGAAACAAATGCTGGTATCTTTCCAGTGCTAGCTAGGAGTTGAATTATCCCTGTTTTTTCTTTTTCTTTTTTCCTCTTTCTCTCTTTTAAAAGAAGACAGTAATCTTGTACTGGCAAATTTCCTGTAGAAACTAAGATTAGAACAACAAAAACAAAAATAATAAAGATGTCTCAACATTTCCTCCTTATGTGAGGCGGTCTTACAATACGGAACCAGATATCCTCCAATCACAGAAACCAAAAATTTAGTGCAGTTCTATAACTATGCAGGAACCAACCCTATGTTCTGTGCACATCCAAAATCCCTAATAATTTTGAAGTGCCTTCTTTTGTAACCATACTATTTCACATTTTTGGCCCCTGTAATCTAAGCAGTTTTACAGTCAGTAATAGGGTGGGAGGCCTCTCAGAAAAAGTTAAGTGCTCCAGAAGGTGTTGATTATTCACTAGACAAAGCGAGACCCTCTTGTTAAAACAGTACAGAAAAGCAGTATAGAAAGCACTTTGCTCCTGTACCCTCTAATGGGGTCCTTTACTTCTAAGCATAGCCTGCCAAACACAAAGGACTGGTACCTTTCTGTTTCTGGAGTCTGCAGTCATCCCCATAAAAAGGGATTGGCTGGGTGTCCTATCATGGGTGAGCAGGGTTCCTACTGACTAGTCAGGTTACTCACAGTCTGTGCTATCTGTCTTTGCACTCTGTGGGGAGGGAATTAAATCTAGCTTCTTTGGATCAGGAACCTCCCCCACCTACCTTGTCCCCGGCACAAATCCTTTCAAATACTGTTATGCTCTCACTCACGAACAGCCATCTGTTTTCACCATTACAGCTACTGCTTCCACACCAGTATGGTGACCATATTTCCATAAGTTAAATACAGGAAGCCCTGTGGGAGGCTGTCCCAACCAAAAAGGGACAGGTGGTCACCTTTAGTCAGGCAGTAGCTGCCATGTGGGGGCTGCTACCCTGCCAGGAGGTGGGGTGCTCGCTGGCTGCAGAGGACAGCTGTGGCTCCTGGTTGCCCCATGCTGCAGCCCCACAGGTGACCTCTCTGTGCCAGTGCTCCTCATGGCTGCTGGAACCATGGGGAGATGGGAAAGGGCTAGCCACAACAATCGAGTTCTCAGCTCCTGTGAGTGGCATGGAGCCCAGAGCCAGGTCCAGCAGCGCACGTCAGTTTTCTGGCTCCCGCAAGCTTGCAGGGACCTGGGAACCAGGCATCAGCCAGGCCCTTGCACTTCCAGCAGCTGCATAAATATAGGTCCATTAGCTTATTTGTAAAAATAAAGTGAGACACCGGGAAGGTGTCCCAAATATGGGGCTGTCCTGTCCAAAATGAGACAGATGGTCACCCTGGACACCAGGCAATGGAGAGCTTCTGTTTGGATGTTCAGCTACACACAGACCAGCCTCTTATCTTCAAACAAGAGGTAGGTCACAGTCAGTGTAACATGGACTCAGATGTGTTTTCTTTTTTACATTAGAACAGCATTGTGTACACCATTTTCTGAACTTTTGCTGCACTCTATCAAGAGAAGATTAATATAATTGTCCAGCCCCTCTCCTTCAATGCTTTTGCACTTGAACAGAATTATTCTGAGAGTTTTATGTAGCAACCTGCCCTTGCTTCTGGGTATGTGGCTATGTATAATTTCAGAATAAGACGTCCTAGCTTATTTTAGTTCTTAAGCACACCCTCTGTGACTCAGAGCTCAGAAAACAGAAAAGTTTACCAGAGTCAGATGAAGCAATTTCAACAGCAGTTTTCTGGCTTTCCCAGTCATCATTGATTTTTTGAATTTGAGTCACAAACCTTTTGCTGGCCATAATATGACTATAGACTAATATGAATGCAACCTGTTATTCCAGACACATCAAATATGCCCCTAAGAGACCTCTTCCAATTTACTTGCAAGCTGTAAAAGTCATATTCAGTTCTTGCCATTTGGAGCTGCAAATAATGTCATGTACCCCATTTCCTTAGGGAAGTTGTACAGATTTTTCTTTACAAAAAAAGGCAAGATACATGCACAGATGATGAATGCATATTACACAGGTGACATTACAGTAGGGATTATTTATTATATCAACAGACATCAAGTGGTAAAACTGAGCTCATTTTGTCACGTTGCATTCTACATGATTTAAATACCATTTGGAAAACAGTGAAAATGCAAATTCATTTCACTGACCTTTTCATAAAATTAATATGTAACATTAAATATTACTAATAAGAGCACTAAATGTAGCAAAGTTCACAGGGAGGAAGCTTTTTAACGGAAAAGAAGAGTATTAAGAAATCTATCTACCTCATTTTGTTTAATAGGATCTTGATAGGATGCCACATTTGGTTTAAGGAGGGGCTTGAATATCTGTATAAAATAAATGGGACTTGAACAAATACAAAGGAGAAATGAAAATGTATCTTCATAAACGATTTAGATATTGGCACAGACAGTATGCTTATTAAGTTTGCAGATGATACGAAGCTAGGAGGGATTGCAACTGCTTTGGAAGATAGGGTCAAAATTCAAAATGATCTGGACAAATTGGAGAAATGATCTGAAGTAAACAGGATGAAGTTTAATAAAGACAAATGCAAAGTGGTCCACTTAGGAATGAACAATCAGTTTCACACATACAGAATGGGAAGTGACTGTCTAGGAAGGAGTATGGCAAAAAGGCATCAAGGGGTTATAGTGGACCACAAGTTAAATATGAGTCAACCGTGTGATCCTATTGCAAAAGAAAGCAAACATGATTCTGGGATTAATTAACAGGTGTGTTGTGAACAAGACTCAAGAAGTCCTTCTTCCGCTCTACTCTGCGCTGGTTAGGCCTCAGCTCAAGTAGTGTGTCCAGTTCTGGGTGCTGCATTTCAAGAAAGATGTGGAGAAATTGGAAATGGTCCAGAAAAGAGTAACAAGAATGATCAAAGCTCTAGAGAGCAAAACCTAGGAAAAAAGGCTGAAAGAACAGGGAATGTTTCATTTGGAAAAAAGAAGATTGAGGGGGGACATGATAGCGGTTTTCAAGTATCTAAAAGGATGTCATAAGGAAGAGGGAGAAAACTTGTTCTTTTTGGCCTCTGAGGATAGAGCAAGAAGCAATGGACTTAAACTGCGGCAAGGGAGGTTTAGGTTGGACATTAGGAAAAAGTTCTAACTGTCAGGGTGGTCAAACACTGGAATAAATTGCCTAGGGAGGTTGTAGAATCTCCATCTCTGGAGATATTTAAGAACAGGTTAGATAAATGTCTATCAGGGATGGTCTAGACAGTACTTGGTCCTGCCATGAAGGCAGGGGGCTGGACTCGATGGCCTCCCAAGGTCCCTTCCAGTCCTAGTATTCTATGATTCCATGATTCAATCACTATTTTAAAACTCGCATTCCATTAGTTTAAAATTAAAATATTTCTTTATCTTTTGTTTGAAGATGTTTCATCAAAATTAGTTTTGAGCTCTTTTAATGTCATCTACCCCGTATCTCCCTACCATGACTTCTAACTGGAGCCATCTCTCTTCAGATGGCCTTTTCATTTAAAATCAAGTGGAGGATTAAATCTTTTAATGGTGATTCCTCCCTTTCCAGCACCAGTGCAATCTGTGCAAATTCCCCAAGTACTATTGAAATCAGTCAGTGAATTTTACATTTGTATGTCAAAAGAAGAAGATTTTAAATTAATGTCTTGGGACAGCCAGGCGAGGTCACATATTATCTACATTTCAGCTCTCCTAAGAAAGGAAAAGGAAGAACTGGGTACAAGAACACATCAGAAAACACGGAGGAGCACATGGGGCCATGCCGTCTTTCTGAAAGTAGGTGAACATCCCTATCAGTTCCTAAAACAGAAAGCAGACTGTGCTCGCTGGCTGGCTTTGTGAGTTTGTATACCAGATTTCCGTTCTTTCTTCTACAAAAAAAGTTTTCAGATAGCACAAACATCTTAAAGTTTATGTACTGTATATTCCATTACTTACATTGTTTCCCTTTTCTTCTTTTTTTGTTTTAAGTTTCCAGTGATGGCTGATTTAGGCTACATCTACACTATGAGATAAATTTAAATTTAAGGCAGTTAGTTTGATATTACGTCACTGTATTCACTGTAATTACCATTAGCTCAATTTAGGGAGTACTAATATAGATATCATAACATCAATTAACCCAGCTGAATGTAGTTCAGTTAGAATTTGAAAGTTTGAATAAAGGCCAGTGAGATAGCGCCATGTCTTAACATTGAATTTATTAGCTTCCAGAGGTGTCCTGTATGTACCCCACAATGTCCCACAGTGCTCTGCTCTAGGCACTTCCATTTCCACTGCTCTCCAGGAGCGTTGCTTGCATTGTTAGCCTCCTGAGTACGTTAGGCTGTGCCAAGAGTTTAGGATATTAATGTATTCTACAGATCAATGAATTAGGTAACAGGAAGACTGTGAATTTCGATTATGGATCAAGAAGCCTGTGGCCAGGAGGACTGCTTCAACTGGCCCTCCCACCAAAAATATTTTAGGGGACTTGCTGCTACTGGTGGGGAAAAACCTCCCCTGGCAGCTAAAATGTTTGGGTCCTTGCTGGAGCCAGGTGGACTACTTCAAATTGTCCCCCATTCAACCCACACCCCACCATAACAAGGATACCAGGGGCTAGCAGTCACCAGAGGAAGTCTCTCCCAGCGGATATGAACTGCGGGGCCTAGCTGCCACCTGGGCGAACAGTTCAAGTGACCCTCGAGCCACGAACCCCCCACTCCAATGCCAAGAAAAAGAGACTTTGGGGAACATGTCAGGTGGCCATTCAACCTCCCAGGTAACAACACCCCTCATCCCCAAAATGGCAATGAAATATGGGGAGCCCCATCCCCATGTTGGCAATGTCTCTGTAGCGAAGGAGGAAGCCAAAAATATTTTCACTAGCCTTTTATATTGTCTTTCTTCTTATGTTGGACCCCTTCATGCAGGGAAGAGTGAGTAGAGAGTCAGTTAAGAATACAGACTGTGCACAGAAGCTGTATAATGGACTGGGAAGCCAAAAGGACAGCAACTCTTTTTCAAAACCTTTATTATCTACTCTTTAAGCTTTGCATTGTCTGTATTATTTTCAGGGATCATATGTATTCAAGAGAGTGGGGACAGTTAGTGGAGGGACAGTTGAGAAGACAGTGTGCACAGAAGTGCTATAGTGAACGAGGAACCCAAAATGAGACATATAAAAAGCAGAAATTAGGAGAAATTACAAAGGATGAATATAAGCAAACAATATGCACATGCAGGGGCAAGGTTAGAAAGACAAAAGCATGAGATGAGCTCAATCTAGCTAGAGACATAAAGGGTAACAAGAATATATTCTATCGTAACCCTTCTGTTAATGCCAGGTGCCTGCCAGAAGGGCTGGGTTCAACTCCTGGGGGGTTTTCTATCAAGGATACAACCAATCGGCTCAAGCCCCCACCCAGTGGCCTGGGACAATTTCACCCCACTTGCTGGGTGCCTGTAAGGTGGTTCTCCCCCCCTTGCAAGCATAGAGTCTGAGATAGAAACAGTTTGTTTAATGACCATAACCTACCCCAAGGTTACAGTGACAGATGCAGTATATCTAAGCAAAGAAGAGACAAACCCCTTTACCAAGATACCATCCCCATATGCAGTAGAACCAAGTCTCTTGCTGGGGTTCTTGGCCCTTTACCCCACACACAGTTACAGGGTATATCTCCCACAGTGCAGTTCCGAATCCAGAGCCCAGATACATCACCCAGGCAGTACTAGCTGTCCACTTGTCTGCAGCATCCCCTTGCTGCTACCTGCTGGCTGCTCCTCCTACCAGCCACCTGCCTGTCCGCCGCTGCTCCTACCAAACACCCTCCGGTCACCGTCGTCCACTGCTCCTCCTACCAGCCGCCCACCAGTCACCATCATCACTCCCTTACCAATTACTCTGCTAGGGATCATCCTGAGGCAGAACCCTGTGATTTCAGCTCTGCATGGCCTCAGCTACCACTTTGTGATTTTAGCTCTTAATTTCTCCAGTAGGATTTCATGAACACCCTAGTATCCAGCTCTATCTTTTAACAGGTGGTGGGGGGACTAGTCAAGCCAGGCTTATAGCTAAGGCATAGGCAGGGCCAAGGCATTCAGCAAGCAAGCTTAACTAGTACTCCTCCCTCCACCTTCACAATGTTTTAAACCAGGGATCCCTGTGCAATCAATGTCTTATGCAGCGATGGCGACTGCCCTGTCCCCCCACAACAACCCAGAGCATTGGTGAGATCTCACAACTCCCACACTGAGTGTCAGCTTAAATTGTGATTCTACAACAACATGTTTACAATAGACCAAATCTCATGGCTTACTTGCTACCCATTAGGCTTTGCCTGAAAGGTATCACACATGCCCCGCTTTGCATTCTCATGCAGATGACCTCTGGAAGACACATTCCTCCCAGCCTCAGTAACCTTGTGTTCCTGCTGCCACATTCCCCACACTATAGTTACATTAGAAACAAGAGGAAGACCAAGGACAGGGAAGGTCCACTGCTCTGTGAGGAATGAGGAACAGTATCAGGAAACTTGGAAATAGCAGAGGTGCTTATTGACTTATTTTTTTCATTCTTCAATAAGAAGTCCAACACAGAAGTGCCTAACATGGTGAATGGTAGTGGGAAGGGGGTAGGTTTAGAAGATAAAATTAAAAAAAAAGAACTTGTTAAAAATTACATGTCTGCAAGTCACCAGTCAAAGAGCTGATAGAAGAGGTATCAGAACCCTTAGATATCATCTTTGAAAAGTCCTGAAAGTTGGGAGACATTTCAGAAGACTAAAAGAAAGCAAATATAGTACCCATCTGTAAAAAATGGATGGAAGAACAACCCAGGAAATTACAGGCCAGTCAGTTTAACTTCTGTGCTGGACAAATAATGGAGCAAGTAGTTAAGGAATTCATCTGCAAACATTGGAAAGAAAATAAGGTAATATGTAACAGCCAGCATGGATTTGTGAAGAACAAATCGCACCAGAACAATCCAGTAACTTTCTTTGATGGGATAACAAGTCTTGTGAATAAGGGTGAAGTGGTAGAAGTGGTATACCTAAAGTTTAGTAAGGTATTTAATATAGTCTCACATGATCTTCTTATCAATAAACTAGTCAAATACAACTTAGATGGGGCTACTATAAAGGGGGATGAATAACCGGCTGGATAACCATTCTCAGAGAGTAGTTATTAATGGTTCACAGTCATGCTGGAAGGGCATAACAAGCAGAGTTCTGCAGAGGTCTGTTTTGCGAGTGGTTCTATTCAATAACTGCATCAGTGATTTAGAGAGTATACTTATTAAATTTGCAGATGATACCCAGCTGGAGGGGTTGCAACTGCTTTGGAGGATACAGTCAGAATTCAAAATAATCTGGACATACTAGCGAAATGGTCTGAGGTAAACAGGATGAAGTTTAATAAGGACAAATGAAAAGTACTCTGCCTGGGGAGAAACAATCAGGTTCATACATACAAAATGGGAAGTGACTGTTTGGGATTTCAGAGTCACAGTGGACCACAAGCTAAATATGAGTCAGTGTGATGCTTTTGCAAAAAAAAAAAAAAAAAAAAAAAACATGATTCTGAGATACATTAACAGAAATGTTGAGTGGAAGACCCAGGAAGTCAGTCATCTACTCTACTCTGCACTGATTAGGCCTCAGTTGGAGTATTGTGTTCAGTTCTGGGCACCATATTTCAAGAAAGATGTGGGGAAATTGGAGAAGGTCCATAGAAGAGGAACAGGAATGATTAAAGTTGTAGAGAACATGAGCTATGAGGGAAGACTGAAAGAATTGGGCTTGCTTAGTTTAGATTAGAGAAGACTTAGAAGGGACATGATAGTGGTTTTCAAGTACCTAAAAGAGAGTTACAAGGAGAAGTGAGAATAATTGTTCACCCTGCCATCTGAGGATAGGACAAGGAGCAATGGGCTTAAACTGGAGGACAGGAGGCTTAGGTTGGACATTAGAAAAAACTGCTTAACTGTCAGGGTCATTAAACGTTGGAATAAATTGCCTAGGGAGGTTGTAGAATCTCTATTATTGGAGATATTTAAGAACAGGATAGATAAATGTCTACCAGGGATGGTCTAGACAGTTCTTGGCCTGCCATGAGAACAGGGGACTGCACTTGATGATCTCTCAAGGTCCCGTCCAGTCTAGTGTTCTGTGATTCCTATGATCCATCTCCTGCCCCCACATATCAAAACTCTTTTTTCATAACTTTTACTATCTACCCTTTCTTCATGCTTTGCATTATCACTTTATTGTTTTCAGGGATCAGATGTAATCAAGGGATGGGGGTCAATTGGTGGAGGGCCAGTTGAGAAAACAGACTGTTCACAGAAACTGTATAATGGACTGGGAAGCCAAAAACCCTCCCTTAGCTACAGTTTTAAAAAGCAATTTGGTAATAGAAGAAAGAGATTTCTGTTAAGTTGGCAAATCTTTGTTGAGACACTAGTTTTCCTTCCTTCCACCTGGAAAAATGGACATTTGCTTACCCTGGGAGGGGAATCAGGACAATGCAATATGGGACGATGATGTTAAATACAAACAACCACTTGCGGGGCAATTTTTTCCTCCCAGGCTGCACCAGCAAAAATACCCAGAATGCTGTGGGGATGAGGGAACTGTGAGATCGGTTCTCACAATGCACTGCTGCAGCAGTTGATGTTTGTTCATTGAATGTGGCAGCAATAAGCTGACTTTGTGAGGAGCACAGCAGGAGGAGATGAGCATAGTCAAATATGAACTATTACAAAATCAATATGAATATATTTGAATTTATTTTGTAGTGTAGATGTAGCCAAAGATATGTGTACAATGTTAATAAATGCTATAGTTATTCTCTGACAGCATGATAAAAATGGTATAGCCCCTGAGAGCACAACCCTTCTTATCCCATTAATGGGGCATATAGGAAGGTACTCAAAGTACATAACCCAAACCACAATAACATCTTCTGTCACCACAGGTATCTCCTAGGGCATCAGGCTACATCATGTGGGTGACAACTGATTAAATAAAATATTCAGGGCCCTGTAGTGATGCTCAAAAGTTTTTGAGTTACCTATGGACCAGGCAGTAGCTAGGGTATAGCTTCAGGAGGGTCTGCAGCTTTTAAGGGTGCTACCTTCATCTGCAGAACCAACAATAGTGTCATGAATGTGTGATGGGGGGTTGCTGCATGACTGAAGTTCCAGCACAAACTCAGCTCTATCCCTCATCATTTTTAAGTGAATTGAGGAGGTGGGTTTCCCCATTCTGGTCTACTATTGTACTGCCAAGCATTAAAGAATTAAGATATCAAGTATCTAGCATTCATTGTGCAAGAATTCACCTCTGGTTCATTTTCAGTGCCCAAAAATCAAACTACAATCTATTGCTTGCAGAATTTAAGCTTGATCAGCTGGAATCTCTAATAAGAGCTCCATGACCAATTTACCATCATCCAAATAAGCCTTAGGGGATGTCTACACATGACTAAAAACCTGCAACTGCCCAGAGAACTTACGCTCACAGGATATGGCCTTCTGAGCTAAATATCACTGTGTAAACTTTTAGGATGAGTCTGGTGGACCCCAATCTCTATGGTACATGCAAACAGCCCCTTAACTTGAGCCCCATGAGTCAAAATCAGCTGGCAGGTCAGCTGCTGTTTTTATTTGGAGCATAGACCAACCATTAGAATCTATTCACTCACCTACTTTAGTAGCAGCAGAAGGAATCTAAAGTCTGGTTGGTAAGGCAGGACAAATGGGCTACGTCTACACGTGAAGCCAACATCGAAATAGCTTATTTCGATGTTGCGACATCGAAATAGGCTATTTCGATGAATAACGTCTACACGTCCTCCAGGGCCGGCAACGTCGATGTTCAACTTCGACGTTGCTCAGCCCAATGTCGAAATAGGCGCAGCGAGGGAACGTCTACACGCCCAAGTAGCACACATCGAAATAGGGATGCCAGGCACAGCTGCAGACAGGGTCAACGGGCGGACTAGCGCTTCCGGGGAAACAGCTAGCCGCTCCCTTAAAGGGCCCCTCCCACATACACTCAGCCAGCACAGCACGCGGTCTGAGGAGCCATAGGCACACAGACCCTGGGCGCCGCAGTCATGGACCCCCAGCAGCAGCAGCAGCAGCAGAAGCAGCAGCAGCAGCAGCTAGAGGTCCACCCAGCCCTCCCGGCAGGAGCAGGGCTTGCCCTGGCCCATGCCATGTGGGAGGCAGCTGAGTACCTTCTTGCCCCAGGGGAGGAGATGCCCCCAGGGCAGCAGGGCTCAACCCCTACCCCTGCAGCATCCCGCTCCACCCCCCGCCTCACACGCCGGCGGCTGTGGAGCTACCCCACCAGCACCGACTGGTGGGAGCGGCTGGTGCTTGGGGAGTGGGACGACGACCACTGGCTCAGGAACTTCAGGATGACCCGGCAGACATTCCTGGAGCTGTGCCAGTGGCTCACCCCCGCACTCAGGCACCGGGACACCGCCATGCGGCGTGCCCTCCCTGTGGAGAAACGGGTCGGCATCGCTGTCTGGAAGCTGGCCACTCCGGACAGCTACCGATCCGTGGGGCAGCAGTTTGGTGTCGGAAAGGCCACTGTCGGGGCTGTCTTCATGGAGGTAAGAGAACCCACAGGGGGAGGCCAGGGCAGGGCAGGGGGGCCAGGGCAGAGCAGGGGGGCCAGGGCAGGGCAGGGCAGAGCAGGGGGGCCAGGGTAGGGCAGGGGGGCCAGGGCAGGGCAGGGCAGAGCAGGGGGGCCAGGGCAGGGCGGGGCAGGGCCACGCACACCCTGCTCACCCCTCATTGGGGCTGTCCCATGTGCTTTCTCTGCAGGTCGTGCGTGCCATCGACGCCATGCTCCTGCACAGGCTTGCGAGGCTGGGGGACCCACATGCCACTGTCGCCGCCTTTGCCACCCTGGGCTTCCCCAACTGCTTCGGGGCTCTGGATGGGACTCACATCCCCATCCGCGCCCCGCACCACAGTGGAGGACGATACCTCAATTGGAAGGGCTACCATTCTGTCGTCCTGCAGGCTTTGGTGGACAGCCGGGAACGTTTCCAGGACATTTACGTGGGCTGGCCTGGCAGCACCCACGACGCCCGGGTTTTTCGGAACTCGGGCCTGTGCTGCCGGCTGGAGGCGGGGATCTACATCCCCCAGCGGGAGATCCCTCTGGGGGACACCACCATGCCCTTCTGCGTCATCGCAGATGAGGCCTACCCCCTCCGGCCGTGGCTCATGCACCCCTACACAGGCCATCTCTCCGCTAGCCAGGAGCGCTTCAACAAGCGCCTGAACCGTGCGCACCAGGTGGTGGAGCGCTCATTTGTCCGCCTCAAGGGACGCTGGCGATGTCTCCTGACCCGCCTGGATGCGGGCCCCAACAACATCCCCCAGATTGTGGGTGCCTGCTGCGCCCTGCACAACCTCGTGGAGAGCAAGGGGGACACCTTTCTGCAGGGCTGGGCTGCGGAGGCCGGCAGGGCACACGTGCAGCCACCTGCTGCCCCCAGTCGGCAGGTGGACCCCGAGGGGACCCGGGTCCGGGAGGCCCTGCGGGCCCACTTCGACCAACAGGCCGCGGGGTGAACTCTGCCCAGGCCCCCTACTGCCCGCCCCTTCCTCCCCCACACTCCTGCCCCAACGCCCACACCATGGAGCATCCCACCGCCCCCCCCCCCCACACTTGTCCTGGACAAATGACAGCACGAATTTGTGGCTGAACGTAAACTTTTTTTTTGTCTTTCAGAAACATTTTTTTTTTCAATAAATATGTCAAACACAAACCAAAAAGTAGGGACAAACGTTCAACAAAAGCAAGGTGTGCACAAATAAAACAATACAACAACAAAGCAAACAAGTGTGCGCCATCAACCAAAAAGAAATCCAGGGAGGAGAACGGGGAGAACTATTTACATGGGGGGGACGGGGCAAATGGGGGCACCAAAAAAAACCAGTCCAACTATATACACAACAACAAGGGGGGGGCCACGTGCCGGGCCCCTCGCCCCTAGAGCCCAGCACTGGGCGTGCCCGGCCGGGAGCCCTGCCATGCCTGCAGTCTGGTCCGCGGCTGGGTGGGAGCAGGCTGGACCGGAAGGTATCGGTGCTGGCAAGTCTCAGGTGGCTCCAGGGGTCCCTCGGCACTCTGGCCCTCGCGGGTGGGTGGTGGGGCGACGGCAGATGGCCCGGCGACGGCCGGAGCAGCTGGTGGTGGGGCTGCAGGAGAGGGCGGGGCAGGCGATGGCTGGGCCGGCGCGGCATGGGGGGCCAGGTATTCAACCAGGCGGTTAAATGTCTGGATATAGGCCCCCCATGCCTCCTGGCGCCAGGCCAAGGCCCGTTCCTGCAGCTGGAGGTGCTGCTCCGACACCTCCAGCTGCCAGCGGAGGATGGCCAGCAGCTGGGGGTCCGTGGCCATCGCCGGTAGTAGGCGCGGGGTCCGCTGTCTTGCCCTCTGCGGGGCCGGTGGTTCCTCGGCTGAGGGGCTGCCCTGGAGCGATGGTCCCGGAGGGCTCTCCGGGACAACTGAGGCCTCGCCGGCGCTCTCTTCCGGTCCTTCGGATGGTGCAGGTGCAGGTGCAGGACACAGGAGAGGAGGGGGGAAAGAAGAATGGAGACAGGCGTTAGTGTGGGCCCCGAGCCGTGGCCTCTGTCCCCCCCGCCCTGTGCTGCAGGTTTCCCATCCCCATCCCCGGGAGATGCTGCTGTGATGGATGGGGTTCAGGGGTCCCCCTGCCCTGCACCCCGTCCCCTGGTGGGAGCGACTCTCACTTCACCCCACAGGGTCTGAGAGCAGGAGAGGGTTCTTAGGCCACAGATGGCCAGTTTCTGGCAGGAGTGACAGCACCAGCTGTCGGAAGAGACAGTCCTTCCAACCCGTCGTGGGGGGAAGACCCCAAGGGGGGCCCCTCTGGGATGCAGCTTTCCCCCTCCTCTGGCTGGCTGCCTACCAGATGTCCCTTCCCCTAGCCTCTACCTGTGGCCCCCGCCCTCGCCCCCCAATTCCAAGCCAGCTCGGCTCCTCCCTCCTGTTTGTTCAGGGCAGAGGTGTCACCTGCCAGCTGTAGCGCCAGGATCCTCCTTTGGCCCTGGGAGCTCTTCGGCTCTTGTGGCTCATATGTAGCCTGAGTCTCCCTTTGGCACTCCCCCCACTCCATCACATGCTGCTGCTGCAGGGTGTCCCACCCCCTCCGCCTGGGGGCCCCTCGAGGTTCCGCTCCCCCCTGGCCCGGGGATGGGGCATGGCACTGTCATGCAGGGTTGGGGGGGGCAGGGGCTGATGGCTGCAGTGCTGTGAGGGCCATGGCCCTGGTGTTCTTGGGGCCATGGCCATGTGAGCGTGTGGGGGGCCCTGGACACATCTCTGTTACCCCTGCCCCTCAAGCCCAGGGGTGTCCACCAGAGGGGGGTACCTACCTGTGGGTCCGCTCCCACGGTCCGGAGATCCCCGGGGGTCGGAGGCCCTGCTGCTGCTCCGGGATGGCAGGAGGAGGATCTGCAGGCTGGATTCTGCGGAGGAGGGGCCCCCCTCCTCCTCCTCCTCCTCCTTCTGCCACGATGTCCTGGGGATGGCCTCCGGGGGGGGCCCCCGGGGTGCGGGGCTTGCCTCCGGGGCGGACTCCGGCTGCAGGGCCTGCTGGGCTTCGTCAGCCGAGGTGTCAAGGGTGGCCGGAGGGGAGGAGTTGTGTCGGGAGCCCAGGATGTCCCTGAGCTCCCTGTAAAAGGGGCAAGTGACGGGGGTGGACCCAGATTGGCTGGCCGCATCCCGGGCCCGGGCGTAACCCTGCTGCAGCTCCTTGACTTTACTCTGGACATGGTCCAGAGTGCGGTCAGGGTGACCCCAGGCAGCCAGGCCCTCGGCCAGCCGAGCGAACGCATCCGCGTTCCGCCTCTTGCTCCCCATTACCTGGAGCACCTCCTCCTTGCTCCAGAGCCCCAGCAGGTCCCGCAGCTCGGCCTCTGTCCAGGAGGGGCCCCGCTGCCGCTTCCCAGACTGCCTGGCCCTCTGGCTGGGCTGGCTGCCCTGGCTCCCCTTGGGGGGGGGTCCCCTGGGGGCGCTGGGGGGGCTGCTGGGCAGCCATTGCTGCTGTGTGGTGGGCTGAGGGCTGTGCATGCTGCCCGCGTGTGCAGGCTGCAGCCTGCATGTTGCCTCAGCTTCCTGCAGAGTCAGGGCGGGAGAGGGGACCTTTAAGGGGCCGCTCCACACGGCCACCAGTGAGCTGAGGGGCTGGAGAGAGCGTCTCTCAACCCCCCAGCTGATGGCCGCCATGGAGGACCCGGCAATTTCGACGTTGCGGGACGCGGATCGTCTACACTGTCCCTACTTCGACGTTGAACGTCGAAGTACGGCACTATTCCTATCCCCTCATGGGGTTAGCGACTTCGACGTCTCGCCGCCTAACGTCGAAGTTAACTTCGAAATAGCGCCCGACGCGTGTAGCCGCGACGGGCGCTATTTCGAAGTTCGTGCCGCTACTTCGAAGTAGTGTGCACATGTAGACACAGCTATGGAGGTGAAGGACAGCTGAGACACAGCAGACCTTATGGCTCTTGACTTTCCTGAACAATGGTCTTTTCCAAGCATGGGTCACAAACAACCTGAATAATATGCACAGTTCCAACTAACTTTCTCACTAGCGCTAAGTTGATTGTGTTACAAAGCAAACTATATGAGTGATAACTATTTTGCTACAACATTAATCTGCTGTAACCTACAAAATCATTTCCAAGGACTCATCTCTTGAGCATTTTAATTGTTACTAACCTTTAGCCTTTGCTGTCATGTGCCTTTTATGTAGTTATCATCTGTTCCTAACACAAAAATAATTAAACACAATTTGAGGGAGATTGAAATATCCTCTGAAAATATAAAAAGTTTCTAACCAAACCCTTCCCTGTTGAAGCATTGGTCATTTTTGTCCCCCTGCACCCAATGTACTCTTTCATATAATCACAAATATAGCTATTGGT